>NC_142254.1:19113467-19414464 GCF_052056855.1 Sturnus vulgaris
TTTTTTTTTTTTCCCCTTTCTTTTTTTTTTTTTTCCCTCTCTATCCTCCCCCCTCTTCTCTTTTTCCCCGTCTTCGGAAGAAAAAAAAAAAAAAGGGCATCCTGCAGACAGCATCGGCCCTCCCGTTCCCGGTGCAAACGGGCCCGGGACCGGCACAGGAGAGCTCTGGGCAAGCCCCAGGCCGGGGGCAGGTAGCCAGGGATGGGTGGGAGGAGGTTGGGACAGTTATTCCTGGAGCTTTTCCCCGGAGGAGGAGGAGAACGAGCAGCTCCGGCTGCCCGGAGAGGCGGCGGCCGCTGCTCCTTCGGCACGGAGCAGAACGTGGCTGCTCGGGAAGGGGGGAAACCACCCCAAAAATCGCTTTTTTGGGAAAAAATCACCTTCCCCGAGGCTTACATCCCCGAGGAGGCTGGTGCAGAATATTCCCTCTGCTTTTTGCTGCATTTATTTTTATTTTTGCTGTGGGAGCGCATCTCTGACCCTGAGCTTTGCTCCGCATCGAATGTTCCCCTCCGGCTGGCGAAAAGGGTGGGTTTCTTTGCTTTATATCATTCTGCGGCCGAATCTCCCCGATCTGCCCCCAAAACACTCGGGAATGGTGCTCGAAACACTGCACAAAGCACCAGTGGAAAAATCACGTTCAAACCGTTCGCCACCGGCTGTGTTTCCACGAGGAAATAAAATATCTCCGAGTTAAAAAACCCCAAAACTCTCAGTGGAAATCAAACTATTTCCCCTCAGAGAAAATCAGCTCCTTCACGAATGCTCTTTCCCCCTCCCGCAATATCTTTTAGGAGTGCGGAAATTTGTTTTCCGATGCATTTATTACAGCTAGCAAAAGTTAAAAATGGGAATATATCTCTCCGGGTCCTATAGGCCTCGTCGTGGGAATCGCAGAAATGTTGGAGGGTTTTAATCCGAGCCCACGAGTTGGGGAAAGGAGAGTTTTGGTGAGGAAAAGCGTGGTGTACGAGGAGGAGGATGGTGTGGGGGAAAACGGGACTCGCTTTTGCTGTTGTCTGCTCGTGGTTTGGGTGGGTTAATCAGCTCCTCCCCAACCCCCGACGAGCAGAGATGAAAAGAAGGGCGAAAAAGAAGAAATGACAAAAATTATATTATCATCTGGCGCAATTAGTGTCTCCCATCCCGTTCGGAGCCCTCTTTACCGGCCCCGCTGCGCTTCCCACCCGGCTCCTTCCCAAACCCGCTCCCCTTCCCTCCCCCTGCCCCAAACTCGGGCCGTGTTTTGTGTAAAAATAGACAAATCCGAGCTTTCTTCCTTTTCCTGCGCCGAAGGTATTTTTACTAGCTAATTGCTTAAGTGAAGTCAACTCGGCGAGCAGGCCGGGTGTAACCCGAGGATGGAAATGAATATAGGTGGCATTGTTAGAGGCGGGCTGGGTGCTGCTCCGAGAGGGGCCGGGGTGTTCCTGCGAGCCCGGACCACCCAGGGCGAGGGGAGTGACCGCCCCGTGTCCCCCTCCCCTCTGTCCTGCTTTGCATTAACACCACCCGCGGGACCCCCTCCTTGTTCCCCAGCACCAGCCTTTCCCCCTCGGCTGCCTTGGGGTTTTTTTTGGTGGCTTTTTTTTTTTTTTTTTTTTCAGCCGCCGCCATCCCCGTGGCCGCTGGCCCCAAATCCGCGGCGAATTGATCCCTAAATGTTTATTTAAAGGTGAGGGGTGCGTTCGAGCGAGGGGGTCGAGGATGGACAGAGGAGAGCTGGGGGAAGGTGGAAGCGCCGAGGGAGAGATGTTTTTAGGGAGACGCACGCACACCCCAAATATTTTTTGCGGGTCTATCACACGGCAATGCTTTGCCCCACGCGTGGGACCTTTCCCAGTCCCAGCCTTGGCCTCTCTCATTCCTTCAGGCAAAGCCCGGTCTCCAGGGCCGAACGGGACCTGGAGAAGATTTTGGGAGGGCAGAAGGCGAAACTGGGAACGCAGCAGAGTTGCCCGAGTATCTGAGGCGGCTGCGGGCTGGCTGTCACCGCCGTGCCTCAGGCAGAAGTTCAGGCTTTGGTCAGAAAAAAAAAAAAAAAATCTTAATCTCCCCCTTTTGTCTCCCCTTTCCCCCCTCTGCCCGTCCCGAGTCTCCCCCCCCCCGCCCTTCAAGCCCAGATTTTCCATGACGTCCTTCGATGAAATATTACAGCGCAGGAATTTACAGCCTTCTTCAGCTCGGGATTTTTTTCTGTGGAGTTTTCTGGCAGAAGCCGGTCCCTGCAATACAAATCGGTTCCAGCGATAAAAAGCTCCGAGCGCTACCACTCAAACACAATCGCTTCCCACAGAGATCTTCCAAATATCTCCGGGTATTTATTTATATCCCCGCTCAGGGACGGATAGCTAGAATGCTTTCCCGGGAGGATGCTTTTGGACTGGCTAGGATTCAGACCCGAAGAATTGGGTACCAAGAGAAACAGCGGGGTTGAGTCGGAGCAGAGCTCGAACCAGGCGAGTGATGCTCCCACATCCCACAAATTCGCCCCTAAAGGCAGCTCGAGTTGTAAATCCAGGTGTAAATCCAGAAGTAAATCCGTTCCTGAGACATTCAGGCTTTCTTGGACGAGGTTTCTTCCCTGGGGGCCTGGGGTTAGGGATGCTCCCAAAGCAAACAGAACCCTTGGGAAGGGATATCCCTTCTCCCAGCAATTTGGCATAGCAGTGGCATCCAAACAAAATTCACAGCCACTTCCAGCTTTCCCAGCACCAAATCCCGTCAGGATAGAGATAAAATTGTGCTGAAGAAACCTTTCAATCTGCTGCTGAGCTTTTTGGCATGAGGAACCACCTCCAGCCCCGGCAACTCCCGATGCCAAAAGTCTGGCTGGGCCAAACCGGGCCGGGGGTCCCAACCAAACCAGGAGGACGAGGGAATTCCACGGCATTCAGCTTTATTTCTAGTCTTATGGAACCTTTTTTGTTGTTGTTTTTGTTGGGCTTTTTTTTTTTTTTTCCCTCCCCAAGTTTAAATCAAAACCCTTTCGAAATCCCATCAATGTGCCGGTGCTGGAGGAAGGGGGAATTTTAGCGTTGGGCAGGCGACGGTCACCAGCCCCATTTTGGGGTGTCACACAAAATCCGTCCGCACAGAGAGGTAGGAGAAATAAAAACGGAATATCCCACATAAAGAAAGAACAGGTTATATTCTTCCACGGCTGCCAAAAGCCACAGGGATCGTCCATTATCGGGATAAATAACGGGCAAGGTGGAGGCGTGGATTGCTCCTAAATAACGCTGGGAGGATGCGGGAAACAAACACGGCGGGTTTGGGGCAGGATCCGACCTCCCTTTTCCAGGGGACAGCACCCTGGGGGTGAGGACAGCGCGATCTCTAAGAGGAAAACCCCGAGGGAAGGCGGGGGGACCCACGCGAGCCCCGGGGTGCAGATCCAGGTGGGCTCTTTGGAGGAAGAAAGGATTTTGTCCAACACGGTCTGATCAGCCAGCACGGGGGGGAGAGGAGGTGGCAGCACCTGGGCACTGTCCTGGGCAGGTGTCTGGGTCCCCAGCAGCCCTTGTGCCTTGTCACCTGCCGAGCGGGCAGGACACGGCGGTGCCCGTGGGGAGGGATGCGGCAGGAACAGAGAGGGATGCTGAGGACAGCGATGTCCCCGCAGGTACCGCCCTGCCCGGGGGAGCAAAAACCCCGTGCGAGAAGGTCCCTGGTGCTACAGAACCCTCCTGTCCCTGCCCACGGTGCCCAGGGACAGAGCGTTGCAAAAGCAGATTTTACTGAGCTCGGAGTATTCCAGTGGAGAAAGAAAAACCGCACAGGAGCGGGGCTGGGCTGCACACCGGCCTGCTAGCCTGCGGTTTTGAACCATATTTCTACAGTAAATCCCGCAAAGAAACTCCGTGTTCCCCCTTTTCTCAGTCCAAAGCGGGGGTTCGGGACCCGCGCTCACAAACACCGCCAGAAGTTCCCGCTGCAAAGAACCGCAGCTGTGCTCTCACTGATTCTTTCTTTGCAAAGACCTGGGGATGGTTTTCCTTGGAAACCTTCCCGACAAAAACTGTTTTCCATGCTAGAATTCCCGAGTGATGATGTTGTGCATCAGCGGGTTCTGGGTGGTGCAGGTTCGTGGACCCTTCTACTTTGCAGCTACCAGAGCAGAGAGTTAAAATACACCAAAAATTGTTTTATCATCTTTCCCACCTCCTGATAGCAGAGCAGCTCCTCGTAAATCGATCCCTTTTGCACAACCAGCCCCCACTTAAATATTAAAAGCGATCTGGAGGGGCTTTAAAAAATGTTCTGCAGGGAATAAAAAGCTCGGCTACTATTCCCGCGAAAGATGTTCTGTGGATAAGTGAAATGCCCGAGCCGAGGGGGAAAACTTTCCCCAGCACGGGTTGTTGTGCCCCGAAGTTAAACGATTTCTGCAGCACAGGGATTGGTTTTTATTTCGGGGAGAATCATCCTGGGAGAGGGAAGGGAACGGCTGCATCCAAGCGTTCATCTTCCCATTGTGAATATTTTGGGGCTTTTGGTGTAGATGTGCGTGTGAGGAAGCCAGAGGGGAATTGGAAGGAGTTCTGTAAAAACACCCCCAAGCCCCAAAAAACCGAAAGAACGATCCGCCGAAAACAACAGCAAAACACCCCCACCTAAAACGAAGGAAAACCGCATCAAAACTGAGCACCAAAACTGGCCCAGAACTCACTAAAAATTCGAATAATGAACCTAGAAATGGTTTTGCTTTTCCCGTTCTCAGAATTGCACGGAAAATTGCAAAACTCCCAGCGCATTTTGCGCAGCACCCTCAGCTCCTCTCTCTTAATCTCCCTCAAATTCAAGTTGCTAAAACACACCAACTAATTTCGCATGAACCCTCTTTAAAATCGGGGAATGAAGGAATTTCCTCGGATCCCTTTCTCCCGCAGATTTTGCGGGATACCTGCGGGCAGAGATGCTGCCCGAGGGCTGAGGTTGCTGCGTAAGAATTTTCCTTCCAGGATAATTTCGTTTCTCCTTTGGGAACGATCGAATTTGACCACTTGGCTCAAAGATCAGCGGGCTGAAGGAGTTTTCCCCCATTCGAAACCCCGAGGTGTCCCCAGTGTCCCCCAGCCCCACTCGTGAGGACATTCAGGAGTGCGCCTGAGCCCGAAAAGGATCAAAATCTGCCCGAGTGGGAGCGGGTCCCGTTCAGAGCCCTCCCGGCTGAGCTTGAGCGGCTGCGATTGAGCCAAACACAACCGGGCTGGGAAATCCGCGCTGGCACAGCAGGAAAGGGATTTTTCTGCCCATCGGGAAGAGGGTTTGGAGCTGAGCTGGAGCACAGCCCTGGTTCTGGTTTGCCCCGCAGCCCCAGGAAAGGAAAACAGAAATGTTTCCAAATACTGCAATAAAAAAATGGATACGGATAGACTGTGCTGGAGGGGAGAGAGGAGAGAGGATAAAAGAGTAAGAGAGAAACAGAGAACAGAGGGAACGGGCAGAAGGAAGGAAAGAACGAAAGGAGAAGGAAAGAGAGAGAAAGAGAGAGAGAAAAAGAAAGTGAGAAAGCAAGAAAGAAAGAAAGAAAGAAAGAAAAAGAAAGAGAGAAAGAAAGAAAGAAAGAGAAATAGAAAAATTATATAAAGAACGAGAACTAGAAAGAAAGAGAACATGAGAGAGAAGCTAAAAGAAATGAGAGAGAAAAAGAAATTAAGACAAATGAAGAGCAAGAGAGTGAGTAACAGAGAAAGGGTGAAAGGAAACGGAGAAATGGAGAAGCAAAAAAGGAATCAAAGAATAAGGAAGAAATGAGGAGGAAGGAAAAATAGAGGGATAGAGGAAAAGCTGAAAAGAAAGGAAGAAAGAAAGGAAAAGAAAAGAAAGAAAGGAGCAAAGAAAGAGAAAGGGAGAAAGGAAGGAAAAATGAAAGAAAAAAAGATTTAAAGAGAACGATTAAAAGAACAAGAGAAAAGACAAAAAGAAAGAAGTACGCAAAAGACAGCAAAGTGGCAGAAAGAGAGAGAAAACCCAAAAGCAAAAACCCCAAAGAAAACAACACAGCAAGCACGGAAAGGGGAAATATTTTCCTACAAAACCAATAATAGGACGTAGACAATTTAATTTTTTCCCCTGCAAAGCGGGGCTGAGAGGAAGGGGAAGGGCAGCGCGGCGGGGCCCGGGCCCGGCTCTGCCCCGCTCTCCGTGCGGGGCCCCGCGGGATGGAGGCAGAACACACCGGCACCGGCTCCGGCCAGGGGGACATCGCTTTTAGCCATTCCTTCTTGCCCTGCTCTTTGTTCCACGAGCGAGAACAGCGGCCCGGCCGCGATTTCCCCGTGGGTTTTCCACGCGGGGCTGCGTAAAGCTCGGCTTAACCCCCGCGGGGAGAGCGGCGCGCCCGGCCCCGCGCTCGCTCCGTAGGTGGCCGTGTATATTTGGGTTGGAGCCGTGTTTATGTTAATGAAAAAGGCTGAGATTACAAACAGACCACTGAATGCCCGCCGTGTTGCTGCCGGATTGGTGGAAGATGTGTACTTTCAACCTAATCGCTTTTTGGGGCAGCAAATCTGATTAAAAATGATGGAAAAATTATTATTTTAAGCGGTAAGGAATTAGAGATCTCCGGGGTTGCCCCTTTCCGTGTGGTTTCCAAATAGAGAAGGCGAGGATGGAGAAGGGTTGCAGGGAAAAATCACCAAAATTTAGCCATAAATCCAACAAAAAACGAGCCCCGGAGGAGAGCAGGGAAAAGGGGGATTCATCTCGCCCTTCCTGAATCCACCTCGGCCCCGCTGAAGGGGTCCAAGTGGCAAATGGAATTTGTCCCCCAAAACTTCGGCTGCTGGGGACATTGTGCTCAGGGGTTTGTCCTTGCCGGGTGGAGATTGGAGGAACCTGAAATTCACTCCAAAAACCCCGTTAATTCACCCATTTAGGATGGGATATATGTGCTTGTATATATAAAATAACTCCAGTCCTTATAAATGCAACAAAGAAAAAAATAAATGCATTGATTTACATAAAAATTAAAATAAAAGGAGTTTTAACATTAACATTAATGTGGGGGGGGGAGGTTGGAACAGCAATCATCATTCTGAAACTTTGCTTTCAGAGTTTGGTTTTGGGGTCAGTCTCTTCCTAATTTTCTTCATAAAACCTCTCTCCAAAATGATTGTTGATCCCTCAGCTGCTTCTATCCCCATTGGCATTTGCAAGTTTGAACAGCTGATAGTTAAAAAAATCAGATTTTTACTTTTTTTTCCCTCCCCTCACACTCGATAAATTCCCAGCACGGAGAGATCCACTTTAGGTTCCAGGGAGAGGATTTTTTTTCCTCCCCCCCTCCCCAGGAGCTCTGGGAGCGAACGTGCGCTCAGCCTTTGGCATCTCCCTCCTTTTCAACACTTTCCTTTTGTGGGCAAAAGCTCTCGGCGAGGAGCCCGTGCGGCAGAGCCCGGCAGACCTGGAGGATTTGGACATTCAGATATTTTATTTCTGTTCGAATCCCTCATTGACTGAGGAACAAAGAAAACCCATCCAATTTCGCCGTTGGAAAGGGATGCGAACAGAATTCGAGGCGAGGGAGATTTTAGCGGGGAAGGTGTTCGAAAAAACAAGGGGAAAAGGGAAAATGAAAAAAAATCCCTAAAATTCCCAAAAGTTTTCCCCGTGCAGCGGCTGTGCTGCACTAGGGACGCAGGGGAGAATTCCCCGTGGGTTTTGGAGGCAGAGCAGTGCTTTAAAAACAGCTTTTTATGCCTTAAAATATCTTCAGGGTGTCAAACCATGTCCCTGAGACAGCAAAGACTCGAAGCGTTGGGCTTAGAGCGACAGCAGAGTTTCTTTGTTCTCTCCTCGCACCTGGAATTAACCTCTATTCCCTGATGTTTTTTCCCCTCTTTCCTTTTTTATTATTTTTTTTTCTTTGAGAGGGCGAGAATTGCATTTTCTCGGTGACATTAAACGATTCTGTAGGAGGGACAGAAAAACAAAACAAAACAAAAAAAACCCCCAAACAAACCCATCAGAGCAATGTCGCCAAAAATAACCCCGTGCCGTGAGAGGCAGGTAGGCCCTGCAGAGATGCCAAGGCTGGGGGACACCGAGGGTGCCCCAAACGCGCTGCCAGGTCCTTGTGTGAGCACCGGGACACCCAGAGCTGTCCCCTGCCCTGCCACACACCCGGGGACACCCCCGCGCTGTGACCCCCGCATCCGACGGCGCTGCTCTGTCGGAGCCCCGAGGATGCCGCGAGGGGCGAGGCAAGAGCAGATGAAAGTGATGTCACATTAATGTCAGCTCACAGCTCGAGCCCACACAGCCTTGATTGCTCTTATTAATCTTGCCAATTTGTCTGTCAGCACTCGGCTAATCCCTAAATAGCCTCCCAACAGGTGCTTTATGCTTCCGCCACATCCCTGCTCGCCCGCAGCCCCCGGGAGCGCCGCTCGCCCTCCCCGGTGACACCGGCTCTGCTCCCCCGGCAGGGCTGCAGGGGACACAGGCGACCTCGCAGATGTTGTTTAGTCTGTCCGAAAAAGAGGGGACGGAGTTTTGGGCTTCCCAGAAGGAAGTGATGAGCAGGGTGGGGGGAGATGCTGGAGGTGAATTACCTGATTTGGGGTGAGCAAACCCTCCACGGGATTTGGATTAGGAAACGCATTTACGGCCCAACTATCTGAGAGCAGGGAACTGTGGTGCTCTTATTTGTGGTGGATTTGGTGGTTTTGTGGACAGAGAAGAGGATTAGAACAAAAAGTCCGAGCTGAAGCTGCAGTGGAAAAGCCACTTTAAGCCTTAAGCAGTTTTATCATAAACTCGTGGAATGGTTTGGGTTGGAAGGGATCTTAAAACTATTTTTTTTCCAGTTCCCTGCCATGGGTTCCAACGCCCTCCACTAGCCCAGGTTGCTGTTTATCCTGCACTTAAGCTGAGGGTTGATTATTTTCTTTACTGCTCTATCAGAAAATCCGCTGGCTTGTTCTTGTGTGGGTTCAGCCACATCAGTTCTTTAGCAAAAGACTAAAATTATTGTGTTGTGAAGCTTAATCTTCCTAAAGTCGTTACTTAGCACAGCGGTCTAAATCACTAAACACAGATTTTGTGCTTAGAATTCTTAATTGCTAAACTCAATTAGCTGCTAAACCCTTTTAACTGCAAAAGGAGAGTTCAGGTTGTTTTCCTCTCTCATCTTTAAGAGAAAAAGTAGTTTATTTCTGTTAGGCAATTCTGCTGCATGAAACGTTTTGCACACAGTTTACAAACCAGTGATTCTTGCTGTGATTCACCTGGAAGAGGCTCTGCTCTGGAGGAAGAGCCACCAAAGCTGGCTTCATGCAGCAGGTTCCTATTTTATATCCGAAGCTGTTGGGGTTCTATCCAAAGCTATTCCCAACCCAGCAGGAAAGAAGAGCTTTCAGGAGCATCTTCAACAATTCCTCCAAGACATGAAGTGGTCTGAGTCCACTAAAGGAGCTCAGAGCTGTTCATTGTTAACCCTTGGGTGCTCCAGATCAGATCCTAAAAGCTCCTAAAAACACCATTCCCTACTGAAAGCTCTTTCACTCCATCCTGCCTTGGATTTATTATCAGGAGACAGATTTTTTTTTCCCCCCTTTTCTTTCTCCCTGAGCCATTTATTTCATCCATCACAGCGAGCTGGAACCGACCCGGGATCCAAGGATATTCTTAGCCGTGCAGTGTGTCAGGAAACGGGCAGCAGCCCCGTGTGATGCAAATATTTGGACGAGCAAGAGGTAGGAAGGATTGTCCAAATGTTTACTGCAGGCTGTTGATAGCCCCAGGATTTATAACTGGTGGATAACGCCTGCCCCCACACAGCTCCTCCAGCAGGTGCATCCAGTTTCCACATGACACGTGGGATGTGTGTGCTCTGGGAGAGGGGATGCAGGACAGATCCAGTTCCCTGGGATTCAGCTCCTTTTTCCCAGCTGCTTCACTGGTTTGGAGCCCATGGAGCAGCAAGACAGGAGCTCAGGATCCACTCCAATGATTCGTGTCCCTGAGAGCAATTCCAACCTTTGGAAAAACAAAACACGACCAGTTGGAATTTCTTAAGTGAAACCAATGCTCGGAACAGTTCAGGCCCATCAAAATATTCCCTGTCACTCTCCTTCAGCACTGCAGCAGAGGAAATTCATGGCATTGTTGTGCTTATTGTTCTTGGCATTTCACTTCCTCGCTTCCAGCGCTGGGATTGGAGCTCTCCTGTCTCCCAGCCAGCCCTGACTGCTGCTGGGGGCACAGCAGAAGTGCTGGCAGAGCAGTTTGAGCCATTGCTGGTGCTCAAATAGCTCCAGCTTTTCAGAGCCCACTGGAAATGTCCCATAGCTGCTGCCAGATGGCCTCTTCCAGCCAAAAGAGGAGAGTACATCCAATAAAAATCAGGCTGATGCACTAGAAATGGGAATATAGTCAAGGGAAAGCTCTGCTGCCTTGATACCCTCTCGTGTAACCTCCTCAGGAGGTCTCTGCATGATCCAGAGGCACCTCAGAGGGCTCCAGCCCAAATTTCTGCTGCAGGCAGGTCTGTCGGCAGCTCTAGGCAGGGTCAGCCACGGCTTTGTTCAGCTGAGCCTTGAAAACCTCCAAGGACAGGGTCCAACAACCAGGACAATGGAGAGGAGCCGTCGGTGCCCTCGTGTCCATCCAGCCAGGTTGGGAGGCTCTGCTATCACAGCAGAAACTCTGTAATTTTGGCTGGAATCTCCTCCACCGTGTAATTGAGGAACAATATCCCACGAAACCGGAGAGATCAGCATGGAGTGGAGTCACTCAGCTCTGGCCATCTCCTTCCCCCGCACTATTTTGTGAGTTCTGGTGATGCTGGGAACGTGAACTCATGGATTTAACGTGCAGCAGACACCCAGACAGATTTTCTTAGCAGCAAACAGCAACGGCATCAGCTGCAGAAAAGCCTTTAATTCATCACAGCCCTGCAGGAGCAGTTTCCCGACTGCTCCGATGGGGAATACAATGGCCCTGTTGTTTTTCCAAGGGGAGATTCCTTCATTTCAGGCTGTTGCATAAACTGTGTGTTTTCTATTTGTCACCTGACTCATTGCAGTGACCTCCCTGAGATGGGATTGAGATCATTGGAAGTGATGAAAGGAGCCCTTGCAGGCTGAGGACCAGATTGTCAGAGTCACCTCTTCTGCTTTGCTTTGCGATCTGGGAGGAGAACTTGGTGTTCTTCTGGGGGGGGGGAAGGAGTTGTGTAATAAAATATACGGGAAAAAAAAAAGAGACTAAAGCTCAAATTCCAAACTCATCTGTTGTGCTCCATGAAATTCTTCCATGCATTGAAAGAATTCAATCCTGTGTTTGATGTCCCGTTCTCAGGGTGACCTGAGATGGGGAGTCCTAACTCAGACTCCTCTCACCTTGAACATATTTTGCAACAGTTTCCAGTGTTGGCAACTCTTGGTAACATTCCCTGGAAATGCTTTTCAGGCAAGAATCCGGAGCCATCCTCATGAGATACAAGGGAGAACCAGTCCCTGGTGAAGTGGGACCAGCATGGCAGGCGTGGGAAGATCTGAAGGTTTCATGGTTTCGGTATCTTCAGGTTTCCTTAGCTGTGAGCCTCGGGGTTATATTTGGGCTCCAAAGGGGATGTGCAGGGGGCTGGAAGAGCTTTCCTGCAGGTTTCCCTCCATGGAGAATGGCCAGAGGGATCCACGTGGATGGAGCTGGCTCTTCCCAGTGTGTGCAGCGTGGTGGGAATGTGAGAGAGAAGGAAAAGGCAGGGTGTGTTAATGGGGACATGAACATGATCCTTCCACCAAACTTCTCAGTGAAATCCCCCCTGGAGAAAGAATTTTACTTTGTGTTATCTTTCCATACTGCTGGACCTCTGCGTTGGGAGTTCAATCTCTCTTTTCCAGCCAGGTGAGGGAGAGCAATCCCTTTTTCAGCTCTGACCCTGCCAAGCCCTGAAATTCCAGCATCTCCCATGGGTTTTCTCACCTGGAAACGCTGCTGCTCTATGCCTCACTTTGCTACTGAAATCCAACCAGGGGAAATGTTGCAAACCCAGGAGGATTTGGGCCAGGGTGAAGGAAGCAAAGCAGGAATAAATGAGCTCAGCACATCCTGGTCCATCCCTGTGTGTTTGGGCTTGCAGGGAGTGAGCCTTGGCTTGTGGTCCAGCCCAGCCTGGTGCTTTTAGCTGTAAAAATTAGAGTTTTTTTTTCCAAAGCAAGCCATTACTGACAGATTGAAAGGGGTTTATCCTGTGGAATTTTCCCTGCCTCATCTGCCAGGGAACATGCAGGACTCAACTCCTCTTCCTTGGAGTAAATCACAGTGTGGGGCTGCCTTATCTCACCAGAGCCCCTGAGCAGGAATGTTGCACTGTCCAGCCCTTGGGCCACCCAGCCCTAATCCCAGGAATCAGCATCTGCTCCAGGCCCACACTCTGACCCTCCAGGGCCGTATTTTTGCAAGGTCAGGAGGTTGGGTGGTAAAAGGGGAGTGGGGAATATCAGGGAGAGATTCAAGGCTGGCTCTGCACAGAGATTTCAAGGAAATGTTTACATTGGCCATGGAGTGGAGACTTGAGCCTGTTCCCCTCTCCAGATTTGCTGGAAATTTGCATCAGGTATGGACACAGTTCCAGCTTCCAAGGGTCCTGGATGAGGGTGCCTTCACACCCTTTTCCTTGGTTGCTTTAATGGATCCAGGTGGACTGAGGAAGGGTTGGATGTGGATGTGCCCTGTTAGGCATCATTTCATCCCTGGTTCCTTCCTAGGACAACGAGGCTGCTTTAGCTCGTGGTGTAGCCAGAGGGAAGGGTAAATAAGCAGAAAAATCAGATGGCAGCAGGGCACATTGGAGAAAGGGAGAAAGCTCTGTCAGATGGAAGTGAGTGGATGCAGAAACAGCGCCGTGCATTTCCTTCATCCACCACAGAATATTTTGTGTTGTGTTGAGGAGATTCAGCATCTGCCAGCTTGTCAGCAGGAAGGATGACAGAAAGGACAGCAGTGGGCAGAGAGAGTCCACTCTGTACTCGTGGAGGAACCATTCCCTCCTGTGTGGAAATGTTCTTTGGGATCAGGTCAAAAAATGATTTCACATCAAGTTTCTCCGTGAAATCTCTGTTGCTGGAAGGGCCAACAAAGGGGCTTCATCCAAGAAATAGCTGTGCAAAGAGTCACTGAGTGTGGTCTGACTGTCCATCAGGGACAGGGAAAGGCTGTGTATGACATTCCCAGGACATATTTCAATCAAGAGAATGAAAAGGGGTAGAAATCAGCAAAACTGATTTTTCTCAAGTTGCTAGACTGAAATCAGGTTACTATTTCTCGAATGCAGGGGAAAACCTCATTTCCTTCTCTCTGAGAGCTGGTATCAACAAAGGATGTGATCCACTCCCAGTGAAGTAAGAATTCAGGGTCCAATATTGAGGGTTGCACGGTGAATTCTTCCTTAACTACTCATTAAAAAGAGCCGCTCCAACTCCTCCTGAGCCTTTTGAGTGACTCATTTGCAGAAGTGAAGCCCGGGAAGTCACTCTTGCCCAGCACCCAGCCCAGCTACCCCTCCCTCCCATCCTGTCCCTGTCCCACTTGAGCCACCCAGGCATCATCCCTGAATTCCATTCCCATTTCAGCTCTGGCTTTGCTCCGTGGCAGAGCACGGGAGTCTCCCTCCCTCCCTCTCTCCCTCCCTCTCTCCCCTGCAGCTGCTCAGCTCTGCGAGGGAAAGGCTCCCAGATGTGCTGGGGAGGGAGTGGGCAGAGCCCTGAATTCCACTCCGTGCCGCGTGGACTCTTTGTATATTTTGTTTGAAGGGGGAAATATGTGGAGTCCTTGGAGGAAGGCTGGGGACCAGGCACGGCCCTGGCAGCTCCAGCACCACGGGGCTACGAGGTCCTGCAGGTCCCCTGCCCTTGGTTGGCCTCGGCCCACAGGATGGACCAGCTGAAACCCCTCAGCATCACCCAACAGGTCCCCAAAGCCTCTCCTGGAGATGGCTCGAGGTGACCAGACCCTTTGAGAAAACACGGCTTGGCTCAAAGCTGGTAACACCTAAACACCCACAGCTGGAATTTTCGGTATTTTTGGCTCACGGGTGATGTGCTGTATCAGATCAATAAATATTCACACGCTCCAGAGCGTTTTGTGGGGTTGGTTTCATTGCATTTTAAGTGCATTTAGCTGTGGCACTTGGTAGCTACTTGATTATTGCGTGAGACAATACGTTTATGAAGTGTTGGCCTTCATTTAGTTAAACACTTCATTGATGTCTAAGACCAAAACGGCATGAAACTAATTGTTGTGGAAACAGGAACCCAGAGAATGATTTCATATCACAGCTTGGCAGCAGAAAAAGAAGAAACCTCTGTAATTGTTCCCATTAACCCAGCGCTGGGGATTCATGCTCAATCTCTACCGCGCTCTGCTCCGCTTCTGCTGTGAATTAGGGGACAAAAAAAATCAGCACAGAACCACATTTAAAAGCCCTGAAACAAGCTGTGCTTTATGGAGCATTTGTAGTTCTGCCACCAAAACCATTTCTCTCCTGCTTTGCAGGTTCCTGGCCAGCAGCACCGAGGACTGTCACCTTCATTTGGAGATGTTGGGTTTTAACCGTGTGCTGCAGGAGGAGCAGGGACATCCCTGGCCACGCAGTGTGCTGGAGACACGACAGCCCTCACCTCGAGGGTGAGTGCCGAGAAAGTGCAGGAAAAACCAAATCTGCAGTGAAAAACTGGGGAGAGTGGGAGAGGAGCCATGCAGAGCAGTCTGTGTGGGCAGGAAATATCCTGAACCTCCTGGCTGAGGATTTCCCTCCTCTCCTACGGGATGTGCTGATGACTGGGGCGTCTCCAGGGCTTTGCTGCTGTAGAAAATCCCTGTTATCCCTGTACCAGAGGAACTCACATCTCCCAGCTCTCCACGTTTCCCATCAAACGGAGAAATCCCCGCCCCAGTGAGGAGCTGCAGCCCCTCCCAAGCCCCTACCATGGACAATCCCTTGAAAGATCAGTTTGGGGGAAGCCCAGTGGTTCTGCAATCCCTGTGGAAGGGGGAGCCTCCCACTCCCACTCTCTGCCCACATGGAATCCTCTCCACCTCTTCCCATTTTTAGGCTTTGCCCCTAAACCCAGCCCCACCAATTTTCCCAGCAGGAAAATGGAACCAACAGCACAAAAACCATCCTGGCTACCAGCCCAATGGCCACGCAGCCCCACAGCTCCTCTGGAGGGACCAGGAGACACAGACCTGCTCCATCCCAGCACAGAGCAGGTTTCTCACTCTGCTAATTACTGCTAATTGAGGCACTTGACTATCGGGGAGCCTTGCCCTGGCCAGGCTGATAGAGTATCAGGGAGATAAAGAGCACTCAGCACAGGTAACGGGGAAGTGTTGTCAGACCTGTGCTGGGACCTTCTGGAGGGGTTATCTCTCCTCCCCACAGCCCAGGGCACCAAATTCCTAAGGGAAGCTTGTGATCCTGAGGGTCTGTGGAGAGCCCAAGATTTTTAGGAGGTGCCCTGTGGGATTTAAGACTCAGGAGCTCAGCAAAGCAAGCTGGCACTCATTTCAGAATAATTCTCTTAAATTTCCTTAACAAGCATTTTATTCCTTTGGCTGGATTTTGCTGTTGTTAATTTAACACCATGGAAATGAAACTTTAAACATTTTTTCCCCTTTTTTCTTTCCTACAGAGAAATAAATTTTTTTCTTTTAACAAATACTGTCTCTCTCAGAACTTTTGTTATTTTTCACCATCTCCACTGACCTACACAGAGCAATCCAGCTCCTACACAATCCTGAACACCAGGTAGGGGTTACTAACACCCACTTACTAAAGTGGAAACTTGGATGGGGTGACATTGTTGTTCTGCAGTTGTTGTTTTTGTTTGTTTTTTTTTTAATTACTCACAATTGTAACTAGGAAATCAAAATTACTGGATATTTTTCAGCCAGCTCTGAGAAAAATCTTGTGTGTGGATGCAGTTCCTGGCTGTACCCACATTCACAATCCCTGCCCACAGCAGTGCCTGTGTTTTGTCTCAGGGATGTAAAAACTAAGAAAACATCACCACTTCACTCCTGGAGGAGCCAACAGAGCGTGTCCATGGCTATCAAATCCATGAGAGGGCAACCACACACCTGAGAAGCTGCTGGCTCCTCTAAGCCAAAGTTTAGGATGTTTCCATGTCAAGTTTCCCCATTTTCTTCCCTGAGGTACCTCAATCATCTGCTCCTCCTCTTACCCCTGTGCACTTCCAGTCTGGTTTAAGTTCCCAAAGTTTCTCAGCTTGTTACACAAAGCTCATAACAAAGTCTGTGGCCAGCTCTCTCTTTGATAATTCCTTCCCCCCATTTGTTTATCTCAAGTCCTGAGCTTTGTTCCAGGCCCAAAACCAAAAGCCTTTCTACCCTGTTCTCCTCTTGACTTGTTGCAGATGTAACGAAATAAATCTTTAGAAAGAACAAACCTTCACTTCCTCTCTCCCGTCTGATTCGGTCACAAACCCCAGGAAAGAAAAATAAATCACAACCTGAGCTCGCCTGGTCTCCAAGGATCCCACGTCTGGTCCTGAAAGCCACCATCAAACTGGATGTGCCCATTCCTCTGAGAAATCCGTGAACACAGCGACCAAAAGGGATCTGATAACCATGAAATCCTAATTTTGAGCACGGCCAAGGTCACAAAACTTGTCACCAGCCCAAATTAAGGTTGATGTGGTGGTTGATGAGCACGGCCAAGCTGGTGGTGCCTTCCTAGAGCTCGTCCTTGGCACTGAAGGGTGAGGGGTCCCTGGCTTGTGTCTCAGCCCCTCGTGTGGCTCTGCCCCTCTTTTCTCCCCCCCCCCACCCCAAGGAATTTTATATCACAATGAGAAAATTAATCTCTTTGGTTTTTCTGAACTGGCCACAGCAGAGATGGACATTTCCTCCAAACAGAGTTTGTCCTTCTTCTGAGAGCTTTTTCCATGTAAAATGGAGCATGGAGAGCTCTGCTGCTCTTCCTTCAGCCATTAACAGGTGCCCAGGCACGGGGTCTGACCAAGTCACTGTTTTTAACTGGTGTGCTGGAGATCCCATGGATGTTCTCCTGCCCTGCCCCTGCTCTGGGATCAAACACATCAGCCCAAAGCCCTTTCCAGAGCCCACCTCACCTGGCAGCACCCTGGACTAGGAATGGACAGCTGGGCTCAGCATCCCCTCCACAAGAATTTCAGGGCAGTGCAGTGCAGGGCAGTGGAGAATAACTCTTTAAAAATGGGGCTGCCTGTTTTTGCCTAACAAAGTCTTCACTTGGGTCTAAGTTAAAGCCAGGCTCAGCTTTAAGCTGGGAAATACTGGAGCTGTATAAACGGGATGGTTTGATTCATCAGGTATGATCTGCCCGGTGGGTTTTGCTCTTCCAAGGGTACTTGGGGGAAGATGTGCAGAACCACAGCAGCTGTCAGAAGAGTTTTGGGTTGTGTCCCAACTTTCACTGATGAACTGAGGGTTTGCTCTGCGTGTGTGTTTTGTTTTAAATTTAAACAAGAGGTCTTTGCACACTCGACACAATCCGTCCACTTAGCACTGAAGAGACTGTAATTAGACACTTGGAGAACTGGAAGAAATTAACTCCGACCACAGCCCGTCACTCAGACTATTACTTAATAATATTTCCCAAATGTGCAAAGCACTTAGTTCTAGAATAACAGGAAAGAAGTGCAACTTCTCACCCCGAGCAAAGGCTTTGCCTCAGGACGCGTGAGTGAAAAACTCACCCGCCAGGAGATGTTTGGCCACCTCCCATCACCTGAGGGCTACCAGGGCACGTGAAGGATGCAATTCATGGTCCCCAATCCCATGGCACTGAAAGGCTGGAACGGTGTCAAGGGGAGTGACCAGCCCGAGGTGCTCAGAGCTTCCAACACGCCACGGAAACCGCGGAGAAATTGCTGTTTTCCTTCTTCTGCAGCTCCTTGCCTCACCCCACGCTGCAGAAGCCTGGCTAGAAAGAGATGATTGTGATTCCTGCCCGTTTCTTTGCTCACGACAAAAGGCCCCATTCATCTGGGCTAATTTGGAGGGGAGAGCAAGGGGTATCAGTAGCATGAACTGGATCTGAGCGTCTCGACCACATTTGAGCGAGCCCCGCTCGTTGGCCAGTCCAAGCCAGGGAAACAGATATTTCTCACTTGCAGCTTTGGAGGGGAGCATTTCTCTGATTTTAAACAGAAGTATCTTTGCTGGCCCTGACAAGTTTTTAAAAAGTCCTGACGAAGCAGGGCCGGGCCATTTTCCCCAGCAAAAACAAGAGGCCATTCAAAAAGTGGTGGGGGGGAAATTTTATTCCGGTGTGTTTCTGCTTCAGGAACCAACACAGCCAGCTTCACCTACCTAAATTACCCCTCACATATTCAATAAGGCCATGTCCAGAACAGTGAATCTCTTGCCTTGTTGCAAAACACTGTGAAAAATGGATTTTTTAAATAAAAACATCCATGATGCTTTAAATGCTTAAGTCATTGTGAAGCTCCCAGGACTTCCCCGTGTGTGGGAAGAGCTACAATGTAATTGCTTTCAGCAGAATATCACTGCAGTCTATAATTAAAATATATGAGATTGCCAGTTTCAAAGCATTTAAGTGATTTCATCTGTATTAAGGTGAATGTGTCTCTCTGAGCAGCTCATTTAAAATGATATTTCTATTTTCAGCACATAAAATGAGTTCTGGGTAAAAGAAATGGATAATTTTGTTGTCTTCTTCTTTGTCTGAGGAAGCACCTGGGGAAAGGTTGGAGACACAGAGCTGAGACTTCAACAGAATATTCCAGCCCTGGGGAAATCCGTGGTGAAAGCTGAAGTAACATTGCAGAGATGGAGTGGGAGGTGTCACAAAATAAAATAAAAATATAAAAAATCAATACCAGGAAAATCTGGCACCTCCTAAATCTCAGTGACAATTTCAGAAGGGCGTTTAGGAAAAATAAATGGCTTTTGAGGCCACCATGGATGGGTCCTGCAGAGTAACCAACGTGGCTTTGGAGTGTCCTGAAACTTTCACAACCCATCCTGAAGCCCCAGAGCTGGAGACCAGCTCTGATCCACCCCTGCTCCTTCCCCAGTTTGCAGCCACACCTTCCCTGAGCTCAGGGATGTGAAAACACCTCAGCTGCATCTGAAAAAAAGCAGGAAAAAAAGCAGGGGAACATCCTGACTCCAGCATAAGGAGAATAACTCAGAGCACATCATTACCCACAAAGTGTCCCAGGCCACCACGGGTGGCCTTTTCCTCATCTCCTTATCCCTTTCTGCCATTTCTGGGGTTTCTCAGAGGTAAATTCTGTAAATTTAGGAAGACAAGAATTTTAGGTAAATTTAGGAAGAGATCCCTGCCCCAGGAGCTGGATGGCTCCTCACAGTGGCACAGTCAGAGGGCATGGACAGTTTTGATGGGGTTAATCCCCCCAAAAATCCAAAATTCCCTGCAGGAGGGAGTGAGTCCCATCCTTGTCCTACAAGGCTGAGTGAGGGATCTTCACTCAGAGGATGAAAAGAAGTAACACAAGAAGGCAAAGATGATAATGCTGCTGTTGTAGCAGTAATGAGACACAAATGCTATTTTGATGGTTTTCTCTGAAAGAAATACACAAAGCCCAATGATGTAATTAAAGATCTCCCAGGCTTTGCAATCAGAATGGCCACAGATGAAGAGAAATCTACTTTTATGTGGCAGAACATGAGGGGTTTTCCCATTAAAGTAAAAAGAAAGATGAGAGAAAAACATTTTAAAGATTTTTTTTTTTTTTTGGTAAGGACATGACACAAAGGTTCTACATTGTCCATGTGAGAGAAAAGCTGTGATTAGCTCAGATAAAACACAGAATTTGGGTTTTTTAGTATTTATGAATACATGCACGGCATTACACTTGTCTGCTAAACACTGAGCACATCTCCAAGGAGTCCTTTGGCAAATCATTTGGGAAGAAGAAAAGGGAGAAACTCCTGGGCAATTAAAGATGCCAACAGGTAGAAATAAACATTCAGCTATTCAGATTCTGAAGCACCTTCTGAGCTTTTCCACAACAAACACCCAAAAATCAGGATGCAGCTTTTGAACCTGCTGAGATCTTTAAACTGAGGAAGTGGGATGGGTCACTCAGCAAAAAACATTTTTATTTTTGGCAAGGAAGCCTGGAACAAGTGAGGATTTTTTACCTGAGTGTTCAGGGGGCTCTGACCACCTGGCTCTGCTGTGCTTGGAGCAGCAGGAAACGCTGGGAGGATTGAGCTGGTGGAAATAGCTCCTGTTTCCTCTGCATCCCATCCCCACCGAGGCTGGGAGATGCACAGGATCCCACAGGCATCCAAGGTTTGCTGCAGAACACCAGGGAAAAGGCAAGAGGGCACATGAATCCCGTTTACTCTGAAGAAGGCTGTGATTGATGCAGCCTGGAGAGAGCTGGAGGAAGGGGAATTGCTTAAAAACATGGAAGGAAGTCTGTGCCTGTCCCTCACTGATGCTATATATGGTGCTTGGTCAGTCGTGCTTGAGGAGCAGCAGCCAGAGTTGCATTTTCATTGTATTTCTTTTTAAAGTAGGAAAAAAAAAAAAAAAAAGGTCAAAAAACTGGGCTGTGTTCAAAGAGCTCGTGGTGATGGATAATGCAGCTGCTGAATTTCCAGCCCTGAGAGCGTTTTTGGGGCTGCTACAGGGGTTATGTCCCCCCTGCCTTCTGCCAGGGCAGTGGCCTGTCTGTTCCCATTCCTTTGGGATTCTCCCAAGCCCAGTTTTGAGCCCTATGGACTGGCTTGGCAGGGAAATGGGTGGGGTTTGATGCAGAATTCTCTGGAGCAGAGCTGGGGAGTTGGTGTGGGGACAGCAGTGAGCAGGAGATGGGAATCAGAGCCTGGAAAGGGGATTTCTCCTGCTGCTGCTGATTCCCAGTGCACAGACAAACCCAGGATAATGCCAGGAGCTCTGTGGACAGGACTGGAGGTGTTTCAGCTGACCAGAGAGGTCACTCATAGCTTACTAAAGGGTGGACACACACTGATGGTCACGGGCTGGCAGAGGAACACCCTGTGCTGCACCAGGGCAATCGGTAAGAAATGAGTTCCTGCTGCCTCAGAGGCATCCCAGAGGATCACAGCTCATTCCCTGCCCATCCCACTGCCCACGAAGCCATAAACTCACCTTGATCCTCAGCACCCTGCAATCTCAGTGCCCCTTTCCACCTGCCTGCTAGCTCAGTGGGACAGGAGCATTTATTCCCATCAGGAACTGCTCTCCCCAGCAGGCTGATTTCTCAGGGTTAGGCACATCAGGCTGTCCCTCCTCCTCTCCAAACGCTCATTTAGGGTCCAAAGCATGTGGGGCTGCATTTGTTGCAAATCCTGACAGGCTTTTTCTCCCCTGATCCCACCAGCACTGCAGAAAGTGCAGGAACATCCCCCCTTCCCTCCACTCCTCTTTTCCATCTGCTCTACATTTGCATCCCAGAAATTAGAGAACTGAGTTATGCAGAATTACAGAGCTGGAGTATGGAACTGATTGGGTATTCAAGCTAAATAAGATGAATTTAAAGATCTCTCCAGGAAATTGAGTGGAACACCCAAACTGACATGGGGTATTAAATATTATATTTGTGCAGTTGCTCTTTAGAGCCCGTTGGCATCGAACATCTGGGAGCACGGTTTAGAACACAAAGAAACCAAATACCTGCTCAAAAATTACGCTCATCAGAGCTCAGAAATTAAAATATTACTGGGTACACTCCGAGCCAGTCCTTCCCTACAAGGTAGGGCTATTAAAATATGATTAGCTGAGCCATATCTGCTCTCAGAACTGTCAGACACCATTACAGCTGAAAAGACCTTGATGCAACACTCTTGGCACAGCCCCCTGCTCCATCAGCAGCAAGATGCCAAAAATTGAACCTTGCAAACGCTCACTCCAGGAGGAGAGGAATTAAAAAGAATTAAAAAGAGAAGTTGGGGGGGGGGGGGGTCTCAGAGCGTTGGTTGTGCAAATTGAGGTGGCTTTGGGCTGCTCTTTAAGGCAAGGAAGATGGAAGTTTGGATGTTTGGGGGTTTTTTTTCTGATGTGGGAAGAGCTTTGCCCTTCACTGCCTCGAGCGTGTGTTGCCTCTTCATCATCACCCAGGCCAGAGATGAGGATTCCTTCCTGCCACAGCCCCCTGCAATCACAGCTCCCTGTCCCCGGCGTGGGCACAGTGCCAAGAGCTCCGTGCACTCCATGGGTGGTCAGGATTGCATTTCCCCCTCCTTGCTGCAGAATAAAATTCAAACCACCACAGCAAACCTGCAGAGACTGGGCTCAGGTCGGGATAATTACAATATTCTCCTGCTTCTGGAATCACAGCGAGATATCCATAACCTGCATTTATAGCCGTAAAAAATCTTTTGCATTATGTGATTATCACATATATATATATATATTTATTTTTTTTTTTAAGTGCGGCTGCACTAAACCAGACACCCGAGGAAGAGGCAGCTTTGCAAAAACAATGCAGAAATGCGGTGGGTTTTTTTTTTCAGGATGGAGGCCAGGCGAGGTCCGAGGTCCCAGCCCCGGTGTCCCCACTGTGCTGCTCCCTGGCCGCCCTAATCCGTGCAGAATTCCCGCAAAAGCCAAGGCAGAGCTGCCTGCCTGTGTCAGGGCTTATTACTCCGTGTTTTCACACTTATCCCCAAGGTGTTGAACTCGCCCCGAAGGTTAATTAGTAATTTATTGCCCTGTCATCAGTTCGAGGCTACTAATGGCTTCAATTTAGCCCCAGGGCTTTTGGTTTTCTTTTTTTTTTTTTTCCTTTCTTTTTTTCTTTTTTTTTTTTTTTCTTTTTTCTTTCTTTTTTTTTTTTCTTTCCTTTTTTTTTTCTTTCCTTTTTTTTTTCTTCCTGCCTGCTTTGGAGGATCTTCGAGTTGAACAGGAAAGAGGCAAATCTGCTTGGAAAAGTGCCTGCAAAAAAAGGTCCAAGGAGGAGCTGGGGATCACAGAATCACAGAATGGGTTGGGTTAAGAGGGACCTTAAAGATCATCTCATCCCAACCTCCCACCATGGGCAAGGGAATTCTTCCACAATTCCTCCCTTCTCCATCTCTGGGAGCAGCAAGAGTGGGATGTGCCTGGGTGGTTCTGGGTGTCAGACTCACCAGGGACCCACAGGGCAGAAATTGAGCGATTTTAGGGAAAAAAGGGAGAATTAGATCTCATCAAGAATACTTGGGGGGGCGGTTCTTTCAAATAAAAGGCTGCAACAAATCCCTTGCAACTCACTCGAGGGAGGGATACCTGGGCAAAGCCCAGACCCAGAGGGAAGCAGGGCTGTGGGATTTGGGATTCCTGCATCCTGCCCGTCCCTGTGCTGGGATGAGCCAGTCCAGGCAGGAGGGTGCAAAGATGCACTTGTCAAAACCAGAAAGGAAAAAGGTAGGGACATTTCTTGAGATTTTGATTTGAAAAGGGCAAAAACCTGCAGTTTTCACCTCCATGCACATGGATTCCCAGAGCAACATCTGCTGTTCCCCTCCCTGGTTTAATTTATGGCCGTTAACTTTAGGGCTAAGGACAGTTTATGGAAAAAAACACCTGCCTTCCCCTACTCCCGGGGCAAGGGAGGAATTTTCTCTGACTCTGCATCCTAAATAAAGCTCCCTTCCAGGCCCTGATGATTCATGCCACTGCTCACACACACATGCCTTATGTTAGAGGCCCTGTCAAGATTCTCGTGTCCCTTTGGAGCTGGAGCACTTTGCACAGAGCTCATTTATCCCCATCCCTAGGGGAAATCTGGGCCTGGCTGCCCCGCTGGTGATGGCCAAAAAATCAGAGTAGTTTGGGTTGGAAGGGACCTTTAAAGGTCTGGTAGCCCAACCTTCCTGCAGGGACATCTTCACCTAGATCAGGTTGTTCTCTGTTCAACCTGACCTTGAATTTTGCCAGGATTGGAGCATCCACAGCTTCTCTGGGCAACCTGGGCAAGTGTTTTGTGACCCTTAGTGTGGAAAACTCCTTCCAGAAGCTCATGGGGAGCTCTGTCCACATTAGGGTCACTGCAAAGCCTTCCAGTTTTGCTTCCAGTTTGGCTTTCTACATCCCAAACCCATCCCATCCCTTCCAAACCCACCTCACACAAGCACCAAGCCCAGGTCAGCCCTCGTTGTGCTTTCTCAGCCCTTTGACACAGGTCCCTGCCTCTTCTTCTGTCATTAGAAAAGATTGGTTTTCCATGATGGAGCTTCAGTCAAGGAAAAAAAAATTAGAGGGGAAAAAAAAAAAAAAACAAGAAAAGAAGGAAAGAAAAAAGGAAAAGAGATCAAGATGAGATTTGTCGACAGCAAACAGAAGATAAAACCTGGACACTCATCCAAGCTTGTTTGAAAGCTGAAAAGCCAGCACTGGGCAGCTCCAGAGACCCCCCAGGCTGCAAACACCCCTCACCCAGGGCAGGCTGTCCCACACAGGGCTTTTCCCAGGGTTTTTCCCCCTTTCCCACATCCACAGCACGCTCCAGCCCCAGCACCATCAGCAGGGCAGGTTTGGCTGTGCCGCGTTTTCGGAGTGCGAGCAGAGCAAGGTGGTGCTGTGGGGTGGGGGGAGAGGCCTGTGACTAATCTTGTAACCTTTCCTTGCAGTGTTTAGGAGAAGAGAAGGCTGTTTACAATAAAAGCCAGCGATATTTTTCATCCTTGCAGATGGAACAAGGATTCTATAAACAGAGGAGCCTCAGACACAGCAAACACCTGTTGAAGGGAACCGGCTTGAGGAGACACGCGAGGACTCTGTGCCCATCCATCAGGGCCCCCCGGCCACTCCTGGCCAAGTTCAAGTTGAAGTGCACGGCACAGATCTGCTGATGGAGGGAGGCTGGGATAAGCAAAAGCATCAGCAAATATCCCTGGGTTTTCCTCGGGAAGTTATGGAGAAGGGAAGAGCTTTTTAGCTCTGGGACTGAGGGTTTAGGTCTACACGCTCCTGGATAATTCCTCTCTTGGACCGGAGCAGTTTTTCCTCTTGTCTGGTATCACACTTCCAAGGAGGAGCCCCAGTTTGGGAAGTCATGGAATAACATGTCAGAACTGTCTTCCCTACAGCCCTTGGCTCAGGTTTCAGCCCTGCACCAAAACATGTAAGCTTTGATTTCATCCAAGCTGCTGTGGCTTTGAGCTTTTCCCAAACTAATCAAATCAAACACAACCTTGTTCACATAATCCTGCAGGCTGGGTTTGAAATCAGCAGCTCCTCTGGCTTCAGGGGTGTCTTGTGGTGGTGAATTCCGAGGATTAATCATGGATATCTTCCCACAATATAGCCTGTATCATACCCCTGGTAATCACTGACCTAAGGGAGCTAAATCAGTCTCATAGCCTTTTAATTTGATTTTTTTCGCACAAAGGTTGGTCAAAGCCACCCAGAATTGTGCCAGGGAGCACCTGCAAGCCACCCACGGGTTTGGAATCACAGAATATCCTGAGTGGGAAGGGCTCCACAAGGATCCCACTCCCCTGAGCAGTGACATTCCCCATGAACCTCCAGAAGAGGAATTTCCAAAGCCATTGTTCAAAACCATGACAAGTCCATCCTCATTGTGACTTCTTTTTTTCCTTTTCCCACCCCTCCAAGAGCAAGGCAGAGAAATATCCTCAATTCCAGCACGGATTTCTCAGCTTGGATAAATCAGCACAGCCCCACCGGTGCTGTGGAGCCTCTCCAACTTACACCTATCCCAGAACCTGCTCTCCCATATTTTATATCCTGCATTTCCCTGGCTGGGGATGAGGAAGGCTCCATCAAAACCTGCCTGTTTATCTGACATCCCATCCCAGAGGATGAGCCAAGAGCCCAGGGCTCATCGGAAACACGGCTGACAGAGTGCAAAGAAAATCGACGTCGTCTTCCGCGGTTGTAATTCTTCCGAAAGTTTTGCTTCCAAAACATTTTTCCACCTGTTTCAAGCAAGGCTGTCCTGGGCTCTGGGAGTGTGTGCTGACAGGCTGTGTGTAATGTCATCTCCCTGCTTCCAACCCCCTTCCAAGCTCGGGAATCCAGCGGGCTGGGCTGAGGATTGCTCTGTTAGAAAGGGGGAGGAGGTTGTTTTATTTTCAATTTTTATTTTAAGGGGTTAGGTTTGCTCCTGTCTTAATGAACAGGTTGGCCCAGATGATTAATTAGGAATAGGATTTAAAGCCAGGCTGTCCTTCAGAGCAGGAAATATCTGTGGTCACTTGGTGACCCACAGCTCACCCACAGCAGCTCCTGCATTCACTTCCCATCAGAAATGCCCAAGGTTTTGTTCCATATGCATTTTCTGTATCCTATGAAATTAATTGATACTCACAACTTCTAAAAAAAAAATCAGACCAGTGAAGGTTAGAAAATACATCATAAAATCATGGAATGGTTTGGATTTTGAAGCTCATCTCATTCCAACTTCCCTGCCATGGGCAGGAACACCTTCCACTCTGACAGCCCAGGAGAGCTTCAGAAGTGCCTTCCAACCTCAATTATTCCATGGTTTTGACACTTGAATCTCAATCTTCCTAAGATGGTCAAGCCCAGAGGCAGGCTCTGATTTTATGGAGTCAATTCGGAGAATCATGGAATGGTTTGGGTGGGAAAGGACCTTAAAGTTCATCCCATCCCACCCCTGCCACGGGCAGGGACACCTCCCACTGTCCCAGGCTCCAAGCCCTGTCCAGCCTGGCTTGGGACATTCCAGGGATCCAGGGACAGCCACAGCTGTTCTGGGGACCCTGTGCCAGGTTCTCCCCACTCTCCCAGGGAAGAATTCCTTCCCAATATCCAATCCAATCCTTCTCTCTGGCAGTGGGAAGCCATTCATTGTGTCCTGTCCCTCCCATTCCTTACAAACCATCTCTCTCCAGGCATTGGAAGGCTGCAATTAGATCACCCCAAAACCTTCTCTTCTCCAGCCTGAACAATCCCAATTCAAGATAATCATCAAGCCTTGGCCACAAAAGTCTTTTCTCAATACATATCTTTTCTCTACCTAAACATCTCTATCTAAGAAGCAAATAATGAGAATTGTTTCCTGGCCCTGCATGTGAGACACACTTTCTGTTTCTTGGTGTTTTTTGTTGGGCTTTTTTTGGTTGTTTTATCACTCATTTCCTATGAAACTCTTTGTCTTGGAGAGAGTCACAGAGCTCTTAACATTTTCTCTTCATGAAGAAATGTGGCTTTTCATCCTTAAATAATTTTTCATCTTGTTCCTTAATATAGACTCAATATAGCTGCTTTACAGTGTTCCAGTAAGAGCCAGGCACTATCTCAGAATCGTGACTCATCTTCTTATCCCAAACTATCCATATTCCTTACAAAAACACCCGGCTGAGCACTCTTAAATATTTATGTCATCCCCAAAAGAGAGATAGGACTGGTATCAGCAGATCTGAGCCAAGGCTCACATCCAGGTTTAGAGCCCAAATTCTCAGCTCACCCTGCATTTTTTTAGAAGGGTCAAAGCTGAGCATCCAAATTTTGCCTCTTGGCTCGGCCTGGGGTTCTTCAGGCACAGGAAAAGCAATCCCATCCTGTCTTGGGGTTTTCACTTGCATGAACTGAGCGGAGCAATGAGGGGAATCCAGCACAGCCCTTGTAGGTTCAGTGCTCAAGGGACAACAGGATCGGGGGTGTGCCCTGGGGTCCAGCACCCCAGGACCAGCAGCAGGGAACGTGAC
Organism: Sturnus vulgaris; assembly: GCF_052056855.1. Lineage (NCBI taxonomy): Eukaryota > Metazoa > Chordata > Aves > Passeriformes > Sturnidae > Sturnus > Sturnus vulgaris. The sequence goes on from NC_142254.1 coordinate 19,141,125, forward strand.
TGGGGCTCACCTTTGGGTTCCTAGTCCAGGATTGACTTTCTGTGGACCAATTTGGGCCACATGTGATCCCACTTCCCCTGGTTTTGTAACATCTCAAGAAGTGCTGACACCGGCCAAGGCGTTCCCATAAAAACACCAGGAAATTCAGGCAGATGGAACTTGGATCTGGACGAGGGTGCTCGGATCCAGCTCGTTGGCTCGAGCTTCCCTGTAACTCACATCCAGCTTGGGCAAGGAGAGCAGCAGAGCAGAATTCACGTGACTTTCTCCCCTTTCCCAGCCTGCCCATGGATTCCTCGCTGTCCCAGGAAACAACTATTGTTCCTAACATTCTGTGCTCTCTGTGTTTCCACACTCACTCCCTCCAGGTCACCTTTTGGCTGCTTCTTCTCCACCTCCCTGAGTCCAGCATTATCTCTGCCAATTGTTTCCAACTATAACACATCCTGGATTTTTTTTTTTTTTTTTTACTTTCCAGATAATATCAAAACTTCTTCCAAGCTACTTTGTCCTCCAGCCAGTACCTTTTAGAGCTGACAGGAGATGAGTGTGACTTGTATCTCACAAGGCTGGCTTCCCACTTGAGCCATGTGGGCACAGCACAGGAGTGCCAAAGAATTATATATAACACAAAATTGGACAACTGCAGAGACAGATTTAAATAAACCACAGCTCCAAACGTGTTCAATACACTCATGTTGATTGCTGGGCTGTTAGAAATCCAGGCTGCATGTACAGACTAATAAAACAAGAACAGTCACAGTCCAGACTAAGATAACTTCTCCTCAAACTGCTTCTTGCAGAGTCCTGCTGGGTGGGTTGGCTGCCTCTGGATTGAACTCCATGGCCTTGGTTTCCATGGACTGAGCAGAGAAGCAGGATCTGTTTCCATGGACTAAACACAGAACCAGGCTCTGTGACCCAAATTCAAGCACTCAGAGCAGAGGATCTGCCTCAGCCCAGAGGGTCCCACCAGAAGCTGTGCACAATCACAGGGCTGGGCTGGCTCCAGATGAGCAGTCACAGCTGCTCTGTTCATGCCAGCCCCACCATAACCTCGTGGCTCTGTCTCTTTGCCTTCATCTTCCTCTTCCTCCTCCCAGCACAACAGCAGCAAGAGCCCGGCTTGGCTCTGATTCCTGAGCCCTTGCACCACAATACTCGGCTTTGCCTGGGCTGATGTGAGATCTTGAACCACTTTTCCACGATCCCACTCCCACCAAGGCCACTGTGTCAGCTCCTCCGTGGCTGCACTTCCCACTGAAGGCACCCAAGCCAACGGAGCTGGGCTCAAACTCAGCACCTGACTCACTTGGCTCTGAACCTTTGACTGTGGACTTCAAGGAGAAGAAAACTCCAGCACTCCATGACTTTTTCCTGACCCCAGAAGAGCTGAAGTAATAAAATGTTCTCTGGTCATGTCCAAATCCCACAGGAGCCCCGAGTGGAACAGGCCACAAGGGTGTGCAAGGTACAGACCCTGCACTTGGAGACCACAGCCACGACCCGACGGCTGAGAATGTTAATTGTTCTCCATCGCCCCCAGTGATTTTAGCATTTCATAATTCCTCCCCTGGCTGACAGCTGGATTCTTCCCTAATTACAAACCCGTTGGAGTTGAAAAATCAGACATTTCCTGGAATTTAAACAACCAATTTTCCACCCGTCAGCATCCAACAACACAATCCTACAGTTTCATTCTGAGCACGCTGGAAAAAAGTTGTCAGAGCTGGATAAACGGGGGAAAAAGGGGATTTTGATGACTTCATACATTCAAATGCAGAATTCCTGGATCTTTGGATTCCATTGAAAGGTGGAAATAGCACTGACAGGACCACAATTCCATGTTTTTAGAAAGCAGCATGTGGTTAAATACTGTGGATGGATCTTTTAGACTCAGCGCTGGCATCTGACTGCACAATTATTCCTCTCTGCCTTAGGAAACACATCTTCATTCAGAATTAATGCAGAAAAAAAATACTTTTTCCCCCCCTCTCTACCACAGGACTTGTTCATTTTCTCTCTGCAGCAAATTGTTGTGACAATAAGGAAAAGCTGTAAACTCCCAATTCTCAGCCTATTGAAAAGAACAAAAGGGGGAAAAAAAAAATCTTTGGACAGCTGCTGGCCTCCAGGAAACTCCAGGAGTGGAGACCCACGATGCTGCATCCTAATTACATCCTTGGGGAGCAGCAAAGAGCCCCAAACACATCCAGCAGAAGCAGAAACAGCAACACCACTTGACAGGACATCTCAGCTGCTTTTTTCACTTCCAGGACCCACAGTTTCAGCCATATGGGCTTTTCTTTTATTTTCCTTTATCAGTCACTATCTCTTGTGGTCATGGGAAAGAAATAACCCCTTCATCTGTAACTGATTAAGGAGGTTGGTGCTGGAGTTTGCAAGGAGCCTGAAATGAGAGCTGGTGGAGATTTGAAGAGCCTTGCTTGTCCTGTGAACTGTGTGCTGTGACCTCCTGGAGGGATGGATGTCACTGGATGGAGACTGAGAGAGGACAACTGCAAATGGAAAAAAAAAAAAAAAAAAAAAGCATCACATACCCCAAATGACGTCTGAAGCTGGGACTACACAAAAAAACTGATCCAGCTTGGAAACCTTGAGGCAAGAGCTTGAAATTCACTGCGTCTGTGCAAGGAGGACTTTCCAGAGAAAAAAATTTATTTGGGAAAGCAATCCTGGAACTGGGAGTCCTGTTTGAGCAATGGAACTTGAAGAACGTTTGTCTTTTGCATTGTTTTGGGTTTGTTCTCCCCTTGGGAGCAGCTGGGTTTTCCCCATGTTATCCCACTCTCATGGTTTTGTCTATTTTGGCATCACCTCTGCTTTCCTGATTTTTTTCCTGTGGGAGGAAGGGTTCTATGGACAGCTCCTTCACCCTCCTGTGCCCCCAGCTCCGGGTGTGAGTTCTGCACCTTGGTCAAGGCACTCTGGGCAGGGAATTGAGGAGCCAGCAGGGATTTGCACCTGCGGGGACATTGAGCCCAGCCCGCTTGGAAACCTCTCTGCTCAGAGCATCTGCAAAGCCAAGCCTGGGGGGGATGATGCAATTGGGAGCGCAGAGATTTCCCCATCCTCGGCTCGTTTAAAGCAGGTGAGAAGCCGTGGAAAATTCTCTGCAAACGACGCAGCTCATCGTGGGAGAGAATTTATCCCTGGACAGCAGAAGGAGGGGTTGCCAAAGGCATTTAGAAATCTCCTTTAGCCTTCAGCAGGGGAAAGGGAAAGCAAGGAAGAACACCTGTTTCAAGGAATAGCAGCAGTCCTGGAGAGCACATGCAGAGGGTTTGGAAAATAGATCTGTGAATGGAAATGTAATTCCTGAAGTTTACTGTCAGATTTGTGCACACTTTAACCAAAAACCCATAGCAAAAACTAAAAAATAAAAATGGGATAAAAGCCCTGAGGGTGAACAGAAAGAACAAATCCCACGTATTTGGGCTCACCAGAGAATTTATTTCATCCTGTTAAACTCCATTTAGTGGGAGTAGCACAGCCTGTGGAGGAAAATCAACGATGCCAAGGTAAATCTTCCCCCAGTTATTAGTGCTGGGAAGGGGTGGGAAGATCTTTAATAATCGGGGAGGCTGAAGAGAGATGTCTGTTTTTCATAATTGCACAGTGCTCCCAAGACAGCTGTTCAGCCATCTTGAAAATCAATGTTTTGATGCCCTTTGAACCTTCTTTTCCTGTTGAGTGTCTCTCCTACAGGTTGCTCCCCAGGATGAAAACAATAAAAGCAAATATATAACAGTAAAGGCCTGAGGTTAATGTCTTTAACAAGATAATGTTACTTAAGGGAACTGTAAACCAAATCATTCCTAAATTCCATTTGTTCTTTGCAATCTAGGATATATTATGAAACCATATGTGTGCCTATGGATTTTTTACAGGAACACAACTGCATTTTCACATTGTGTGTTCCAGTATTCCAGTATCACACAATTTGCTGAGAATTATTATTATTCTAACTATTTATACTTCTATTAATATCTTGCTCTTGCAGCTGTGCCATAAAGAATCACAGCCTGACGTGTCTGGCTGGGGGTTAAATCCAGATCTAAACAAATTTGCACCAGGTCGTTTTACCAAGAATTTCTTGCTTTGGATTGAGTATCACAAGGAAATTCAGCCCAACCAACTGGCACATGCCCTTATTATTTTTAAATTTTCACCAGCGAAGAGCTTGCAAAAATTGCTTCAAGCTGCCTTCCTTGTGTGTTTGGGAACTTAAAAAAAAGAAAAGCAAACAGGAAAGGGTAAATAATCCTCTGAGCACATGTGCTGGGTTTTACACCCACTGGAAATTCCACTCAAGACATGCTCAGGTAACTCTGTCCAGAAATTCCTTTTGCAGAATTCGCAGACATTCCCTGCAATTCAATTAGCTGTGAGCAAATTTGATCTGAAAGGGGACTCTGACCCTGTGTGTGTGTGTTTTTTTGCCTTGATTTTCATGGAAATGGGAGCCACAAAGAAATGCAGAGCAAAGGAGCCAGCCGAGTTTATTTAACTTTCTATTATCTACAATGCTATAAAACCTGGAAGTGAAACAGAAACAGAATCCTACAAAACCTTTTGGAGGTTTTCCAGAAAAAACCCAAGGACACTTGTTCCTGCTGATGTCTGCACCACTGGATTAATTTCCATTAAGCCAAGGGAAGGAAAATCCCTGCCAGTCACAATCACTGGAGGATGGCAAAAATCTCAGTTTCTCGTGCCTTCAAATTACAAATTTACACAGAGGCAATGGATGCAAGAATTGAATCACCGTGAAAAACCCTGAAAGTTTGGGAAATCTTGGCCTGAGTCCAGTTCTTCCTCCTCTTTTCCTCCTCCCGAGTTTGTCAGGAATACTGATTTGGCTTCGTGTCTGCCACAGAGATCAGGCAGAGTGCGAATCAAGAATCTCCACGTGGTCAAGATGGAAAAAGACAAAATTCTTTGTATTTATAGCATGGATAGTTTTAACCAGCCCTTTTAATTAACCCAACCTTCCCACACCATCCCAGTGCTCATTAATTGTTCAAATTCTTCCTTCTGTGCCAGCAGCAGAAGGATCAGAACCATACTCCAAACCTTTCCCAGGATAAAAAAATATATTTTTCCCAGCTCAGGTTGCACCTGCCTTCATCTACAGGGGGTTTGTAATGGGACAGGAAAGAGATGCTGGTTAAACCAGCAGATATTTTAATTCATTTTAATTAAAGAAAACACATTAGCAAGGTGATGATTTTCCTAGTAGCAATTATAGTCCCAAAAATCATATTTTCTGTAGTGGATTAAAAGAAAATAGTAAAAGAAATAATAAAATTACAACAATTTTCAATGTCTCTCAGGTTTTTTTTCACACTTGGAGTAAATCTTGAATTATAACTAGGAAAAAAAAGAAGATTTGATAAACATTTAATTATGAGTGGCAGATTAAGGTCGTAAGGAACAATTACTCATTATTTTGGCAATTACTCATTTTTACTGGAAATTTCAAATTAAATGTTCAGGCCGTGATTCTAAAACAAAAATAATATTTTTTTTTTACACTTCATAATTGCAATTTAAAAACTGGCCTAAGGATGTTTTGGGTACTGAGGGCACAAAGAAATCTAAAAATCCACTGTTCTCTTTGCTGCCACTGGGAAAAGAATGACAAATTTTGAATAAAAATCAGTATATTTCTATCTAAAAGCCCTTGAGCACTTCTGGCTCTCAGCTCTGTTCCCACTGGTTTAAAGTGGTTTGCAACTGGTTTTTTCAAGGGATCAGTGTGAAATTTTCATCCTGGAAAAGGGAACCCCTTTAGCAGGAGATTTGGGATCCCTGGAGGTGCTGACACTTAGATTTGGGATGGAACTGACATTCCTAAGAAACAAATTCCAAAACAGCAAAGGAACATTTACCTCAACCTCCCACCAACCAAAGTTATTTTTAGATTCTTCTTCTTTTTTTTTTTTTTTTCCTAAATTAAAAAATAACCACAGAAAGCCCCCAAAATCTTTTAATCTAATCTTGGCTATATTTTCCCCTTCAATGCCTGAGGGATACAAGATTATTTATAACAGGAAACCTTTGATTTCAGAGCTTTTATGTTTGGGTTTCTGGTTTGTATTTTTTTTTTTTTTGCAACGTTCCAACTTGCAAAACAGAGCTGTTGGGGTTTTTTAGGCAAAAAAGCAAATTGCAAAGTGCATCCAGGGGTAATTCCACCCCTGCTCCCTTGTTGGATCCCAGAAATCTGAGATTTTTGAGTTTTCTGTGCTTTCTGGCACTGACCCCCTGGAGAACACTGCTTTGGAAAAAGCTTCTGGATGAAAACTTAGGATTTTTTAAATCAGAAATTTATTCTTTTCTTCATTTGATTACTAATAAACTCACTAGAAACCAGTGAACATTGAACAACGTGAGTAAAATGGAATGGGAATTATTATGAAACAAAATAAATAGGAATATTTAAATAAGTAATATTAAATATAATAAATAAGTACTAAATTATTAACAAACAAAATAAATTAATGGGAATTACTCATAAACTCACTAGAAACAAAACCAGTGAACATTGAACAATGTGAGTAAAATGGAATGGGAATAGTTTGTAAAGTTTGTACAATAGTTTGTAAAATAGTTTGAAAGTTTGTTTTGATCCATCAGGATCCAAGTCAGATCTAGAAATGTTTTTAATAATAAAAAAAATCCTCCTGTGGTGGTACTTTTCGTGCAAGTTTCAATGCCTAGAAAAACAGGAAAGTTTTGTGCTTTTTTTGTTTTTTAATAAATATATGCATATATAGTTTTAATGAGGTCCTTGCAGAGGGTAAGATCAATGCCAGGCTCAGCTTATGAGAAATAAATCAAAATTTTGCACACAGAAGTTTTCCTCTTGTTACCTGCACAAAAAAAATTAGGATTTTAATGAAGGTATTTAATCAGACCCTATATTATTTCAGCACTAACAGCTTTTTATTATCTTTTTAAATCTTGCCTTGACTGTGGCTATGACAAGGGTGATGATGGTTTCTCTTTTGCTGGCAAGAGGAGAAAACTTTTTTTATTTTATATTGGTTTTGTCAGGCATTTTCCAGATGGGCAGAGCCTGGTTCCAAGAGGGGCTGGGGTTGTTTGATCCCCTGATCCCTCACTGGGATGATGAGGATGGACGAGAAGGAAGGATGAGAAGGATGAGAAAAGAAATCCATGAGCAAGAGCACACCCCTGGCTGCACCATCCCATATCCCACATCCCACATCCCATATCCCATATCCCATATCCCATATCCCATATCCCACATCCCATATCCCATATCCCATATCCCATATCCCATATCCCACATCCCATATCCCATACCCCATATCCCATATCCCAAATCCCATATCCCATATCCCATATCCCATATCCCATATCCCATATCCCATATCCCATATCCCATACCCCATACCCCATATCCCATATCCCATATCCCATATCCCATATCCCATACCCCATCTCTGACCCAAGAACTCTTTTTTTTTGCTGTTTACTCCCTCCTATCCACACTCAAAAAATAAATCCAGCTATTTTCTTTCCATCATGACCAAACTGGAGCCATCACAAATGTCCAGGAAAGAGAGAAAAGCTTCACTGACCTGGCTGAATTTAAAATAAATAATTTTAGGGAGGGAGGCAGGGGACAGGGAGAAGGTGACAGAGATGGGATGTCACTTCTCCCATCTTTTCAAAGTTCCAACCACTTCAGCAGCTGCACCAACTGCTCTGCACGTGAGCAGCATTTCCCATATTCCAGAGGTGCCCAGATATCCTCCAGGAATCCAAACCCACAGAGTGGAATACATCTGAGAAGATCACTGTGAACTCAAACCACTTAGAATAATAATAAAAATGAAATGTTGCCCTGAGCTCTGGCTAAGCCATTCCTTTGAAAGTTGAGTTCTCTTCTTTCCCCATGAAAAATGATGGTTCCCCCTGCCTCTCCTCCCCCTTTAATCCCTGTATTTATTCCAATTTATTCCAATTTATTCCAATGCTGCATTTATTCCAGTTGACCATGGACTTTCCTTCTCCTCTCCCTCCCTCTTGCTCCAGAGCATTAATAAAAGGGAACATTTTTCTTACTTCCAGAGACATTTTGAAAAGTTTCAAAGCAAATTCTCTGGAAGCCCAAGCAGAACCCACACTTCCCTCACAGTGTGTCCATGGGAGGATTCCAGTGAGGAGAAATCACCGTGACCCCATTCCCATTAGGAAAAACAAATCCCTTTTCTTCCCTCTGAGCTGCACCTCCACGTGGAACAATTTCAGCCTTTCCTGCCACCTCCAGGCACTGAGGTTGGTAATTGAAATCCTGAGGATCAGACTTGGCCAGCAGACAAGCAGGGAATTGTCATCCCTTTGGATCTGCCTTGCTTTTTGGATGGCTTCACTGCCAATTAATTTCTGCTTTTCATTAATAATTTTTTTTTTCTCTTCCTCTCGAGCAGGGCAAGGTGTTAGGAGTGTTACCCTTTGGAATTTTCATCCCACCATGTCCCTCTGTTAAAATGCCTCCAAGGCAGCCAGGAGATTGCTCCAGGGAGGGCTGAGGAAACCATCTGCCTTTTCCTGGGATGCTGGAAGTGCTCAAGCTCTCTGCCAGGAAGAAGCTGCTCCCTGCCAGCTCTGGCAGGAGCTTTTCCAGGATGACTGACTGCAAGGAATTGGATGGACCTGAGCAACCTTGTGCAACATCAAAGCTGGTCTGGCTCTGAGAGCCCAGGAGAGCTTCAGAAGCCTCTTCTAACCTCAATTATTCCATGGTTTTAACATTTGAGTCTCAATCTTCCTAAAATGGTCAAGCCCAAAGGCAGGCTCTGATTTTATAGATTTGGAGAATCATGGAATGGTTTGGGTGGGAAAGGAAAGAGTTCATCCCATCCCACCCCTGCCATGGGCAGGGACACCTCCCACTGTCCCAGGCTGCTCCAAGCCCCGTCCAGCCTGGCCTGGGACATTCCAGGGATCCAGGGGCAGCCACAGCTGCTCTGGGTACCTGTGCCAGGGCCTCAGCACCCTCAGAGAGAGGAATTCCTTCCCAATATCCCATCTAAACCCACTGTTTTTCAGTGGGAAGCAATTTCCTCTTGTCTTGTCACTCCAGGCTCTCTCAAACGACCTCTCTCCATTTCCTTGTAGGCTGGAAGGAGGCCCTGGGAAGCTGAAATTGGATGACTCCAAAGCTTTCCCTTCTCCAGGCTGAACAACCCCAATTCCCAATGCTCCAGCCCCAAAGGGAGTATCTGTGTTGTGAATTTTTTTATTTTTTTACATGAATCCTGAATCAGAAAAGTGGGAAGAGGGAGGCCAGGAGGAACCACTTAGATGAACTCCAGAAATCCAGAGGCATGGAGCTCCACACCTCCAGCACCCAAACTTTTTCCAAAGTCCTTCCAAAAGGAACCAAAAACCCCTTCAAAGCACATCCATGTCCCGACACAAGAGGCTGGAAGGTAGCAGAGGGCTCCAGGAAATTCTTCCAGCCCTCCTGGTGTATTTATGAGGAGCCCTAGGCACTATAAACAACTTTATTTGTGTGTGTGTGAGTTGTACCAGGAAAAGAGAGAGGGAGCAGCACAAAACCAAGGAAACTTGGCTGGAAAAAACACCCAAACATGTCAGGATGAAGAAATGTCCTCCAATCCCTCCAATCCCTCCTTGGAGAGCTCTGGATCCCTCACAGGGCAGGGATGGAAACAGAAAGTGTCACCAGGGATGGAAATAAAAAGTGTCACCAACATCCATTGTTGTTTTCCTTGGATTTATGCTGATGGCACAAAAAGCTCCACATCCACCTGCTCCAGCTGACCCTGGCATGAACCTGGAGGGAATAGAAGTGATATCTCAATTAAAACTATCTGGAAATTATTCCACACACATTTTTCCTCATTCCAAGACACCAAGACTTTGACCAAAGCCAGTTTAGTTTCCCTGGACATGGGTTTTTATGGAGGTTTTTTTTCCCTCTTTTAAATTGGTGAAGGGGAAAGGGGATGACCAGATAATTTCTGCAGCCATTTTTTCTTGTTGCTTTGTCTCTCTTTTAACTTTGATTTTCACCATTTTTGGGGCTGATCTTTTTTTGAAAGAGTGGAAGCATCCCTCAAAATCTGGGCAACAAAATAGGAATAAAAGGAAAATTGTGTGGGAATGAGGAAACCCAGAGAGATCAGGAATGGTTTGAGGTCCTGCCTATATATCTGCTCAAAAAGAACACCCTAAGCCATGACTTGCATCTCCTCCACCTCTGTGCCTTGATCTACCTGTGGGGCAAGAAATTGTGTCTTAATTAAGGTAAAAGCAACCTCCCAGCTCCTCTCAGCTTTCTTTTCCAGTCCTGAAGTTCTCTGGGTTGGACTCTGAGAGTTTTGATGCCATCTTAGGGAAAAAAAAAAATCAGCGTGCACACATCTAAAAAAACTCCAAACAGATTCAAATTCGCTGCTCTGTGTATTCCACCCCAACGAGCACTTCACCAAAAGTAAATAAAAACAGCTTTTCCCCCTTCTGACTTGTCCCATGAATCTTTTTACTTGGGCCTCCATGTAATCCATGGGATTTCTGCAGCGTTTGGTTTTAACTCAGTAATTTGTATGGCTGCCTGAGGTGCTTCCAAATGTGCTGGAGCTCAATTCTGGTCTCTTCCCAACTGCCTAATTAAAACCATGGAATAAAATCGTTTGGCTGAGGTGACTCTTAATTCTGCTTTCCTCCTCCTTTTGTTTTTTAATCAAAAGAAATCTTCTGAGTCAGGGGATTATTCCAAACAGCCCCTTGGAAAGGGCACCTGCTGGAAATCCTACAGAGAAGTGGAGGAGAGGTTTTTTTAGAGCTCGTTCAGACTGAATGCCAAAGGTTATGGCACACACAGGAAAAATCAAATTGCTTGTGATCCTCCTCTCATTGCAGCATCCCTTTAGGAATGGTGCCATGAGGAAAAGAAGATTTTCTTCCTTTCCAAAGCCTCAATGAGGATTTTGGAACCTCTGATGAGGGAACAACCCTGGGGGAGCTGGGTGTGGATGACAAATGTGTGTCCTTTGGGGAATCAGCAAAACCTGGGAGCAAGGAACATCATTCCACCCCCAGAGGAAACCTCCAGACTCCTTTATGGGGAAAAACTTGAGTGTCAAGAGGCAAAATCTCCCCCTCAACACACAGAGAGTGAATTTGGAAGCCTGTGAACATGAAATTACTTTTTTTCCTTCTCGTGCCCATGCAGCCAAGAATCAAAATCTGGGCCTTGTAATTGTTTGGTGCAAGAACTCCCGGACTGAAGTTTGGGTTTTGTGGTATCTGGCTCAGCATGTCCACCTCATGTGGATCAAAGCCTACATGGTAGAATTAAGCAAATATAATCAGTGTAATATGATTCATTCTTGTCCTGCTCAGCAGATGTTGGAACAGATGTCAGGTAAAAAAAAAAATTCTGCTGGGGAGTGAGTGTTTTATTTTGAATTAGTGCATTTAAGAGAAGGGAGTATCTTTATTAATCCCATTTAAGGTGAAAGAGAGTATTTATGGCTTTGGTTCCCGGGAAATTTTCCTCCCTTTGCCTCGGATTGTGGGCAGCAATCAGTGGTTCCCTATCAGGAACAGGACAGTGCTGGTGGGCTGGGATCCTTTCCTATCATCCTGCTCAGACTAAATATCAGAAACAACATTTAAAACATCAAGGAAGTGTAGGGTTGAAAATCTGGAATATTTTCTAACCCTCTATCAGAGGAAAACCTTTCATTCAGCTTGTGTTGTACAATTGCCTTCATTAGATTTTGAGGAGTTCCCTGGGTCTTTTCTCTTGTTTGATAAACACATTTTTAAAAAAATCTTTCTTTTTCTGGGATTTCTACATCAGCACTAAAACCAAGGGAGTTCTATTACACACCTGATTAATCACAGAATTATAGTAACTGGTAATTAGTGAGGCAAACTCTCTTTTAGGCATTTATCTGCAGCTTTAGCGACCACCCAGTGATCCCATCTCCCAATTTAAAGTCACAACTGGAGCAGACCTTGAGCATCCCCACTCTGCTCAGCCAAGAATGTTTCTGCAGAGTTTAAAATCTCTGCCTCCTTTGCTACTCAAAGCTCCACAAACCCTAAAAAAACCCCTCACAGCCGAAAAAGAGCTGCTTGGAAAAGTGCCTGGTTATGAGTAAGCCATCTCAAATTCCAGATATTCCGAGGAAAATTGCTTGGTCTGCCAGAGCAGTAGTGCAGGACAGGTTGGTGGAGTTGGGAAGGGAATTTCTTCCATGTTCAGTGAGATTCCTGTTTGATTATTCTGGATTTTAATCAGCTGATGGGAAAACTTCAGGATCCAGGTGGTTTTTCCTTATCAGTTCCATTGGCTGGAGAGCTCCAGCAATCAATCTTTGAAAAGGAGGAGAAATCAAAAAACAAGCAAATAGGAAGCTTTGGGGTGACTCTGCTCCTTCACTCAGCATTTTTTTCTATCAGAAAAGAACAGCAGGCCCTTCATCTCTGAGGGTCATTAATTTCTTCAGGGATCCTGGATGGTTTCCCTCCAAATCTCTGTGGAGATGCTGCTTTTTATAACCACCCAGTGTCACTGGGAAAAGTTTCTGCAGCCAGCACATTCACTGAGCCACCAGTGCTGACTTTTCCCCTGTGGTGTGGCTTTGTTAACTCTGTCTGGCCATCCACATAAGGTCATTCTTTGCAAGAACGAGCAATTCCACATCTCCATTACAGAAAATCAGAAGTATGGGGCTTCAATCCCGTTATTTCATTTATTACTCGTTGGCCTTCAGGATAATTTGAGTCTTTTTTTTTCCTCATTTTCTCATTTTCTTTGCCATCAGAACACGTTACTGCTCTGTCCACTGCACACAGAGAAGTTGCCAAGTTTTGGAAACCTTTCAAGTGGTGAACATATTTAGATGTGTGCCTGAAACACAAGCTTGTGTTGTTGTTATAAGAGTATGGATCTTACTTTAGCTACAAGGCTTGGGAATTCAATTAGGAGAAGAATGTGGAGCAGGAGGCAGCAGAAAGCTGCTGGTTCAAACTCTCCCTAATTCTGATTTTCTCTGGGATCCTCATCCCATCACTTCACCTCCACTCCTGCCTGATCCTTACCCATTCATTTATTCCCCCACTTCCAGAATCTGCTCCCAGAGCCAGCAGACAGGCTGGATATTGGATCCAGACCCCAAAGCTCCTACCTGGGCTCATTTCCAGCCGTGCATTTGTAAAAAGGCTTTTCCTGAAGAAGCCTTTCAAAGACAACAGATGCCCACACCTTGCTGTATTTTGGAGAAAGCTGAAATGATCCCCGAAGCAAATCCCTTCTGTGACCCCCTCCTGTGATCCAGGGACTGAATTCTGTCCTGCTTTTACCCAGGAGCTGCACCACAACGCTGCTGCTTGATGGCCACCACGGGGATTATTTTCATTTTTCCAAAACGGAGGAGACAGGGCAAAGAAACGCTCCAGGCAAAATTCTTGCACACAAAGTGCTCGAACCCTAAAGGTGTGATGAAAGCATAATCCTGCACATAACCCTCAGTTCTGCTGCCTAAAATAATACTCCAGGATGCTGGCAGGGGAATACTACGCTTCCTGTGAGTGTTTCAGTTCACATTCTCCCAAAAATAACACAGCGACTGTTAACACCTGCACTTTTCAACATTTCCTTGCTAACAACAAGGAGATTAATGGGTTCCATTCAAAAAGACCTTTTTGACCTCATTTATGATGTTGAGAAAGTCAGGAAATTGCCTGCTAATCCAAAACTTGATAATCCCAGGTTTCTTCAGAAATGATCCCGGCTCGAAGCGTTCGGTGGGAGAAGGGTTGGGTCCAGGTAGGACAGGATCCACAGGGAATCACAGCAGGTGGATCCCTGTGTTAAGGGATGAAAAAGAGAGGTGGGAATGCAGCAATAGAAGTCATTGAACCTTCCCAGTGCTGCAGACCACAGGAACAACTTCATTTGGCCAAGACTTTATTCCATATTTTGGAAAAAAGTGGGAAGACGGGAGCCCTGGGGGATTCCAGCAGCTCCCAGGGGCTCCAGGCAGGATTAGGCCAGGCTGACCTTGCAGACAGATCCTGGAGTGACCCAGGATCAGCTTCTGATGGCTCAGTGCCACAGCTGGGAGCTGGCATGGGAAGCAGGAGCTGCAGGTTGGCTGCTCCTGGAAAAGCTGGCTCTGGCAGATGGCATCACTTTGTGCCTCTGCCTGAGATTTCCAGAGGAAGTTTTCTTCCAGTTTTGCATAGACAGCTCCAACTTTCTGCTTTCAATTTCACAGAAGACTGGAGGGTATTTTTTTATCTTTTCGTGTTTCTTTTCAATGTATTTATGCATTATAAACATGGACCAAACCCCAAGAGTTTGTCAGAGAGGTCCAGCCTTGAGGAAACAGCCTTGCCCAGACTGTTCAAAGTAAAAGTACATCAGCACCTCTACCTGCTTCTGCTTAAGGAAACTTTCAGCCACTTGATCAAGTGCCATCTTAATTACAAGCTTTGCAAAGAGCACGGATGAGCCAGGAAAAAGCAGAAATAAGGAGCTGTGCAGCTCCTTCACAACAGGAGGGAAAACAGAAATGAAACCAGTGCCCAGATTCAGCACAGGATGGGCAGGGGGAAGCTGAGGATGCTGTAGAGAAGGAGCAGCCTCAAAGAAGGAAGGTTTGTGCAGGACAGAGCCACTTCTATCTGATTAATCACAGAATTGCAGTAATTGATGCAAATCTTGTCATTAGTGAGGCAAATTCTCTTTTAGCCATTTATCTGCAGCTTTAGTGGCCACCAGCAATTACAATTTAATTCCATAGACACCACTGGAGCAGACCTTGAGCATCCCCACTCTGCTCAGCCAAGAATGTTTCTGCAGAGTTTTATATTCTCTGAAATCCTATTTGTCCTCATGAAGAAACTCAGCCCCTAATTAATTTTGAGGAGCTCTAATTAAGAGCTGCCTTGCCTGGGGAAGGAGGTGAGCGTTTTCCAGGGAATGGGTTTGTAGTTCTCCATTGCCACATTCTCCTTTTCCCCAGTCACCTCTGGAAAATGGAAAGAGCAGATTCCCTCTGGAAAGGCCTGCTGGGGAGAGATGCTGGAATGGGGATGGAGCAAAGAGCTAAATACAGATATTCCACAGCTCGGGCTCTGTGTAGGAGTGAAGTTACCAGGAGCCTCTCACTTGCCAGGGAAGATGGGCACATCCAGAGGGAGATCCCAGCCCAAAAGTGGCAGGGACAGACTCAGGCAGAACATTCCCAGTGCTGCTGCTGCCTCTCTGCTTGCTCTGATCCCTTTGCTTCCATTCCCATCTCCTCCCTCCTGCTCCTCTGTCACCCCTCAGTGCCTTTCTCTCATCCCAAACCTTTCCCTGCTCAGCCCAATTAACCATCGTAATAAACTCAAAAATACCGGATTCCCAGAGCCACCATGGGATGCAAATTCATCAGGTGTGAGAGCAGGAAATAACAAGGTGCCCCCATTGTAGAGATTTTTTTTTTTCCAAATTGTACTGATGGAGTTGTTTTGTAGACCCAAAGCAGGTGGGGGGAGGGAAATCCCTGTGGATATTTGAATCCTTTTGCTCCATAGGAAGTTTTCAGGCAGCTCCAAACAATTGGGGCTGAGAAAGTTCAGCTGATGTTGTGTTTGTAGCCGGGACTGGCAGCCCCGTGAGGGCTGGGAGCTGGAGCCCATTGTTCAGGAGCCTGGGTTCTCCACAGAGCTGCAGGAAGCTCAGGGCACAGCTGAGGATACCCTGGCCAAAGTTCCTGCAAGGATTTTCCCAAGGAATGCTTTGTATGCTGCTGGAAAAACAGAAAAATCGCAAATATATCAATAAACATATCAATAATCCTCTTTTTCTTTTTTTTTGGTTGATCAGAGTAAAAGTCAAAGAAATCTGGTCAAAATTCTTAGAAATTTCTTTGTTTTTCTTAGTGAAAAGCTGAAGAATTAAACACATCCCCAAGTGCCTTCTGACGCCTTTTATCCAAGTTTCTCACTCATTCTGTTTTTTCAGAGATTACTTTCCCCTCTGTAAAGGTAAAGGAAGTTAAAGAACTTTAGGGAATTTTATTGACAACTGTTTGATTGGCTTTGGACTCGAGCTGCTGTAGGAAAATGTTGGATTTGCTGATTTCTCACTGTTCTAATCTGACCAGGCTCAAAAAAAATGCCTCCATTCTCTTAAACCACAAATTAAATGCCTTTGTCACTGCAAATAATGCTGAAGATGCTCAGAAAGCTTGAAATCCCTCTCAGCCTGAGACCTCTTCATGTTCTTTGGGTTTCCTCAATGAGAATATCACAAAAATTCCATGTACAGATTCCCTCAGTTGTGTTATCACCAGCTCCATTCAGAGCCAGGGATTAATAATTGCAACAGAAGAAATTTCTCAGCTAGAAGTCAAACTGGGTGATGTGAAGAATATAGAGAAAGGGGAAAAAAAGTGGAAAATAGTGCAGGAAGCTGTTATCTCTAAACAGAAAAAAAAAATATTTTTACCCAAGAAAGATATAAAACGGCTCTGCCTGTGAGAGAGTGAAATGTTTTATCCTACAAGAGCAATGGATAAAATAAGAAGCAGAAATAGAAGCCTGATCAATGCATTGCTCCAGCTTGGCTTGGATTTTATTTGGATATAAACCATGGCAGGGGTGCAATGGGATGAGCTTTAAGGTCCCTTTTAACCCAAACCATTCCATGATCCTGTGATTCCATGAAATCTTTACATGATGATGGTCCTAAACCTGCATTTACCCCGACTGACATTCATGGGTGGCCTGAAGGCTCTTGGATGCACAGGAGCCATTTCTGAAGGGTTGAAGAACAGCAAAAAATCCTAAAATTGCTGCCTAAAGCCCTTCTCCAATGGTGAGAAAAATAGGGTGGGAAATTCCCACCCAAATCTGAATCCTGACCAATCACTGGAAAAGCCACTGAATTGAGGGATGGATCGCTGATTTCTCCCAAGATAAATTAGGCTCAAGTAGCAAAAATCTTTCTGATGGCGGGGGGAAGGCTGAGCACTGATGGGTTTCATGCTCAAGAAAAGCCAGACAGCAGCAGTTACCCAATCATGAGTAATTAAATATTTTAATTTTTTTTTCTGAGAAATGAGAGAGCTGATTCAGAAATCACATCCTACTCAAAATCAGGGTAAATAAACTTCTCCTCTGCCCATTCAGCCTCCTCTGCACTGCTTGGATTCCAAGACAAACCCAGATATTCCAAGGAACAGGAGGGATTTCCAAAACCTGCAGAACAACCAGAAAGCTGCTCCTAGGCATGCACAGAGCATTTTGTGCTAATCAGGGAGCAAACTCCTCTGCAAAATATTATTCATGGGACTGAACATCAGCCAACTGCAAAAACATTTTCTTAACTTGTGGGTAAACAGTCTCCAGCACTGGCCTCTGCCTCCCAGCATTAAGGTAATTTCACACTTGAAAATTTCATAAATAAAACGTCCAGAGCCGCTTGCAGGAAAACTGTGGTGAATTAAAATAAGCAGCAATTCAGTTTTGTCTAAGCTGCTCTGGTCTTTGTTTCAATTTCTTTGCCTGATTTGAGCTGAGCTTCTGAATTAGGAACGGGGAATCTGGGAATTTTTTTTTTTTAAGATGTAGTTTTAGGGGAGAGCATTCATAGAGCAGCAGGCAGGGAAAGAAGCACAAGGAGGTCAAGGCAGAAAGAAAAAGCCAAGCAGGAACTACACAAGGGTTGAGTGTGCCCCAACAAACACCAGATGAATCCTGCATCCATCTTCTGCCTCTTTTTGTGTTGGGGTTTGAGACACAGGGACCTCAGAACAGGCTGCAAATGAGATTTTGAAAGCCCATGCTCAGTATCAGAGATAATCAGAGAGATTTCCTCATGACTGAGGGTTTGATCCAGGGCAAGCTCACAGGGTCTTTTTATAAAGCTCATTTATAATCTCATTTTTTATAAAATGAGTTACAGGTACCCGAGCAGGCACAAAGGAATGAGGCCAAAGCTCTGCCTGGGACATCAAGGACTGCCCTGAGCCCAGATCCCAGCACAGGCTCAGCACTTCCCACAAAGCTGAGCTCAGCTCATCCTCCTGCATTGCCCCAGCACAGCCCAAACTCCTCCCTGGACTTCACAGAGCCCCTGCAAGCCCAGCCCCAGCATCACCACATTTTGGGGCTGTTGGAATGTGACCTTTTCTTCCTGGTCCCTCCTGGAGGGAAGGAACATCTCCATGCAGGTCTGCTGCCCACGTTCCAGCTCATTTCCCACCCCACTTTTGACATTCAGATCAGTCGGACACCTCAAGCCCTGGAACATTTAATTATAGCTCGTGCCATCATTTACCTTATCCACTAAGCCTTTGATTACATTAGACAAGAAAGAAAATTTCATCTATGCTCTCCAGCTATTCCTTAGGCTGAAAATAAAACTGGAATTGGCCAGAAAGAGATGACATTTTTCTTCAAGACAGCTGAAGGAAGCATGAAATCTGCTGTCCAGGATATCCGGGACTTGGCTGGTTCCTTCTCTTCCCTGAGTTTTCTCACCAAATGATTTTTGTTTATTTTATTAAAAAGTCTGTTCCTCTTTGACAGGTGTCCTATAGGCAGAAAATGTGTCTTGGCTAAGGACAGGGAGGGAATTAGTCCTGGGTTTCTTCTCAGGAGTAATGGAAGTTCCTCTGCTGAAGGTGCAAGGCAGAAATATTCCTGTGTTTAACTCAGTGTGATGCATTCAGGAATAGAACTTCAGGGGGGATAAAATGATGGAGAATTGAAAGGTTCCAATAAAAATGGAATTGAACTCGCAGTGGCAGGTGCAATAGGAATTTTGGAATTGTAAATGGAATGGAACAGAATATTGAAATATTGAACTTTACAGAGGTTTGGCAATTTTGGGAAGAAATTTTTTAAAATGAAGATCTAAATTAAAAAAAAAAAAAAAAAAGCACAATAAAAATGGGCAGTTAGCCAGGATTCACTCAGCTTTTAAAACACCCAGTTATCAGCAAATACAGCAATTTAGTTCAAAGTTGAGTACTCTGAAAAGTTGGTGAATCTGCTCTAGCACTAAAACAGGTTACCAAGAACCACCCTGCTCCCTCCTCCTTCTGCCAAACCCCAGGGTCCCTCATGGCCCTGCCCTGTTGGGTCACCAGAGCTGGAAAATCCCAATCCATTGGGTATTTTTTTAAAAGGCACCATCCAGGAACAGCAAGATTCACTGCAAAACTCTTTGTAGCTTTTTATTTCAGCACCTGGACCCCAATAATGACAGGGATTGTGAGGACACAGCTCCTTTCCACTCATCCATAGGAACAACTCACCCAACACCCTAAATAATTGATTAATCGACTCCCTAATTAATTGAATCAGCAGAAAAATGAGCCTTACAAAACTCACACAGCAGTTTCTGGCTCAGCCAGGTCAGCCAAGTCCCAGGGCCAGCAGAAGGGAAGGGATGGAAATAAGATGGCAAGAGGAGGGAAAATGCAGGATTGCAGTGATGGAGATTAATCCATGCTGTTGTATCCACAGTATTTTGACATGAGGTTACCAAAAAATTCCTGATTTTGCTGCAATTCATCCCAAGGTTATGGAGAAACTCAAATGCCCTGAAGGATGAGCCTGTGCAGGAGTTAACAGAGGAAAAATCCAATGAGCAGGAGTTTGGGGTTTTATTTTCCACAGCTCAAGCTCAAGGAAGAAACAGCAGAGGAATGAATCCGTGAGGGCTGGGAAAGGATCTCAGATTAATAATACGAGACAGGGAAGGACAGAGACAGCTGAACACATCATCAACACGAGCATCACCCCCAAACCTCCACATAACAAAGCACCAAGAGTCAGATTTAACTCTAACCATGTGTCCTGCTCAGGCAGTTGCTTAATCACCCTAATGAACACAAATAGCCTCCAGCGTTTAAACCCTCTGTTAAATATGAGCACCCTAAACCAAAAACTGCCAGCAGAACAGGCTCCTTTGCCCCTGCAGGCAGGGGTCAGTCAGCATTTCCAATAAATTTCATAGCAGACAATTTGTACTTTGAGTAGAGGTAATGCTTCATGGTAATATTTTTGTACTTTTGTTTTATCTTCACAGTCAAACTGCCCATTTGGAAACCTTGTTTTGGAAAAAAACCCCAGAGGATGAACCCTATTAAGCAGGTTTTGCAATGGACAGGTTTATGGGCTTGGGGAATGAAGAAAAAAAGGAATTTCACCTCACACAAAGCTTTTTGTGGGTTCCCAGCACTACAGGATCGATTAGGAAGCCTCTTCATGACTAATAGATGGATGGGTTTTATTATTCCTAGAAATTTTCCTTACAGTGTTGAATTTGGAGGACCTGTGCCCAATTTCCATGAAGATCTCCTCCTTGGGATCCACCCAACCACACCATGGCCACTTTTGGGCCCTAAGAAATCAGAGGGGAAACTTTAAAGTGGGAGGGGGATGCTGACCATGGGTGAAACGAGTGAAGCAGAGCTCAGGCAGAGAGTTGAAGCGTTTTTAGGATATTTCAGGGAGAGCTTCCATGCTCTCCAACGTGTTGATCCATCCCCTTGGCCTGGCAAACATCCAGAGGTGGCTGTTCCCTTCCTCCCCTCCACAAGTGGAGAAGAGAGGAGGAGTTAGAAAGCTGACATGGCAAACCTCCAACCCTCTCCAAAGATATTTTATTAAATCCAGCAATTAATATCACAGAGCATTGCCTGCTTCAGCAAAGCCAATCCAATACGTGGGGAAGAAGGGAGTGATTTAGAAACTCCTATTTCTTGGACAGGGGCACACTTAAAAAGGTTGATCTCATAAATCTGTGGTTTCTGTGCGTTTTTAGGTTGTGTGTCTGGGCACTCCCACAGCAGATAGTGGGACGTGTAACATTCCCAAGTCCATGAACCCCAGTCACATGATGGTAATTACTGGAGACCTTGAAACACAAAGACCAATAAATTCAGCATTTAGAGCACAGCTCCTGTTCACTTACAGCACAGAATTTGGCCAGAATTTGCATGGGAAGGTCTTATCCCTTCAAGAATCTTGATTTCTCAACATGTTGTTGATCCTTTGGATACCTCTGACCACATGTTAGACAAAGAATATTCCACTCAAACGTCCTTAAAGTGTCCAAAATTTCCAACCCAACGGGTGCTGGCTCCCGATTCCTTGGGCCTCTTTGGAAATTCAGCATCAGGAGCTTTTGAGAGGGGGAAGTTATAACAAAGTATAAGTGAAGTTTTCCTTTCCAAATACAGAGATTCTTTCGAGCACAGAGTTGAGTATCTTGGACTGACAGGATAAATATGGCATCACTTCATCCCAGGGAAGATGGATCACATGTACCCTGGAGAGGGAAACCACTGCAACAAGGAAGCAGGCAAAAAATGGGGTAGGAAAACAAGAATTCACCACCCACTGCAGCAGATGAGAAGCACCCAGAGTTCAGCATCTCACCAGAGCAAACTCCTGCAGCTGAATCTTGCTTATTGTACAAAAAAACCCCATTTCCAGAGCCATCACCAGGGATTAATGGGAGGAAAATCAGAAATACCCATCTCTTTGGTGCTGCACGGGTTTCTGGGCTGAGCCTTGGTGTGGTCTGTGCACGCTGGTGCTGTGCCTCAGGAGCTGAGCAAGCACAGCCTGCCCCAGAGCTGGACTCTGCTGCCACAGCTCAGCTGCCAGCTCTTTGAAGGAGATAAAAGGTCCCCAGCTCGGCCAGAACAAATTGGCACCTCTCCACCTCCTCGGAGATTTACATATGTATTTTTAAAATGAAGCAGTCATTAAAACGCTGCTTCGCTGGGATAATTGCAATTATCCCATTCTTTTGGTGGCCCACTGTAAACACAGAGTTCACTGTCTTGTCTTTTGCTCGAGCAGGAGAGTCATCCCAATCCCAGCACTTCCTCTTTGGCAGCAGGAGATTCCATCTGAATCACCACCCGGCTCTTGCTTCATCCCCAGGCTCTGATGGTCTGATAACATTTACTCAGAACTCCAAGCAATTAAAAACCAAGATGACACATTAAAACAATCCCAATTTAGAGTCCATCTTTAAATGATTATTTAGAGCTGATTGGGAAATGGAATTTCTGCTCTGCAGGGAAGTCAAACGTTTCAAAATTCCCTTTCATCACAGCCTGGAATGCAACCTGAATTTGGCTTAAATCCCATCTTAGTTGGACTTTCGGCACCTGGGACTTGCAAACTGCTTAATGTCAGCCGTCACCTCATCCCACAGAAAAGTGCAGATGTTTCCACATGGGGCGACAGAGTGGCCTCCATTAAAATGCACTCAGCACTGTCCCATTAATTGGCCTCAGGACAGGCACAATTCCTGCTTTTTCCCCAAAGCCTCCACGTGGGCATGGCTGTGCCCAGACCACACCCAACACATGAGGGACAAATCCAGAATCACCAGGGCAAAATGCAAGAACTTTTGTGGAGCAGAGCCAGAGTTCATAAAGAGGGAGTTGTGACCTTTCTGAACTGGACAGAGATGAAATTTCCACTTTTTTTCATGGGACAATCCACCCAAGGACAAATAGGGAATGTCACAAGAGGATTTCTCCTGTCCTCTCTTTTTACATATAAGGGAAAGCAGCAGCCAGTGTGTGCAAGGAGCTGTCACTGCCCAGCAGGGAGATGGAGATGGAGATGGGGATGGGGATGGAGATGGAGATGGAGATGATGGAGATGGAGATGGAGATGGAGATGGAGATGGAGATGGAGATGGAGATGGAGATGATGGAGATGGAGATGGAGATGGAGATGGAGATGGAGATGGAGATGGAGATGGAGATGGAGATGGAGATGGAGATGGAGATGGAGATGGAGATTCTCCCCGACAGAGGAGCACTGTGGTCTCCCTTCTCACTCCTCACACACTGCAGGCCCTGAATTCCCTTCTGAAGTGATGGATTCATCCAATATAACCAGATCCAAACTTATGGAGCAAACCACTGGGAAGGCATCACATTGGAGCATGACCACGCTGCCACAAAGACCCACTTCTTATCAGAATGGAACAAAGGTTTTTTATTGGAAATAGCTGGGTTTGGTGATTTTGAACTGGTACTTCTGGCCAAAGCCATGCTCATCTGTACTCTCTGACCAAGTTCACTGTCATTTTTGGTTACCTGTCTCAAGGGTGAGGGAGAATAGGTGGATGAGGTCCAGACATGACTCCATGCAAGGAGGAAAATTTCTCCCAGCTCCCAAGTTTATTTGGGTGGTTGCCTTGCTGCTGTCTGGCCATGGATCTGAGCAGGAACTGCTCCCCCAGACCCCTTCCCTTGCTCCTGGTGGGGCTGCAGTGCTGCAGCAGCCCATGGTCCTGCCCCTGGAGTGGAGGATGGAAAGCCTGGAACCCTCCCTGTGCTGCACAATCCATCTGCTGCAGCACTTGGACATGCCTGAAATTTTTGTCCAAGCCAGGCCTGCAGTCGTGGCAATTAAAGGCACCATTCTTCACCCCCGAGTTGTAAAGGGCTCTCCTTTCACAACTGCTTGAGTGATGGGTCATTACTCAGCTGCCTGCACAGAAAAACTATTTTCAGTGAGTTCCTTGCAAATCAAATGACTTTCTGGTTTATTGAACTTGCATTGGCTTGAGTGGCCTTGTCATCACCGAGTCCCTTTGACTCCTGCAGCAAAACAGCCCCAAGGAAATCTGCCATAGCTGAGCAGGTGGGGAAAGAGGGAGCAATGGCCTTTGGAGGATGAAAGCACATTTCTGACTCTGAAGAGCTCCTGAGGAAGAAAATCAGAATATGGGCTCCGATTCAGCAAAGCAATTAAGTATATGCTTTAAGTCAAAGCCTTGCTTAATTCCTTTGACTCCAATGGGATTTAAGCAGAGACTTTACACTGAGCTGAATTCAGGTCTAAAAATTCCTCTGACTTTTTTTCCTTCTGGATTACAGTGAAAGAAAGTGGTTATAGTGCATGCCTCGAGAAGCAGAGGGGTGATGAACTGTGATGCACATCCAGTCTAATGTAAAGCTTTAAAAATCACTTGGCAGGAGCCAAGCCATAAATTAAGTTGCTCAACTGGTCGTGCTTTGCAACCAAAGCCATTGTCTTCCAAGGGCTTGAGCTTTACAGCTTCCCAACTGGCCCCAACTCCACTGTGGCCACTCAGGAGAAACTTTACACTTGATAAGTTCTCTAATATACCAGGGAGGGTCCCTCCCTCCCCTCCTGTTCCCCTCCTACCTCTTTAATGAGCATCCCCATTAGCTTTGGAGTACAAAGGGAGTTCACTCTGTGAGCCTTTGTGTTCTTTGCATGTTAGGAGGGCTAAGGAGCAGTTCAAAAAGCAATCTGCCCAGAAACCACAGTTTATGAGTCCCAGAAGTTTCATTTGCTCAGGTCAGACTGAAAGCTTGGCTGAAGATACAGTAGAAATTTTTCTCTGTCAGGCAACAGAAAGCAGTACAAAGAACCCAGCTGTTAGGTCTCATAGCCCAGGCCTCTAATTAAAACAGTGGAAAATTAGATAACTTCACAAATTCATCACTGCCACCACTGGCTGTCAAAAAAAAAAAGCTTGGGGGTTACCACCCACCTTTTGTTTATGTTGCTAACCAGTGTCTCCATCTTGTGTGTGTGTGTGTGTGCACAGAACTGAGTTTTCCTCCCTTCCCCCTGCTCTCAGCCACTTTTTGCACCTCATTCAAAAAAACTTCAGATGAGGCTGAAAAGGGGCTGTAAACCAGGTTTGCAGACATGCCTCCCCACGCAGATTTTAAAGGGTTTTTTTCCTATGAGGGAAAATGAAAAAAGCTCAATTTTATTTTCTCAGAGGAGGAGGAGGAGGAAGGGCAATGATTCTTCCCAAAGATGCAAGACACAGTCGGTGTGGTGCATCTGAATATCTGGCCTGAGGTCAACAAATGTCACTTGCAGCTCGTGATCAACTCTGTATTAAAAAGAAA
The DNA here is from genome assembly GCF_052056855.1 of Sturnus vulgaris. Classification (NCBI taxonomy): domain Eukaryota; kingdom Metazoa; phylum Chordata; class Aves; order Passeriformes; family Sturnidae; genus Sturnus; species Sturnus vulgaris. The sequence goes on from NC_142254.1 coordinate 19,166,099, forward strand.
CCCTAAGCAAACAATGCCTCCATCCCGAAAATAAAGGAGGAAAGACCTTGTAGCACCCACACTTCAACAACAGCCAAAAAAGAAAGCTCCTATTATTTGAAAAGTTAAAGTCACGTTTGACTTACAGCAGGTAAGTTCAACAGCCCTCAAAACAAAGAGGGATTAAAAGTGTCTCTTGCATTAAGCCTCGCTTTTAGGAAAAAAAAAAAAGTTCCTTCAAAGAACAAAGGAGAGAGATTCACACCTTAACAAGCCACACCAAGTATGAACCAGCTCCTCCTGCAGAAGTCCTGGCACAGGAGACCAGGAGGGGAAGGACAATGGTACCACGGTACCACACAGGGCAAGAAGCAGATTAAAGATACAAACATTTTATAAATACTGAAGTGGAAAACAAGCTGAGGGTTGGGCCTGGGGATTTTTCTCAGCTTAACTTTCATTTGAGACTGTGGGGTAGAGGAGAAACAGGGCAGGGGCTCCAATCCACAGGGTGACACCCAAACGAGGTGGCCAACTCCATAATTTGGTGGTTTTTTCATTATAAACCCCTTGCTTTTTTAATAAAAACCCTGGGTTTTTTTAAACTATAAACACCTAAATATTCAATTCCCAACTGAATACCTGAATTTGTGGGCAGAGCCCAAGCAGTCAAGGCTGGTGAGGGCAGCAGGTTCCACGTTCCTGTCCCCCAGGGCTGGGAACCTGCAGCTTGTGCTGCTCCACTGCTTTCCCTGCCCTGCTGTCCTGCAGCGTTTGGGAAATGTGGGAAAGGAGTATTGTTTTGGCAGAAAAAAGTAGGATTGCAAGAGCATGGATAAGAATAGAGCTAATAAAGACACTCTCCAAGTTGAAGAGAAAGATGAGACAAAGATCTACGTCAAGACCATTGGCTACACTGACCCATTAATTAATTTCCAGTCACAGAGCAGGAATAACTTCCATTCCAGAGCAGGGATTTGCTCCTCTAGTGGAAAAAAAAAAAAAAACCAAACAAAAATAACAATAAAAAAAAAAAACCAACCAAAAACATACTTTCTAGAAGCCATTTGCTTAAAGGCTGCAAGGAAAGCACATGTGGTCACTTGAACCAAACACATTTTGCCTTATACCAAGGGGAGCTGAAGGCACCCAGAGCCCCCAGCAGCTCCAAAGTGGCTCCATCAAAGCTCTGAGGGATCAAACACCACGGCTGCTCCTGGGGTGGCCCTGAAGGATGGAGCTGAGGGCGAGCACGTGCCTCCACAGCCCTGGCTGGAGTCACTGCTGGGATCCCAGCGAGCCAAATCGCCCCCAGCCCGCGGGGCTTGGGCGGTGATTTGTGTCTTCCTAGAATTGGCACAGTCCTTCTCAAAACAAAAAAGCACCACCACCAACCCCTTCCCAGTTCTCACCAACAAAAGGTAAAGACATTGGGAAGGACGGCATTCTCTTGTCACATGTTACCTTCTAAATCTTGAGTCTTCCTTTGTACTCTGACAGTAATTTCACATATAGACATGGCTGCCAAGCGAGGCTTGTTTGATGTTCTTTCCTGCCTTTGTAATGGAGTTTCCTTTTAAGCAGGAGGAGGCGGAGGGAGAGGGGATGACAGGGGCTTATAAATATGGAAAAGACACTTTTTGGCATAAAATTCAAGTCGCATTTAAAATATCTCTGTGACTCTTTTCTTTTTCCCGCCCGTGAAGCCGGCCACCTTTGGGATTGTCCACTTGGAAAATCTACTGTTAAAAAAAGAAGCACAGAAGGGAAAATCATCATGGCTGGAAAATATTCAAAACTTTGGGAAGCAAAAAAAAAAAAAGCCCAAAAAGAAAAAAAAAAAAAAATCCATTACAAATCCTGGAGTGCTGTCAGTGTTACCTCCTCTCCTCTGAAAGGCCACACTGCCACTGAGGCACCTATGACAGGTAAAGTCAAGGGAGCCATGAGTGAGTTGGTGCTCTCTGGAGTGATCAAATCTTGGAAAACCTGTGCATTCCACAGGAGAAAGGCCATAATACCCATCCTAGGGCTTAGCAATAAAGTTTGGGATGCTTTCTCCATGTTCTCCATAAATAAGGCAAAGGTGGTGAGGATCCAGCGTGCTGGGACTGTGATTCACCCATCTGACTCACCCAATTTAACTCTGAGATGTTAAATTGCACCTCAGAGTAAGTGATCCCAGAAATCCAAGTGGCATTCCCAAGGCTTCACAGGAAGATCATGAGAGATGGAAGGAGTTGTCCTCCAAAAAGTGAGTACCTGATCCTCAAAATCACTGTGCTGATGTTCCCAGAGGACCAGACCTGGGATCATTCCACATCCAGGGCATAAAAACGACTGATATGAAACAACACATGATGAAAAGGACAGGTTGGAATTATGTTATTGGAAATTGTGTTATCCTCTGAATGGAGGATGAGATGTCCCAGAAATCCACCAGCCAAACACAGACCGTTGGTATCCATGGGTGGCTGGTGATCTCAAGGCTCAGTTCCACCCAGATTCTGCATCTTCATTCCCTGAAACTTGCTCAGAGCTCCTCAGGAAGGACCCACACACCTCCCTGCTTTTTAGCAAATAACGGATGTGCCTCTCATTTATCTCCAGGACTCTTTCCTTCAGATTGCTCTTGACACTCCACACTTCGCCTGACACATGAAACCCCCCTCCTCTGATAAATTTATGTGCCTTATAAACAAAAGCTACAAAATGTAGCCAATGGCCCCACATCCCTGCCAATTTGAGCATATGGAAGAACAAGGAGAAGTCAAGGGATCTTTTTATTTTTTTTTTTTGTAGGAACACCAGAGTTTGAAGCAGAAAGCTCCATTAGTCCAGCTAATGAGGGATTGTTCCCCGTGGTATATTCCCCTCAGCACTAAATGACTCAAATGATAGCCCTTCCAACACTTCCCTGGGGAAACTATTCCACAGCCTCATAGATCACACTGGCAGGAGCTTTTGGCCAGATGGATTTCAAAGGCTACGAAATGTGCTCGAGTGTTTGGCTTGGAAACCCTTGAAACAGTTTGGGACTCTCATATTTGTGATACCACAGGCATGAGTTCAGCTGTTGGACCTCAGCACCCAAGTCCTGCACACCTCTGTCCCCTGCACACGTTCCCACGTGCGTGGGATTGGGCTCACCCTGCTCCCTGTCCAGGGAAAGCTGCTGCAGGGAGGAGAGTGCTGAGTGTTTGTTACTCTGTGGGCAACTGCAAACTAAATTGTCTTGAAGGCTTGAAAGACTTGGGCTGACGTTATTCCAGGGGGAATTATTCCGGGGGGGAAAAAAAAAATAAAAAAAAAAAATAAATCCGGGTGTTTGATGTCGTGGGGTTGCCAAGAAATGTCTGTAAAGCTACCAGAGAAATTCTGTTGGAGTTTCCCTGTTGAACTGGGGCCCAGGAGCAGCAGATCCTGGTTTTCTGCAGGTGGCTTTCTCTGAGCCTGGCTCCAGAACGTGGAAATCCCATCTGGCTGCTCAGCAGGTGGGATCTGAGCTCACTCTTTTCCAGACCCAATTCTCCTCCAGTCCCCATCACCATTTGAGCTCATTGGACCCATTTATGCTGTGGATAAACAGAGCCAGAGAGGGAGAATTTGTCAACTTCCCACTGGAAGGACCAGAATGGCTCTGCAGAACCCATCCTGAAGTAGAACCTTGAGGAATTTATGTGGGTGAATCAATGGTTCCCCACAGCTGAAAAACGGAATTTAAAACCAAAACCAGATGAGTCTTCCTGTACCTGGACAGCATCTCCTGCTCTTGTGACAGCACAGGTTGAACGCTTCAGATCCACTCTGGGATGAGGCATTGCTTGGGAATAATTCAGAGCATCCTGTGGGATTAATTCAGAGTCTCTTCCTAGGGCAGGATCGTTATCCAGGCAGGAATCTGGGATTGGATGTTCACACACGGCTCAGCAGCTCGAGGCTTTCCTCCTTCTCTAAGCTGACCTTAATTTACCTCCTTCAGCCCCAGCTTTCTCCCTCTGGACGTTGTAAATCTGATATCCCAGTTTTCTTCGAAATGGGGATTTTGGCAAAGCTTTGAGATGTTTGAGAGTGGGCAGAACAAGCCCCTTTTGTCATCATCTGCATTAACACAGTGCTCACAGTTATCTGCCAGGACCCTGATGCTGCACAAACAACACAGAAATGGGACCTGCTTTACTCTGAACTGTTTAATCCACTTGGGCTACGGCTTCAAATGTTCTGATTTTGCACCTAAAAATAACCCAGAATAGAATGTACTCTTCTCCTGTTACTATCCCTACCACCAAGGGGAGAAATGAGGAGAAGTCCAACCACTTTTGAGGATGAAATGTGATAACAGGTCCAGAGAGAGAAATAAAAGCCATATAAACTGATCTAAATGCATGCAAAATGCACTCACTTTCTTGGCAGGATGAATTTTTATGCAACTCAGGCAGGGAAGTTACGTAAGGAATTCCTCCCCATGTACTTTACTGGGAAGTAAAGATGTCATTGGAATTCCTGTGCGATTAAAGAAGAGAAATATTTATGGGAGAAACGGCTCTGAAGAAAAAAACTTCATGGGTGCTTCTTTCCCAAGTCTTTATAGGGATTGGAATCCCTGTGCTGATGTGGGTAAAGCTTTTGCAAACCATCCAGGTTTCTATGAAGGATCCCATTTCCATTGTCAGAGACAATGGGGACAGGAGGAGGATTTAGGCCCTTCAGCTCTTTGACACGTTTCAGATCTCTGGAAAGGGAAAATTGGGGATAAGCCGTTCCTCTGGCTGCAGGCAGGCATTGATGATCCAACAAAAACACTTCTGGGAATCAGGGCTGCTCTTTGATATGGCACACAGGGGGGTTTTGGCAGGTCCAGGTAACATGACACCAGGTAGATATGAAAATGAGAAGCTTTGATGGATCACACCTCTCCCAAAATCCATGGAAGAGGCTCCGGGAAGCAAAGCTGACAGGGATTACTGCAGCTAGAGCTGCATTCCTTCAGCACATTAAGCTGCTTCATGCCATGCCACGACTTGATATGATAATGAAACACAATAGGGCAGGATACCACAGAGCCAGGCTGGGAAAGAGAGGAAAGGAAGGAAAGGAAGGGTTTGTTTGGGGAAGGATTATCTGTTTCCGATGAGGGCATTCCCTCCAAGGCTTGGGTGGGTGTTCAGGTGGGGAAGGGTCTGCTAAAGGACAAGTTTTGGGTGTCCTCTAGGCTTCTCAACACGAGCAACTTGGAATCCAAAGAATTGAGCTCAAGTGCAGGCTGAAATTTTAATCTTTCCCTACATCCAACCCAAACATTGTTCTGCTTTCTTAAGGGATTAGTAATTATTATGACAAATAACATTGCTTCATCCCCAGTTCCTCTGCAGTTTCTTGTGAGCTGCTTCCTCAGACCTCACACTGCACTGAGCTGGAGGAGCAGCCACCACCTGTGACAAGAGTTTGGAGAGTCATGGGTTGGGCAGTCAAGAAATAAAATACTTCATTTAGGCACTGCCTCGTTTTCCTTAATTCTATTTCTACTCCTCTTCTCTTATTTAACTCATCCATCTCTAGATTAACATTATCCAAGCTGAACGTTTGGCAAAGGTGCTTTCAATTCCCTGCAATATCTTGGTTATTGTGGTCAAATCACCTCTCAAATTTTAGTCTATAAAGCAAAATACTCAGTTTCCTATTTAAAAATATAATCCGTTTTCAGTAAAGGCTTTCCCCAAATCCACTTATCTTTCCTTACAATGCATTTCTGGACCTCACTCTGTTGCAGAAGGCAGAGATTGATGGATGAACACTATGGGAGGAGGAGTTTCTTTTGAAAGGTATATCCTAAAAAAATACCTAATAATCCTTTGGAAAGGCCACATTGGAACAGACTCTGCCCATGGCAAGTGTGCTCGTTAAAAAGTGAGCACTCAATTAAGTGCTTTGCTGAATCAAGGCCTAAATTCCTGGCTTTATTCAGCTTGGTAGCAGTGACAGAACGAAGACAGGGGGATTATTTTATAAAAGGTTCTTTTGGTTGTGTTTCAGCAGCTCTCACTCAGAGTTCAGCAACAATCCCAGTCCTGTTAAACTTTTTCACTGAGGAGAAGGGACCAAACACTGGAAATTGATTCTTCATATCTGGCAGCAGCCCTTAAGAAGAGATTTAAAATCCGTCCTCAAGGGTTGCCATCAAACCTCACTCTGAGCTGGGGTTTAGAGCTCTGGGGGAGGCTGTGCCTGTCACCTGAGCAAGGCTGTGCCAGAGGTTGTGCTGCTGTGAGCCAGGTTTTCCTTGGAAAAATCAACTCTGGGCATCTCCTGGTGTTGTAGTTCATGCCAGCATGCCCAGGACGGACATAAATCAGGAGAGCTGTGTGCAGAAACACAAATGAGCTGCAAATCCCTTCCAAGGAGCTGGGGAGATCCTTACATGAGCTCACATTCCAGATCTGCTGGAGCCACAGGATTTAAACCATCTTGGATGGGACAACATGAACTGCATTCCCCAAAAAAGCCCAAGGAAGTTTGTCAGCTGGAAATTCTGCCTCATTCACACCCAAAAATTCAAGAGAGTAAAGTACTAAGAGGATGAAAGGTGACAATATAAAAGCAACATGCATTCATCCAACACATTGTTCCCAAAGAGGAACAAAACCCATAAAGCTGATGAATTTTACAGGGAAGTCATGCACAAATTCCTGGGAAAATCTTTCAGGTGAGTGTGAAGATGTGAGGACACAGAGAAATCTGCTTTGGTGCCTGGCAGTGGGATCTTGGGGAGTTCATAACCAACCTGCACATTCCACCTTCCCACGAAGAGCTGGGTGTGATTTGAATTAAATCTTCAATTCTGTCTTCAACTCGGCCCATAATTCTGACAGTGTGAGGCCAAGCAGTGTCCTCTGGTTGGGATTGAAGGTTTTTCACTGTGGTTCCAGGTGTCAGTGCAGGTCCTGAGACACAGGTCCTGGTACTGGTACAAGCTTTCAAGGAAAACATCACCTCCACTTCTGCCAGGTGATTTTAGAGCAAAGCCTGAGGTGCAGCCTCACCTGAGCAGGATTCTTTGCCCTCAGTTCTTGGTATCAATCCAAACTCGGTGCTTATTGCCACCATTGGATGAGAGTGAGGGGATTCACAATATCCTCCAGTTGTTCTCAACTTTCAACATTCAAAATTCCCAATTTCAGTCTTGAGCTCAGTCCTTGCTGTTCCAAGGAGGTCTGTCCATGGAGAGGCTGTCATGACATAAACCAACATCTCCCCCTGTGTCCACAGCCCCAGCAAAGGCCAGCACCGACCTCATCAGGGTGGGGATGGGGGAAGGGGAGAAGGGAAAAAAGGAATCAGTTGAATTCTTGGTCTCAAGCCTGAGTGCACTCACAGAAAGGGATTTGTTCATCACAAAAATTGAATTCACACCATTTCCCTGCTCTGAGAAGACAGATGACATCAGCCCCTTGGCAGGAGGTGCTTTAGAGAAGATTCTAATCCATGTTCTGACAGGAATATTCACTGGAGCTGTTGCTCACGCTCTGTCCAAGGTTTGATCAGGGCTTGAATGTGGACCTTGTGCTGGCTGACAGCAAAAATGCTTTGTGGCAGCTGAAAAATGAGGTGGTACCCTATAGATTCAAGTGTGATTGTGATATACAGCACCAGCCCCAGAGCCTAAATTGAGCAGGGGATAAGGGCTGACACTAAAAGTCTACTTGGGCTCAAAACAGCAGCATGTGCTGTGCACTTCCCAGATTGCTGCATCTTCATCTCTGCCTGTGGGGAAAAATAAATGGACATGCTGGATCAAATCCGTGGTCCTTGTTGTTTTTTATGGCTGCTTTACAGGCTACAATTCACAAGTGAGTAGATAAGGCTGATCTGGAGTAGTTATCTGGAAGAAAAACACTGGATTATTTAATGTATTGAGCACAGTAAAGGACTCTTTTTCACAGCTTGAGGTTGGATCTGTTGGGATTTATCCTCCTTTATCCAGAGCCAGGGCAGCTGGCAGTGGCATCAGGGTGATCCTCCAGTTCAGAAGCAGCTGAGGAATCAAAAGGAGTTATTTCTTACTGGGAATATATCAGACAAACCTGTCGGTGCTTAATTGGATCTGTCATTAGTAGAGTGACCATCTGATAATTACAGCAGCCCAAAGATGAGGCCTCATGTCCCAACCCTCTGCCATGACAATGTCCAGGTTTTATTAGGGATGAAAACTAGAGACCATTCCAGATTCCACAGAGGATTATCCCTAGGTTTCCAACATGGGATAAAGTGATTGGCTGAACTCCTGCATTTCCACCTTGGCTACTGACAGGCTCTGGTCCCAAGCCCAAAATCAGGAGTCCCCCCTTGTTGCCCACATAAGAAGCTCAGCCCAGAGCAATTCTGTTGGTGTGACTGCAGTGTGTTTGGAGGAGAGAGGGTTGAAGGGGAAATCAGAGGAGACTTGGCTGAAAATCACCAGCCTTAAAAGCAGAAAGTGCATCTCCACTTTTGCCCAAACCCTCATCCAGCAGCTGGAAATCCCAGGGACATGTCCCTGTCTGAGCCCCCCTGACCTGCAGCTGCTCTGGATCTCCTCCACTTCCGAGCCAGGAATTTTCTGATGCAGCCAGAATGATCAACCCAAAGAGAAGTGCTGCCCTTCTAATTACACCCTTTTTATTTTGTTCCTCCTTCTGCCCACCTTGGCTTGTGTTCAGGAAAACAAGGAGGAAGTAACAAAAAACCACAAATAAAAACCTCAAGCACCAAGACAGGTTTCATTTCTTACAGTGTCCAGCACAGAGAGGAGCAGGGCTGGAGCCAGCAAATACAGAATCATTAGGGTTGGAAAAGACCCCCAAGATCATGGAGTAAAACCTTTCTCAGTGCTCTCTGCAGCTGTGCCTGGAACTTGACTTGCTCTGGAAGTGCACTACATGTGGACATGCTTTTAAAAAAGATGTTGAGATTAGGAAAACATTATTTCACTACAGGAATAACACATTTCAGCTGCCTTCGCTGCTGCTCAGTGGGAAAAATCTTTTCCAGCAGGACGAAGACTTTGTGAGGAAATAAAGGGACACACACTAGAAGAAACTGGGATTTAGGATTTGGGTGGTTTGAGGCATGGAGGTGCTGGATAACATTTTAAACTGGGTGTTAGCCAGGCTGTGCTGTCCCCCCGAGGGTTCAGTGACTGCAAGAGGAGCAAGCTGACAACACAACTCCTTCCAAGGAGGCTCTGAATATCACCATGGCTCCATCAAAGGGAAATCTTGAAAGCTCCACCTGGAATTGCTGGGAGATGTGTTCAGTACCAGGTAAATCTGGCATACCCTGGAGTATCCTGCTCCTGGAAACAAAGGCAATGGCCAGAATTCCACACAGCCCCTTCTAGTGGTAGTAACCCTGTAGTAGCCACCAGCCTCTCCAGCCAGCCCTCAGCCCAAAGCCAAGAGGAGCTGAGACATGGATAGATGTGATCAATAACTTACACGGCACTTGTGCTTCTCTAACACGACAGGAACTGTGCAATATTTTGATTTACCTCTCCCAGAAACCTCTGCCCATCCTTTGTAGGGGTGGCCAGGTTCAGTTACCCACCAGAAGCAGGTTTGTAGGTCACTGGCAGAGCTGCCAGAGCAGAGGAGGTTTTGCTTTTCCCAGCACCCATCCCACTGGATGACACCAGAAAAAAGATTCAAATTAAGAACCGTTTTTGAAGGCAGTGTTTTTTGAGAGTTTGTTTTTCTGGCTTGTTGGCCTTTTCTCCAAAGGGATAGAGTTTCTCCAAGGGAAGTTTCTTTTTGCAAAGTGACTGACCCGCTGGCACCAGTACAAAGTTTTAGGAGATGAACTCATACTTCTGAGTACGATTCCTTTGCACTGTTGAGAGCTGCTAATGAAGAGGAGTAGGGAGCAGCTAGAAAGGAAATAAGAGCCAGCAGCTTGGGAAATAGAAACAGGGAATAACAAGGTCCTGCTCTGCTCCGAGCATCTCCAAAGCAGAGGGGTCAAGCCCCCCCCCCTCCTCCCCAGAGAGGGTGAGCTCGAAGTGTCCTCAGCATCATTTTTGAACCTCAAAATCCCTCCTCAAAATCCCTCCTCCCTCTCGCTCATCTGCTGCCTGACTCCGGGAGAGCCTAATCTTGCCTGAGTTACTTTGAAGTTACGCAGGGATTTAGATTTGTGCCTCTTTTAAGGCAAGGCAGAGCCCTGCGGGAGAGGCGAGCGGTGACGGGAGCGCTCCTCGCCTCCCTTAACACAGAGCAGGCACGGCGGGGTGACACGGGAGCCTTCCTCCTCCTCATCCCCCTCCTCATCCTCCTCATCCTCCTGCTCCTCCTCTCACGGGAAGGGATCCAACCCCCCTGCCCACCCCTCCCACCCCATCCCTGCCTGCTCTGCCTCCATCCCCCCTGTCCTGGGAATCTCCACACGCTACAAAGAGATTTTCTGGGATCCCAAATTCTTCCATTGCCTGCAAAACTCCCCAGAGCTGCCCTGAAGGTGCTTCCCACCTTGGTCCAAGGACCAAGCCTTGCAGTGTGCTGCAAAGGGAATCACAGATCCACGAGGATCTTAGAAATCCGTGAGGATTCTTAGAAACCTCCTCCCACCACAGAGATTTACACCCCCCTGAATCTGCCTGGCTTGTGCACAGCACCTTCCAGCCCAAGCAGCTCTTCCACTTTGCAAGAGGGAACACGATATGTGCTGTTAAAATCGACTGAAGATGGATTGCTAGCCTTCCTTACTTCCTTTCCAAGGAAGGAGAGCAGAGCCAATGTCATGCTGTGAGTCACCGGAAGAATAAAATTGAATCCTTGGGGCCAAAGCTTGAAAACAGCATGGCCAGGGATTTTTCCCTCCTGTTTTTCAAATACCCTTGAAATTTCTCCCCCCTCCCTTATCACTGATCCACAGCATTACAGAAAAAGTGCCTTCAAAACGCCATAAAGGGTTTTCACTTGCCAAACTACTGAAAATCTACCCGCTCCCCCCAAATTTCTTATCGCTGTTGAAAATCTTGTTATTCCTGGGGGGTCTTGATCCCTGCTCTCCTCTAACCTCCAGGCCTTGCCCAGCACAATGAAGGCTGTTGGAAAGGGCACCTGGCCAAGAGCAGATGTCAGGAAGGTTATCCAGCCTTTGTTCACTGGCAGGGAGCAGGAGATTCCCAGCTCCAGGTTCATCCACAACTCTCCAAGCCAGAGAGAAGGAGGCTGGGATCGTTTATGTCCCAGTGGGAATCATGGGGCTGCACTCTGAATGTGTAGGGGTATCCAGGCAAGGATTTGATTTAGGGGAGTGTGAGAGGTGTAGCACCTCTGAGGTTTATAACTTGTAAGAGCTTATCTCCTTTTGCATCAAGAAGTGTCTGGGAAGCAGCCAAGGGCACACAGCAGAGGAGATAGCAAGTGGGAAGGGAGAGGAAAAAAGTCAAGGGGAATACAAGCATATTTATAAAAATCAGAACAATAGTTTCCCAGAGCTGTGATAAGAACTATTTTCTACTACAAATAAAAATGCAACACTGATTTTTTTTTTTTCCCATGCATTTCTCTTCTTTTCTTAAAAAAGCCAAACCCCAGCACTCTGCCTGAAGCCAGAGCTGTCATGAGAGCAGCAGCCAAGGTGGAAGGAGTTAATCCTTGTGCCTCCCAGCTGGGAAAGCATCTGCCTGCAGCCTTTGGAAAGGACCCTGGAGCTGGTGGTCCTGCCACGGTCCCTGGTGAGTGTTTGTTCAGATCATGCAGCTCAGTGCACGACACCCCCTCCAGTCTGAAGGGATTGGCAAGAGCATCTCGAAGGGTGGCCTGGAGTCATAAACAAGCAGAGCTTTGCATCCCCAGCCAGCAAGGCTGAGCTTTGCTGGCAGAGCTGCCTCCAGCAGGATCCCTCTGGCTCCCTGCCTGGCCCTTGCAAGTGTTATCAATCGCCTGCTTCCATGGACATTAAAGAAATCAAACTTTCCTTCTTGCTCTTGCACCCCCTCCCTTTAAATAGCAGCTTAAAAGGAAACAAATTTAGAGCAAGGTCAGAGGGATACAGAGGCTGTTTCTCATGCTCTGAGGAAATCCTAGCTGGTGGATGGTGGAGGGAATTATCTCCCAGCCCTAGCTGGACATGAATTCAGAGAAAGGCTGGGAGGGATTTCCCAGGAAATTGCAATGCTGCCCCCAGCCCCTCTCCTTGTGGCAAGGCAGGATCCTCTCTGCACACCATTCCCAACGGATCTCAGAGCAGATCCCACACACACAACAGTCCTGTCTAGGATGCACTCATGGGTGCATTCCTGGAAATGTCCAAGGCCAAGTTGGATGGGGTTTGGAACAACCTGGAATAGTGGAAGGTGTCCCATGGCAGGGGGTTGGAACAGGATGATCTGAATGCTCTGTTCCAACTCAAACCATTCTGGGATTCTCTGATGATTCCATGGCTGTAATTTAGCTTCAGTGTCCAACAGCAGCATGTCCAGACCAAAATCCCCCGAACTGACATAGAACCACTCCTCTGATTTAAAAATAATTGCTCACCTAAGCAAAGAAAACCCCAGGACTGCAGGTGAGCTGAAATCGCATTTGACCCAGACTAGATCTGTGTTTGTAGCTCCCTCTGGTATCAAAGCATTACTTAGACATGTTTGAAGATGGAAGTAGCACTTTCAATATCCATTTACCCATGCAGAATTAGATATAAGCTTTTATAATTAAACATTTCCTTGCTTGAAGCTAAGGAAAGCCCAGGCTCCACAGAATCCTTCCTCCCTGTGTAACCCCCTCAAGCTACAGCAGAGTATTTCAGTACCAAGCTGAACAAGAGTTTTAACAGTTTTAAGCTAAAATTGTTCTCTCCCTCACCCTTGCAATTTCTCATGGGCAGATCTTTGACAGCTTAGGAGTGACCCACTCAGTTGCACTTGGGAAAACAACAGAGTTGGGAGAAGAAATCAACTCCCACCAGGATTCTGGTTCCTCATCCACCCACAGGGGATGTTCCCCCCATCCCCAAGCCCTTTCAATCCCAAGGTAACATCTCCCCTTTTCATTCATCCACTTAGCCCAAATAAGTCCAAACGGGGAGAAAACAAAGAAGGATTTTAAGTCCATGTTTAAAACAGCTTGGGGATTTTGGAGCTCCTTCCAGCTCCATCTCAGCAAGCCAAGGTTTCAGACGTGTGTCATCGGGGATCGCAGTTACAAATGAGATTAAGGAGCGAAATAAAAATCACTTGAGCTGGAGATAACTCACTTGCTGGCAGGGAGCAAGGGGCTGAATTGATCTCCTGGCCCACGCAGGCTTTTCCATCTGCCAATAACACCCAGCAATTCGTCAGTGCAGCAGCATGCAGTGTTTATAGCCTGGGGTTGTAATGAAATCAGCATCTCCCACATGGAGCTTAACCCCTCTGGAGATCATCCTGCTGACAGAAGTGGCCCTCGTGGAGCAGAAAGGAAATACCCAGCCCAGAGCTGGCTTTGACACACAAAAGTCTCAGAAAACATCAGGGCTCTCACAGGGTTATGGTAAACTCTGCCACATAAAAGCCTAGCAGTGGGGTTTAGATCTGGTGGGATATCCAAAGTTGCTCTGGGAATATCTGCAAGGCACAGCTCCCCCTTTGCCATCTCTGGGGATGGATTCAGGTGAGCATCAGCTTGGGCATTGCACCCCCACTTTATCAGCCCTTCAGGGAGCCAGGCACTTGGCCTGTGTGCCCAACAGCAGGGAGCCACCTGCAAGCCCAGACCTGGGAAACCATTCCAGAGGGGATTTGGGACTGCTGAGAGAGCTGCATTTGGGGTGTCTGTCCAATTGTCCTGTATAGACTCCATGAGGTAACAAACACAGACCATGGAATCAGCCTTCCCACGCAGGAGGAGCCTGGATCTGGATACCTTTACAGTCACTGCAAAGCCTTCCATGATTCCCAGCCATCAGCCCTTCCAGTGCAGCCCAATTCCAGATGCTGGAAATCTTCTCCATCTGCCCTACCAGGGGCAGGAGAGCTGTGTCCCCACTGACTCTGAGCCTATCCTTCCATCAGCACCCCAAAAATCTGGTGTGGGATAAATCACACCCTATGGTTCCACCACTGCAGAGCCTTCCATTTGCTTTTCCTTCCCCCCAACAAACTCCTTTAGGCACGAGACTTTTTTTTTCCAGCCCATGCTTTCCTAAAGGACACTGTGAGGTTTTGTATAAACAAAGAAACGAGGCACGACAGTTCGAGACTGAGGAGAAAATATCACAACCATCCCAACAACATCAACAGTTTAGAGAAAACACTTGGAGCTGTCAATACCCTGTGCTGAGTGGTGAAAGGTTTGGGACATATTCCAGTTTGGAGTAAGAGACACTTTGATGGTTTGCTTGCAAATCTTGGGGGAAGACTGCACTTCTCAGCTGCAATCCAGAAATGGTACTGACTCCATGGAAATAAGAACATGGAAAAGTCCAAACCAGGATAAATGCTCGCAGCCATGAAAAATCTGAAATTAAAGAGCTCTCTGCCAAGAGAGGAGCTCAATAATTTGGCTCCCCAAAGCTCAGGTCTTAAAATACATCTCGGAGCTCCATGGCTGCACATTCCTCACCCCAGGCTGCTGTGTGCACACGTGGCCAGGGCATGCAAAAAAAGTTGGATAGATCCTGGTAGAGGCGCCTCAAGCAGCGCTTCCTTCCTTCCAAAACAAATATTCCGTGGGGCACTGATCCCAAAGAGCTCCTCAATGAAGCTCCACAAGCCCTGCTGAGCATGAACCCACACTCAAGGCCAGGCTCACCTTTTGGGCACAGATTTCCATGTGCTGGGCATGCCCAGCACGGCTTTCACGGCACTCTGGGAACAGAGCCCAGGGGAGGAGCTTGACCAAACTCAGCGGACTGAGCCATGTTTAAATCCAGGTGCCAACAGCAGAGATAACAAAAGTGAAGAATTGAAGTAATCAAAGGTGTTACTCATCCGTGACTCGGGCTGGAAGCAGAGCCAGGAGCCCAACCCAGATGAGGAACCAGCAGTGCCTGTGCAGCTGGGCACCATCCCAGTGTCCATTCCCAGTCCAGGACAAGGGGAATTAGGGCACTCAGGGCTGAGCTAATAAAAATAGACCCCAGGAATGCAGTGATGATGAGTTTGGGTCACCTCTCTGATGGGGAGAAGGAGCCACCAGCTACAGAGAGCCCTGAGCTCCTCAGGAGAATGGTTGGGCTCAGGTCTGGACTTGGGGGATGAAGAGCTCCTGGATTAATGGGGTTTTATCCTGGCTGATGCAGCTCCCAGCCCAGCAGGTATCCCAAATTCCCTGCAGACACCCCAGGCTGGGCTCAGCACAGCTGTTTTGCAGCTGCATTTTGCTGGTGCAGCGGCAGCAGCCGGCTGGGCTGTGCAGATGGGCCCAGAGAGACTCCTGCTTCCTCCAGCTCCTGAGCTCAGGCTCAGCTCCCATAAAGCTGGGTTTTATGGGCCTCCCCCTGAGTGTGAGCACGGCTCTGTGTGTGCAATCCCAGGGATTTACAATCCATTCAGGCATCGCTTGGGGCCAACATTTTCAAATGCTGTATCCAGAAGCCTGGATCCACTGGGTCTTTGGGTTGTTTTAAAGTGAGTTTATTTTGGATTTGAAAGCACAGTCCCGGCTCTTCAGCACAAATTGACTTCCTGAGCTCGCCTGCTTCCTCCAAACTCTTCTCCTGGCAACTCCTGTTGCTTTAGGATTTCTACACATCCCTCCAGCATCTCCTGAGGACCTTCCTCCCCCTCCAACCTTTTCCCCTTTTGATCACTGCAAGGCTGCTAATTCAGTTGGCAACAAAACACTCTCTCAAGCAAAACTAAGACAATGAGCTGTGTCAAATCTCAGAGGCTTGAATGAATTTTAATTTGCAATATTTGCTTTTTCTTCCCTTCTCCTTTAGGCTTTAGCTTCTCTGACTTTCTTTCACAGCTAGATTTCTACGCTGTCCATCTTACTGGGCATATTTTATGTTTGACATTTCTTAGTTTTCCCCAGTGAAGGGGAGCCCAAACTCTCAACTTCTACGTGGGTTTAGATGAAGTAAGGGGATTTTCTCAGGAGGTTTGTCCCACACGACTCTGCTGGAAGGGAAGGACATGTGTGGAAGGAGGCTCAGCAGGACTCTGAGCAGAACTGTCAGCAGCAGAAGTGGCTGCCCGGGGGGAATGGCTCTGTAATGAAACCAAGGTGGCCGAGCTGCTGACAGCTGCAGAGCAAGCCAGAGGAGAGGTGGGTTTGGGAGCAGAGGGGAATATTTCATCTTCTCTGACTTGATGAGTTTGCATTGGCACAAGACAATGAGGAGCAGATGTCAGCCAGAGATGCCAAACTACCCTGTACATTTTTACAGCAGAAATAATGACACTCTTTCAGACCACTAATGTTTGCAGTTTCTCAACAGCATGGACTGATTCTTTTTTTTTTTTTTTTTTTAAGTAAAACCCTCCTCGAAGTTCTCCAAGAATGGGTTTTAGCCAGTGCTGATGGCAGCAGCAATGATTTCACACGGATAATCAGATAAAACCCCCTTCCCAGGGCTGATTGGATGCTGCACTGATTCTGAGCCATCTGCATCCATCAAAGCACACTTACCTGGGACCATTAAATGTGAATTTCTTCCCCAGAGCTTTCTCATGGCCTGAGTAACTTGTTTGCCTTTCCTTTTGCCTGAGGGCTCTGTTAATTCCTAAAAATCATACAATCATTTAGGTTGGAAAAGACCCATAAGATCATTGAGTTAATAATTCCTGTATTACAACAATGTTGGAAACTCTTGGAAAACTGAAGAGCTCAGCTGGGCTCAATTTCATCGTGGATGTTCTTTGAATAAACAAAATTCAGGAAGTTTCAGACTCAGAAAATGACCTTTGAGCATCCAATATATTCAAGGTTAAATTGTTAAACATTGGAAGGGGCTGCCCAGGGAGGTGGTGGAGTCCCCATCCCTGGAGATGTTCAAGGAATGACTGAATGTGGCACTCAGAGCTTTGGGCTTGGTGACAGGGTGGTGATTGGCCAAAAGCTGATGATCTTGGACGTCTTTTCCAGCCTAAAAGATTGGAAAGTTTAGGATTTTAAGGCTGTATTCTTATGGGTACCTGTGGAGGATTAACATTCTGGTTTGGGGTTTTCCCTTCTTTTCTTGGCTCTGCACTTCCATGTGATCACGTAAAGCAAAACATTTTTAAGCATCCCCCTGAAAAACAAGATCCATCCCAAGAAAACACCCTGACCACCTCAGGGTTTTTTGTGAAAACACAGAGAAAAGAGGGAATTACTCCATGATGTCATCAGCTGAACTGCAATTCAGAAAGCTGTTTAATTTCAGGGTTTGCAAGACCTGCATTTTTCCTGGAAAGATCCTACAAATCCAGTGTCTGAACTATAGTTACCTCTTTACAACCTGCCAGATTTTTCCCCATTAATGAGACACAGTTAAATATTCCAGTTCACCTTCCACAAATCTATTGTGGCCTGTCCTGGAACCCAGCTCGTGTCTATAAACGAGTATATTATTATCTTGACTTCCTCCTGCTTATTGGCAATGCCTGGTAATCTTTCAGTTGTGGTATGCAAAGCCAAACATGAACCAGTATTTTCCATGATGGTTGTAATTTTGGCCTGTAATTTTATCACTCCAATCTAAATCCACTTCAGAAACACCATAAACGAATTGTCACCGACTGAACTGAGACTTCGGAGTGGTTTAGAAGAGTGATTTAATAAAAGGAAAATATAAAACAAATGTAAGCCATAATATTTTTGGCAAAAAGGTCAAATATTTCTTTCTCTTTACCTCATTTGAATGCAAGGACCTACTTCTTTTAATGCACTCCCAGCAGGTTTGTTTGTCTTGGATTATGCAGTAGCAGATAAAACATTTGTCCAGTGAGAGTTGTTTAAAAAGAACCCAAACCCCAACAAAAGCAAGGTAAACAGATCAAATTTGCGATATCTTTGCCCTAATTTTTTATAAAATACCAAATGCTAAGTGCTAAAAATATGCCCACGTTCTTATTGCAGAGTTGAAGCCTTTTTCACAGTTTGCAAAGCCAAACACTCCCCAAGTTGCTGTAAGTTTATTTTAGGCCCTGATCTGGATGACGGCTGCAAGGCTGCCTCACTTCATTCATATTAAGAAACAATATACAGAGGATATAAAGTGATCAACTGTGTTTACACTGAGGGCAAAAAAAAAGGCCCTTTGCATAAGTAGTAAACAGGGAATCTAGGGCTGAACACAAAAACTGCTGCTGATCATTCCTGAAAGGAACATTCCCTGCACAGGCAGCTCTGGGAAAGGCAAATGATGACAATCTCAGAGTAGGGTTTACCAGGAGTAACCCCAAAATAACCCTCCAGAAGTCAAACATCCAAGGTTTGCAGGGGCTCTTGCAGTGACATGTGAAGGTTTCAAGCAACGGCTTTGCAGGGGGAAGGGAGAGAAAAAAAAAAAAAAGCCCCACGTTTATTCATAAAAAATTTCTGTTTCAAAACTGCAGTGGGAGCCTGTTTATAATAAACCACCAAATGATAGAGAGGCTGCTGTTTGGCACGGGAATGGCCTGGGAGAGGCTTGTATTACATTTCTCTCCCTCAGCCTTCATGGTATAAGGCAGAACAGGCTGAAATTTATGTTCTCCTGGTACTGCTGGCCTGGCTGTGCTGCTCCAGAGACACTTCTGGCACAGGCCCCCACTGTGCTCTACATTCCCTGGATTTATTGCCAGAGGTTGGGGTGAGGGCAGAGGGGCATTTCTGACTTCTTTATGGTGATGGAGGCACTTGACAGGGCCAGTACAGATAAGTAGCCCCAGAGGCAGCTACTGACCACCACCCTCTCATTGTGTCTCCTGTTCTGGCCCAGCTTGATTTTTAACATCAAAACATCATTGCTGGGTTGGGGTTATGTGCAGGTCTGGAGAAAAATGGGAAAATGGTAATTGGTAGAGTATTTGTTGCTTAAGTTTTGCTGTTTTCTTCCAGTTTAGTAAGCAGAGCTGTGAGTGAGTCCCATCTATCCATCCATCCGTCCATCCATCCATCCATCCATCCATCATAAATCCATCATCCATCCATCCATCCATCCATCCATCCATCATCCATCATCCATCCATCATCCATCATCCATCCATCCATCCATCATCCATCCATCCATCATCCATCCATCATCCATCATCCATCCATCATCCATCCATCATCCATCATCCATCATCATCCATCCTTCATCCATCATCCATCCATCATCCATCCATCCATCATCCATCATCCATCCATCATCCATCATCCATCCATCCATCCATCCATCCATCCATCCATCCATCCATCCATCATCCATCATCCATCCATCATCCATCATCCATCATCCATCATCCATCATCCATCATCCATCCATCCATCATCCATCATCCATCATCCATCCATCCATCATCCATCATCCATCCATCCATCATCCATCATCCATCCATCCATCATCCATCCATCCATCCATCCATCCATCATCCATCATCCATCATCCATCATCCATCATCCATCCATCCATCATCCATCATCCATCATCCATCATCCATCATCCATCATCCATCATCCATCCATCCATCCATCCATCCATCATCCATCATCCATCCATCCATCCATCCATCCATCCATCCATCATCCATCCATCCATCATCCATCATCTATCATCCATCCATCATCCATCCATCCATCCATCATCCATCCATCCATCCATCCATCCATCCATCATCCATCCATCCATCCATCCATCCATCATCCATCCATCCATCATCCATCATCTATCATCCATCCATCATCCATCCATCCATCCATCCATCCATCATCCATCCATCCATCATCCATCCTTCATCTTTTGGTCAGCAGGACATTTTCTGCCAGAGGCAGCCCAGGAGGGCTCTGTCAAACTTGCAAAGATCCAAGTCAGGAAACCCAAACTCCACCAGGATCTTCTTTCCCAATTCCTGAGAGGGAGCAACAAGCTCTTCTAGGTCACTTTGATTTCTTTGGCTTCAGGAATTTCTCTATCACTGCGAGAGAAACAATGCAAAGTAGTTGTGTCCTCCAAGTTTTGAGGAAAAACAGGCTACAAAAATGTAAAAAAAAAAATTAAAATTCCAGGTTCAGCCTCTCCGCCTCTAAACTATGTCATGGAGAGGCATCTCTTGTCCTGTGAGGGAGGTTTCTGGTCAGGAAAAGGAGCTGTGAATTTGACACCCACAAAAGCCACACGATCTCCATCAGGACTGACAGAAACCCCTGACTGAAGCTGCTGAAAAGTTTTCTCAATTTGAGTAACCACTTCAATGCCTTTTCCCTTTGCAAAATACATTGAGAAACTGTGATTAAAGAGCTTCTTGAGAACTGGAGATTTCTATTTGCCGTTATTTTACAGACATCTCCCCTGTCAGGGAAACAGTAGCAGCATAAAATACATTGCTGGAATTGCAGTTTATGCCTTGACCCCTACAAATTACTCATCAATGCAACAGCCAGGAAAAGCCAGGAATCAGGCAGAGAAAAAACAAAGGAGACAAGGTTTGTTCAGTACCTCACTGCTGTGCATAATTCAGTCTTCACATAATGCAGTTTCACCAGGGTACTGCCCCACAAATACCCACAAATTCATTCATGTGATTAAAAACATTAATAAACAAAAATGGATGCATGCAGACAAAAATAAATTCTCTTTGGTGGCAGCCCAGGGCTCAGTTCCTACCAAGATGGACAATTTATTTACATTTCTCCTTTTGTGGATTGATCTTTCCACTAGCACAAGACAGAGATACTCAGGTCATCTCTTTGCTGTTTTTTTTTCCTTTTTTTCCTTATGAGATAATGGTCAATTAGGACTCAAAACCAACCAGAACTCTTCCACTCATTAGGGCTTGATCCATTCCTGACATTTTGTGATAAATTCTCCCTTATGGTTTACAAAGAGACTCCATTTTTGAGGGTTTTAAATCACTTTTATGCTTTATTCTTCATATCTACTTTCTGCACATCTGTTGGAAAAGAAACATGGATTGGGCTGTTGAACTTTGGGAATAACTCCCTGCTGATCCCTCTTCTCTTGGATTCTCATGATTTTAGGATTATAGAATCATGGAATGGTTTGGGTAGGAAGGGACCTTAAAGCCCATCCCATTCCATCCCCCTGCCACGAGCAGGGACACTTTCCACTGTCCCAGGTTGCTCCAAGCCCTGTCCAACCTGGCCTTGACACAGGTTGTTTGGAATGCCAAAAAAAGGCTGCTGGGATGGGAATGTGGTGTTTCAAATTATATTCTGATGGGAATTCCTTTTCTTTTTACATCGGTGTTGGTTTGAAATTATTTAATTCCTACTGGTCTCAAATAGGGTTTGGAAGATGCAGAGGAGACGTTTTGGAAGATGAAGGAGTGGGGAATTTAGGATGAAATGTGAGGAGAAGGGCAGCAAATCCCCAAAAAGTAAGAAATGGAGGTTGGGAACATCAGGGAGAAGAAGAGGAGAATAATAACATGTGTGCCCTCTCGTCAGCACCAAGGCTTCTCATCTCCAACATCTCTCCCATGTTTAGAGACGGGCAGGACTTGGAGCCTGGCAGCCAGCCACGATCCTGAGGGAAACGATGCCCAGGAGCTTGGCACATCAGGGCATCCCACACAGGGCCCCTCGTCCTGGCTCCACCCAGCTGGGTCCCCCTCTCCCTCCTGCCACGTTTGGACCAGGAGCTCTGAGATGGCAACGCTACCAAACGTGCCCTGGGATCTGATTTCCTTTCATGGCCAGGTGCTTTTAATAACCCACTGCCAACTGCCAGTGGTATTGCTGCAAGTGATGCCTGGAATGAAAAGGGGGAAGAAAGAAAGGAAAAAAAAAAAAAAAAAAGGTCAATGAAACAGAACAGATAATTTTGCAACTTAATTTTCCATCTCCTCTAATAATGGTACCGGTGTCATGCTGATGGATGGAACTGTTACATGTGGCCTCTCAAGATTAATTCCTCTCCTCTAAGTTCAGCCGTGATTTTCCAGAGCAGCCTCTTGGCTCCCTTATTCATTCTTCCCCCTGGTCCCTTCCCCTCTCCCTTCCCCAGGCTTCTCCTGCTCAGAAGAATGTTTTGGATCAAAGCCGACAAGGAGAATTGGGCCGGGTGTCAGGGCTGGCTTTCGTGATTGCTGGAGAGACTCGGGTCCTTCTCCTGCAGGAGAGCACAGCTTTTATGTGGAAAACATCAGCAATCAGACCTGAAAATCCTCTGTTCCTTATCTGAAACTGCTGACTACTGCACAAATCCGGGATATCTGCTCCTTCCAGGATCTCAAAGGATCTACATTTTTTCCCATCCCGCTTGGGCAGAAATCTCTGAAGCCTATTAAAAGTTTCACCGTAATCTGAGCTCCATATTTTCTCAAGCCAGGAGATCTGGAATTTAAAGGCAAGGTTTGATCTTATCTATTCTTTATCTGATTAGGGTGGCTCCGTCAAATAAGATTTATCTATAAAGAAAATAATGCAATTAATGTCCTGGCTGCCCAAGTCTTTATGAAGACCTCTCAGATTTTGCTGTGCTCTCCAATTAAATGTAACTCTGTAAACCTGAGTGAACCAAACCCTTATCTGAGAACGTGCAATGCTCCTAAATTAAATTTGTGGAGTCGGTGGAAAGGGTTCAGGGGTTTTTTGTGTGTGAAAGGGACACAGAGACGCTGTTCTGAGTAACCCCCAACCCCTCTCAGCCTGGCAGGGAGCACACACGCCCCTAACCAGGGCTGGTCCTGCATTTATATCAGCGAGGAATTTTCTCCTCCTGGCACATTCTCTGGCATCCCACGGTTGAAGAGGTTGCAGGGAAAAGCAAACTCTCTGTCCTGGCACAGAGGAAAAGGGAGGCACTTGAGGGACTGGTCCCAAAATTGTGTGAGCCACCAGCAGTGAGCATGTGCTGAGGATCACGGTGTCCATGGCTCACCCCAAGTGCCAGATCCCACAGAATCTCAGTTGGATATCCCAGCAGGATATCCAGATGTTTGAACATCTCCAATAAATACAAAAAACCAAAGGAGATCGTCCTCAAGTTGGGGGCTCTCTTAGGTCTCCAGCATTTTGGTGACCCCATGGAGTTGTCCCATGGCAAGACCTTGGTTCTGTTAAAGGGGGAAAGAGGGAGAAAGGGGCACAAAAATTAAATCTTCCTAAATATCAAGGAACTTCAGACCAGCTTCCAACTTCTCAACTTCCAACTGGGCAGTTCCCAGCCCTCTTCAGGCTCCTCTTCAGCTTCTCCTCCTTTGAGATCCAGACGTGCAGGGAGCTTGGAAACTCCACAGTAGCAGAGGCAAGGCTGGGCTGGAAAAGAGTGGAGGGACAATCTGGGAGTGCCATTCCTCTGCAAACTGAGTCATTCATGATCCACCTCGGGCATCATCCTCAGATTTTTGGGAAAACCCAGTCAGGCACAGCACGAGGTGGGGAGGGTCAGCAGGACTGGGTTGGAAGGGGAGGTTCCACCATGAGCAGGTTCACCATGGATGGGTTCATTCACTGCAACTCTGATTTCTGGCTGTGCTTATCCGTGCAAAAGCAGAATATCATCTCTGGCTAATCTCACATGAATTATTTCCAAACTGCTTTTCATCTGAGTTACTTGGGTTTGGACTCAGTCTGAAAAAAAAAACGTATTTGTGCACCAAGTCCTAGGGTTTCACTTTATCAGCTGGCTGCAGAGTTTCCCAAGCTGAATTTTGGCTGCAACAACCTTCAAGATGGAAAAACGTGTTCCTGTCCTGAAATCTGTCTTAGCCTGTTGCTCATTCAAGATGCTGATGGGAAGGACTTTTCCCACGAAATAAAAAAATTGAAATAAAGTTACTTTGAAATTTGCACTGTCAGGAAAAACAGCGATCAGAAGAAAAGTTCACACACCTGTTAGTTGCGATTTTCAAATACCATTTATATATTTTTTTATTTTTCATTTCAGAAACCACTGGGAAATTATCTTCCTTTCTGGATCACCTTTATCTAAGCCTAATTTCTCCACTTAAAACCTCATTTTCCTGGCCTTTCTGGTTGTTCACCTCCCTGTCCCCATTTTCTTTGTTCAGGGAAGCCCATCAACAAAATTCCTTTCTTGTTAGTGAAAGTCTTTTTTTTGATAAACATTGCTTGGAATATACATCTTTTTGTTTAAAAATGGTGATGCTACTTAATAACAAACGCTGAGGTCTCAACAGATGAGCGTTTCAATCCTGGCTGGAAATAATTTAAAGCAGCGTTGCCAGATGTGTAGGGCAGGGGCAAATCCCCAATTCACTTTGTCATAGCCACATGGATTCAGTGAAATCACTGGAAATGGTCAAATCCGACCTAAGGAAGGGCTCCTCACCCAGCAGATCCTCAGCTGATCTTCACATCATGGGGGAATGGATTGAAGCTGAAAGAAAGCAGGTTCAGATGGGATTTTGGGGAGAAATATTTCCCTGTGAGGGTGGGGAGTCCCTGGCACAGGGTGCCCAGAGCAGCTGTGGCTCTCCCATTCCTAGAAGTGTCCAAAGCCAGGTTGGATGGGGCTTGGAGCACCCTGGGAGAGTGGAAGGTGTCCATGGCCATGGCAGGGGGTGGGATGGGATGAGCTTTAAGGTCCCTTCCCACCCAAACCTTTCCATGATTCTGTGATCCCCTTCAGTTTATCCCTGCTGATGTTCAGCTTGGCTGAAGGCTCCATGGTGGTTCAGAGTCACTTTGAAGGGACTGGGCACCCTGACATGGCAAATGATCACCTGGGGACCCTCAAGTAGATCCGAAGGTGCAGATGCCACCCTTGGCCACACCCAAGCCTGTCTAGACCTGGATCTGGCTCTGCTTTCCTCTGACATGAGCATCTTCATCTTCAGTGTGGAAAAAGCTTCCATGCGGATGAGCAGCCCAAAGGCTGGAATCACTCGCCCCATCCCACCTGGGAGCAGGCTCTTCCCACACCTCTGGGATGTGATGGGCCTCACCCCTTCCCTAATCAAAGACTTTGCCCACCTCGAGCCGAGCAAATCAGTCCCATGCAGTAAAACTGAAATTTCCATTCCTTGTGTAAACACTGTGTATCTCTCCAACGGTGTCCATAAAAATGCAGGAAAGTGCAAGCTCAGCAGCTGGAACGGGCTGGGTACCCCTGCTCAGTGAGCAAATCCGAGGTGGTCTCTGTCACGGGAGGTGATTTATGGGAACTCTCTCCCTCTTGGGCTGCTTTTATTTAGGCAGTGGGAGTTTGACAGCCCAGAGGTCACAGACACTCCAGTCACTCGTGGTTTCTCTACTGAAATGGAGAAATGCCTGCAGGGAGGGGAGAGGGGGGACAGGATGGGACGGGGAGAGAAGAACGGAGCTGAATGCACGCTAGTGTCAACCCCTGGAAAAACAGCAGGTCCATAAATAGTAAAGGCTTTGGGAGACGAGGGGCGATGAATGGTGCCTTAATCACAACTGAAATGTCAGGGGAGGAGGGGGAAGGGGTCTGTATTTATTCTCTCTTGCATGAGATTTCTAACCAGAGAGGCAGCATCCTTGGGGAGCTCACAATGAAGTTTTTCTGTGTATCCAAGGAAGGAGCCTGTCCAGGCTTCTCACAGCTTTTCTTTTTTTTTTTAACCACATTCAACTAAAATTTTGGAAAATGAGTTCATGGTGCTGTTCCTTTCTTGTTCCTGCTGTTCTGTTTGGACTCAGGAAAGACACTTCAGATAAATCCTTGCCTCAGTTTAATCAGGTTGTGGGAGGGCATCTGGAGACATCCTCAGAGATCTCCAGGAGAAAGTTTCAGCAAGGAGGAGCAGCAGATCCCAGAGGGCTCACACACATCAAATCAATGGAAGAACACCTCCAAAATCCTTCATACTTGAGCCAGTTCCACTTCCTCTGAGCCTCAAAGCCTGGGATATTGCTACACCCTCCCCTTCCATGAGGGGCACGTGTTCCCTTAACTCTGTCTTCATTAGAAATGTGTCATTTGTGATCTCAGCAGTACCTCCACACGGAGCCAGGATAATGCTGTTGGCTTTCCTGGAGCTGGGCTGGATTTACATCAAGGTGGATGAGATCAGTCTATTAGCCTCCCTGGCAAGCTCCCTGGAACGTGGTTACAATTTACTCTGCTCCCTGAAACCCTCGAATTTTGGCCAATGGCTTCCCCTTCCCTTGTAGATTGTGTACATCAAGGTCACCAAATCCCAAATGTCCTCCAAAGTCCCAGGGGTCATGGTTTGATTTATCCTGGATGTTTTGTGCTGTAAGAAAAATAGTCTGGGTCTTATTTTCTAAGGTTCCCAGCCCAGGAAATGCAGGAAGCTGTTCAGTTCAGGTTTTTCTTGTGTGACAGATCAGCTTTTTAATCCATCTGCTGATACAATGCTCAAGTATAATTTGACTTTCCTAGGGGAAAATCAACAGCTGGAATAGTTACAGAAAAAGGAAAAAAAAAAAAAAAAAGATCTTTTCCCAAGAAAATCTCCCCTCAAGTTCATAGGAAATTGCAGTGACCTACAAAGCACAGAATAAGAGTTGATTGGGCTGGAAGGGTTTAAGACGGCTGTTGGAGCTAATTTTTCCCCAAGGAAGAAACAGTTTTGCCTGCTTTATGAAAGAGACCTGCTCCATGGGAAGGGATTTGGACTTTACCCCGTGGGCAGTCGCTGTGCAGCCAGGGAAAGGCTCCTTTAGGAAGGGTAGCAGAGCAGGGAGGAATGTTATCGATCTGAATTGGGCACTTCTCTCCCAGGAGTGTCACAAAGGGCCAATAAACACGCCGAGATCTCCTGATAAAGTGGATTTCACCCATGTAATCCCATTACAGGGGACCTGCTGGATGGTTTGTGTCAGATGAAGATAGGGAGCAGATGAAGGGAGGTCTCCCGAGAGAACCTCAGCATTTTTGGGGGTGGGAGGTCACTGCTGTGGATGGAGAAGTGCAAAAGCAATGTGTTACCATTACCCTGCAGGAATGACTCAATCCATGGGACAAGGGCTACTCCTTGCTCTTGGCTGAGGGACATCCCTGCTGCTGACGCCAGCACAGGAGCCATGGGACTCCAACCAGATCCTGAGGTGAATAAACCAGCAGAACAAATCCTATTTCCAGTTTGGGATTCTTTACTCACACCCTATGTGTTCATCCAGAATGTCATGATTTGCCCGGTTTTGGACTGAGGAACAGTGGAAAAATATGGATTATATCATTATAAAACATATAAATTTCATGACTCACTCTAACTCCTGTGTGATCAGTATTTCTGAAAAGGGAGCAAATTATTTAAGCACTCAGTGTGCACTTTAAGCTCCTTACAAGCAGCCCCTTAAAAAACTCTTGTCCCTACGTGTTTTTTTGCTCAATGAGGTGTTAAATAGGAGATGCTCTTCAAACAAACTAATCCATCCAGGAGAAAACATACAAAAGAAAGTCTCTGGAATGACATTTCCCCGCTCCCCGAGCCCGTCAGAAACGCCGCCTGCCTTGTCCTGTGCCATCAGCCAGGGAGAAAAGGATGAAGTGGGAAGGTCTCCGGCTTAGCAAAACAGCTGCCACAGACTTGAAAGGCGAGGGGCAAGGTAGAGAGGTCTGCCCGAGATCACAGGCACTTGTGGGCAGATAGGATCTGCGGGAAGTGAAGACAAGGTGTGAGAAGTCTGTTCTTTCTTGTATCATCGCAAGGGCCCTTTTTTGAAGATAAGCCCCTTTTCGGGGGGGACGGCGAGGTCTTTGCACTTCAAGGGCGGGCGCGCTTCCACCTCCCCTCTGTTTGTTTTCTAATTTTCTCTTCACTCTCACGTCAGGCTCTTCGTGACCCTCTCTCTCAGCAGCATCACCAGCACCTCTTCCCGGGGCCCCGCAGACAGGGGTTAAGAGGCCTCCCGAGGGAAGGGAATTTTACAGCGGGATCTGGAGGAGACAGGCTCAGGTGGACGGGATGTGGGGGAGGGAAGGAGTGCAGGGAAATGCCCAGACACCCAAAAATGCTTCAGAGCAGTGACCACCACAGGGATGGACCACGGGAGAGGTCCTGGTCACCTTCAGGATTTCTAAGCACCACCCCAAAACAGAAAGAAGAAGACTTCTCTGTACTCACAGAAGTACAGAAGAAAACTGTGGCAGGAGAATCTGAAGGAAAGTCAGAGAAAAATACAGAAATGTGGTGCCTTCTTTGGTGAGGAGCACTCCAAGCTCGTTGCATTCAAAACCAAAATTTTGGCAACCTTCTACCACCACTCTTTGCAAATTTGAACTCTTCATTTACAGTTTCCACTGCTTAAAAATCCTACAGATTTTGCCTCCTTTATAGAGCTGAGGGAAATCCTGCAAATGTTCCATAGCCAAAAGGGTGCTGGGTTTGCTGTGAGCCCTGAGGATGGGCAGCCAGTGGGAACTCTGCTGCCAAAACCAGACTCTTCTAAAGATTTTGGTTCAGGGATGTTCTGCAGATTTGGGATGCATGGCAAGCAATGCTTTCATGCACGAATGATGTCCAAACTCCGTTCTGTGGCATCCAAACCAACAAAAAAACAGCAGAGAGAAATCCAGGCGTGGCTTGTCTAGGTTGGGTTGGTGACACAAAACACACCCAAGTTCAGGAAACAAACAAGCAAATAGAACAGAAGGGAGAATTGCCAAGGAGAAGGAGAGAAACGAAGTGGGGAATGTTGGTGATTTCCCACTTAGCTCATCCACAGCTCCCAGCCCTCCCTGTGGATCCTGATCACCCACCCCAAACCCGTAACACAACCGCCCATCTTTTCCTCAGCCCTTCCTTCCTCTGCCTCTAATCCCTTAGGACACAAAGGAGTGAGCTCAGGGGTTTCTGAGCAGAAACGGGGGATTTCAGGCCCGGGAGAGCCCCTGGGGCTGAGCAGGGACCTGCTGCTGCCCGTGTCAGGTTGTTGTACAAACATCACCTCCCGCACAGCCCCGGCGTGGTCCCCAAGTCAAGCACTGGAGACAGTTTGCCCAGTAGTTTGACCTTTCACCTCCCCTTTACTAAATAGACCTAATTACTGCGTTTGTCTGTCATTTAAGCAACAAATGACTCCATTGAGGTCATCTGAGGGAAGCTGGAGTTCTTAGCTGTCATCTCGGGAGAGCTCGGCTAATTTTATCCTGCTGGGGAGGAAAGCCCTGTGAAATTTTGCTGGAGGGCTCGGTTACAACCGTGGTTTCCTGGGAAGGGTTTGGTGACACACTCACGGCTCAGGAAAGCGAGGTATACCCCCACCAGCTCCTCCTGGATCCCAGTCCTCAGGGATTTCCAGGGATTGCAAGAGAAATCTTAAAGGAGAAAGTTTCCTGGACCAACGAGAGCAAAGCAACCGAAGCAGAGCAAAGCATAACACTGATAATTATAATAACAAAAATAATCATAATCGGTATGATAATCATAGTCATAATGAAAACCAGTAATGATAGGGTAAAGCCATAATGATAATGATCAGACTAATAATATTAATATTGGCAATAATAATAGTAATAATAGTAATAATAATGTCACAGGCAATTTTCTCTTCTAAATCCAGATTTTCCCACTGGAAATATCAATACTCCCAGTGTGCTGACAACCTTTTGTTCAGCCACAAAAAGAGCCAGAAACTGCAGATGAATTTGTTTCAACGGCGTTTCCTCCACAGTTTTCCATCCTCGCAGTTCTGATGGCTCCCAGTTGGGTGCTTTGTGGGGAACAGGCAAAATGGTGATGAAAGAGGGAGGTTAAGCCTGGAGAAAACTCAAAGAAACTGAAATGTGTGCATGGAAAGAGGAGGCAAACCTAAAAAGTGGGTTTGTTTCGCCTCTGCCTGCACACAGAGTGATCCCAGAATTAATTGTGGGGAGGTAAATAAATCTGCTTCCACAAAAAATTCCTGAAAATGCTCCTGTGTTTAGTTCTACATGGAATGGTTGGGGTTGGAAAGGACCTTAAAGCTCATCCAGTGCCATGGGCAAGGACACCTTCCACTATCCCAGGCCTTGTCCAGCCTGGCCTTGGACACTTCCAGGGATCCAGGGACAGCCACAGCTTCTCTGGGCACCTGTGCCAGGGCCTCAGCACCCTCACAGGGAAGGATTTCTCCCTGAAATCCAATCTAAACCTGCTGTCTTTCAGTTTGAAGCCAACATATGAGCTTGGGCACACGGCTCTCTGGTAAAACGTGTTCAGAAGTTGTGCCAAGGCTCTCATTCCTGGTCAGGGACTATCCCTGCACTTCCAGCTGCTTCACCTCCAGGATATCTCTACCAAGGATGTTTTTCTAGCTTGGTCCTTTGGCTCATCTCCCTTCTGTGTGCACCTCCTGCTCTTCTCAGTGGTATTAGATGTTCCCTTCCTGTCCTCACCTCATGGCCCATCCCCACCCCTGCCCTCCTCTGCCCCTCAGATTTAAGTCCTGGCCTCTGGATCTGCCGTGATCCCACCTCCATCCCTTCCTTGCAGCTGGAATCGGGACCTCCCCATTTCCTGCCAGGCTCCTCCTCTGGGTGTGAGGGGTCCCCCTTTAAACATCTGCAAAACATCTCCAGGCTCCTCAGCCCCCTCTGCAAAGCTCTCCAGCACCATGGTGCCTTGAAGACAAAACAAAACATGACAGCAGCCGGGATTGTTGTTGTTCCCATCGCGCTAATGTCAACTGAGCGCTTCCTCCCACTGTCGCCGTCTGTCTCCAGCCATCTCCAACGTCTCCTCTGCTCCACCACCCTGCCAGGCTCAGCTGAGGGAAATCCAAGGGGCTGCTCAGCCTCTGGCACTCACAAAAATCACCCCTGCAGGAAGGGAACACCTTGCGTGGAGCTGCTCTGAGGGATCCGAGCCGTCCCGCTCCCAATGGAACCAAAGATGGGATTTTATCCCAACTTTGGACAGCACAGGAGAGTCTTGGTGCCTGCTTGGGGCAGTGGGGTAGAGGCAGGAGGGGCTGGAGGCTCAGCAGAGCCTGTCCCTCAGTCCAGGAGGGAATCCAGGAGGGAACAGCCCCGTGGAGGTTTGAAAGGCGAGAAGATGGTGACGGATGGGGCGCGCTCGGAGCGCTCAGTCAGCCCCGTCTTTCAGCAGGGCTCAGATTAAGTCTGTCAAACTCAGATCTTTTTCTCCTTCTTCTCACTCCCCCTTTCTCTGCTGACACAACCGAGCAGCGCTCGAGGCGTGTTCCATCAGCAAAGCGAGGTGTCCTTTGCGGTGCAGCAAAAACGAGGGATTTAAATCGTTGCATTTTTGCTTTCCTGGTTGGTGAATCTTCCAGGGATTCATTTCCTTTCTACAAGCAGAATTTGCTGCATCAGAACCTCTGTAGAAAGAGTTGAAATAATCTCGCGGTGTTATCTTTGCTGGGAGGTGGGAGTTGTCCTGCATTGCCTCGGTGAACTGGAACAAAATAAAACCAAAATTAAGTTATTTTGTTGTATATAGCAGTGTTTTTGGAGCACATCACTGCAGTGTGAGGGGAGGCTGTGCTCCCCTTAATAAAGTGTTTTTAGGAAGGAGAGAGGAGCCTAAACAAAACCCAGCCCCGCTAAAGCTTTTCATGTGCAAATCACAGAAGCAGGAAAATAGAGACGGGACTTTATCGTTAGCCCGTTGCAAAATTTAAATAAACATCATTTCTTATGCTCCAAGGAGATTTTGATGAAAAGGTGAATGTTATTACAGGTGCTTAAAGGCTTTTTAAAGCCTTATATCACGACGTGGGATGAAAATGGGTAGAAAGAGACAGGGAACATTGGAATAACATCCTCCTTCAGTTCCTCCACTGACAGATCCCTGTTCCATCAGAGCCCAGGCAATATTTTAATAAGATTGAAACACAGCCTTCAAGTTTAGAGCTGTTCACCTGAAAGAGAAGGATTTTCTCAGGTTTTCAACCCAATTTTTTCTCCTGTCCCCTAAATCTCATCTCCTCCCTGCTCCTCTCTGTCACCCACCAAGAGGAGCATCCTGAAGTTACGTCAAGGGAATGAAGCAACACCAAATTCTCTTCCTTCTCAACGAGATGACAAATTCTATTTAGGTTTTGGCCTCTCTGTGCTGACAAAAAGGTTGCTCTTAACTGATGTGTTTTTGTAGCGTGTTTGGAGAGACGCTGGAGGAGGCACCAACACCTCCCAGGACTGGAATGGGGAAAAGGAGAAGCGTAAAAAACACTGCTGTGCATTAAAAAAAAAATAAAAAGAGTTGCAACATCTCACCAAGTTCTCAGGTTTTAGTTGAAGGAAAATGTGCACGACTGCAGCCACCACAAATTCCAGGAGCTTGGATTGAAGGAATGAAGTCTGTTTGTTGTGGAAAGGCACAGGGAGGTTATTTGTGGAGTTAGGTCAGTGTGGGACTATCAAGTATAAGCCCAAATTGTGACCTAAAACACCCAACCCAAGGAGCCACCGTGAGTTTATTGCTTTGAATTGAGGATGGGTGAAATCAGCTTAAGGCTTTTCAGGAAAAATAAATATCTATGGGAACGAATTGTCAAAAAAAAAAAAAAAAGAAAAGGAGAAATAAAACAAAATAAAGAGTTTGGTGGAGCCTTTGAGCCAAGCAGTGGGAGTGCTGACCTCCTGCTGTCTGTGTACCCTTCCTGAATAAATATTGCCGTCGTGCACAGATAAAAGATTATTTTTATAACAAAATTAGCTTCTCTCCCATTCTCCACTGGTTTTACTTTCCAGGCAAAACATTGAATTTCAGCTGAATGGGTAAGAGGAAGCTTCCCAACGCCCAAAAATTAAAAGAAAAGCTTGATAAAAAACATGGAAAAATATTGTCTTGTGTATTTTTTCTTGTTTTCCTCTGCATTTCCATAGATCTGATTGCTGCAGTTGCCTGGTCTTGTATTTGTCTCTTGCCTCAGCATTGGTCTGACATCCACTGATGGACACAGGGCTCCATCTCAAACGTGCTTGGACTGCATTGGGTGTTCATCCCCCATCCCACACGGACATCACAGCTGGGAATGGGCTTTTTTCCTCTCATCTGATGGAGAAAATGAACCTTCAGCACTTAAATATCCTCTTCTGGACATGAATGAGGACAGGAGATAACAGCAGATTAAAAGTTCTGGACATCCCCAGCCAAGCTGCCTTTTTCCTTGAGTGTCCCTTCAGTGGAGACAAAGCAGCCTTGGGAATTGAGTTAAATCCCCTTCCTCTGGCAGATCTGGGTGTCTCCAGGACCCTTGAGGACAAATGTTTCCATCCCAAGGTTTCCATTCCACGTACACTGGGACAAAAACAAACCTGTGCCACCCCGCTTCCTTCTGGTTAACACTAAACCACTGCGAGTACAGGGATTATTTTTTTCCTGTGTGAAGGAATATGCATTAAAATCTGAAACAAAGGACATTGGAACTCCAGCATCATCTCTGAAAACCACAGAAGAAGCTGGTGAGCATTGCTGGCTCTGCTTGTTCCAGCTGAGGACCATTTACCCCATTCCCTCACTGCTGTCTCCTCCTGGCTATTTCATGAATCAGATCCAGCTACCAACCACACACCTCTAACTTCCTTCGGATCGTGCCTCGGATATTT
This sequence comes from Sturnus vulgaris, assembly GCF_052056855.1. NCBI lineage: Eukaryota > Metazoa > Chordata > Aves > Passeriformes > Sturnidae > Sturnus > Sturnus vulgaris. The sequence goes on from NC_142254.1 coordinate 19,199,618, forward strand.
TGAGCTCATTTCTAAGGGATTCATGTCCTTTTAAACTCCTTTCACCTCCAAAAATCTCTTGCAAGCCAGAGAGGCAACAAATCCACCGCTGTTCTGGCACTCAGGGACCCACAGTGGTCACCCAGTGGTTTGCCTTAGATCAATAAATGTCCTTCCCTCAGCATTTGAAGTGGTCCCAGGGGAAAAGTGAGGTGAGGTTATTTTGTTATCTCAAATATCCAGGGAGATTTTTCAGGGATGAGCCCTGTGCATGTCCACACACATGAAAGACCCCGTTATGAGTCCCAAACTGAGGTAAACTCCTCTAGACCTCATTAAGATTGGGGCTGGACTTGGCTCCAAGGTTTAAAATCCATCTGCTGCCCTCAAAAGATCTTTGTTAGCCGTGTTTTCATGTCGTGGGGCTGAGGAAAGCTGATACAGAGAGACGTTTTGGACCTGGGTTGCTCCCAGTTTCCATTTTAAATTTGGGGTAAATCAGGAGCAAAAGGGTCTGGGTTTCCTGGGGTGTGTTTAGGAGCCACTTCCCCTGATGTAGGGCTGTAGCAACTCGCCCTTGTAAAGAGTTTTCTCTCCTTCCCAGCTCCAGTGCTGTGCAATAAGAATTTCAGATGGATTTTAAAGCCTTTCCCCCCCCCCCCCCCCCCACATTCAGTACAGAGAATAAATCCAGTAAGGGGAAAAAAAAAAAAAAAAAAGGAAAAAGAAAGTAGCACTCAGCAAAGCTGCCAGATTGCAAAATCACAGCGGGTTTGGACCTGCTGTTGGCCTCTTCTCCTTCTCATCCCCCTTCCTTATCTCTCCCTCTGCCCTTTCCCTTCCCCTTTAAACCGCAGGGAGCAGCAATCGGGTCATTTATCAGCGTCCTGCGGGCATTTGTGGCTCCCAGTCCTGCCGTGCTGCCTCTCCACCCCAAAACCACCCGCAGGCTCCGCTTCCCTCCCCAGCGCGATCCCGGCGGGCAGCAATTCCCGGGGTGCTGGGGATGGAGCCGGGATGCTGCAGGCGCGCACCACTGCTCCCTTCTGGAGAAGGATATTCTGTATTTCTAGGAGGAAAAAAAAAGGGTTTTTTCCCCTCTCTAGGATAAAAGCTGGAGATAAACTGATAAGAGCACGGAGCCTGCCGTGACAGACACCGGGTAAAACAGCCCCGAAAAACCTCATATCTTGCTCCCGGTGCTTCATATTTTGTAATAAATTAACTTCTTCACACCCTTTGGTAAAAAATGGGGGAAATACCTGTCTGGTATCTTTTCTGTGGTGGTTTCCCTGAGTTTGGAAAATAAAACTGGGTTTCCAAATAAGAGTGAAACCACAGATGGGAGGGTGTTGGAATTGGGGTCGGGGAGATAAGGGAGAAAGCAATCCCAGATGCGCTGGGGGCGGCGGGTTCGGGGGGAAAGCAGGACTCAAATCAGGTTGAAACAGATGTTCCAATGTCTGGATTTTGCCAAACATTTCATATTCAAAGTGTCCGGGGGTTTTTAGCGGACCCCTGTCTCAGCAGATGGGAAAAACCTGTTGAGATCAAATAAAAGCATCAACCTCTTTACCAGCAGATGACCCCAAAAATAGATATTTTTTTAAGCCTGAAGGACTTCAATTAACTCAATTTTTTTTTTCTTTTTTGATGGTTGCAGTTGTCCTCCAGAAAAGGGGATCAAAATTTTGGGGTGTTGATGCTCTCAGCTGAGGGCAGCAGAAGCAGCAGGAAATGGAGAAGAAAATAAGAGGCTCCTCTGGCTGGGCTGTAAACTCCGAGTGATAAGATTTTCTTATCACGCAATTCCAGGGAGGTTTAGATAAGTTTAGGGCTGATTTAATAAACTCCAAGCTGAACTTACAGACTGTCCAAAAAAATCTGCGTCTTTAATTGCTCCGGAGAGAGGGAAAAAAAAATGAACAATTTCGTTTAATTTTATTGAAAGAATTACAACGCTTCATATACGGATTTTTATTTCTATAACCCCGGGATGAAATCAGATAACGAGTGGCTGTAATTATTAATTAATATTGCTGCAGGAACAACCCCAGCGTGTAAAACCCCAGCAAAAACAGAGCTGCAGCAGAGCGACATAAGGGGGTGAAATTCCGACCTGGAATCCAGAGTTTGTCCCTTATCAGTGCCCACAGCTGTGGGGACAGGGACACATCTGGAGCTGAATCCTTCAGGGTGAGGGATGCTCCTGGAGCTGGGCTTTGCATCCCAGGGATTGCAGCCAGGCACGGCTTCTCCTGCTTTATTTTAAACTTTAGCCTTGCCACGGAAGATGGAGCATTGGAGGAAGGATTTAAAATGGGATTTAGGAGAGGGAGGTGGCAGATTCCTCCCCAGGAGTTAAAGGAGATCTTTATAAAGTGAAATACACTAAATTCTCTTTGCACACTCCAGATTCCCTTCTAAATATCGAATATTTAATTCACCACGATCTTCTGTGTATAGTGGACAATATAAAAATCCATGGAAAAATAAAAACCGATGGGAGGAAACATCTAAATGCAGGTACAGGTCAATTTATTAATTTATTCGAGCACTATGATGGAATAAATAAGAATTCATCAATTCAAACTCAGGCTAATAATGAAAATTTGACTGCAAACCGGCACTGTTGTTAAGGAAAATCCAGGTCTCATTCCTTGCTTATTCTCTGCCTGAGGATCTGGGAATTTTCTCCTCTATGCCCTAAACATTGTTGCCTGTAAAACAGTAAAAACTCCTTTTGGCTGCCCAATCCTTCGTTTACAGCTCCGTGTTGCAGCTCACCCTTTTCCCACTCAAAAAGCAGCATTTCTCCTTCAGATCATGTCTCCCTGCAAATCAAAACTGAAATAACCCAGCAGCCCTAAATGTATTTCTAATTTCCTTCAAATAAACCGTTTTGCTCTGTCTGGAAAAGATATTCTGAGGAGGAAAGTAGGGAGGAAGAGCTATCAAGATATTTTTTGATCTCTTAATTTTTTATTCATCTTAAGAATTTGTTTTCTTTTTTTTTTTAATAATTATTTTATTTTCTTTTTATCCATATGATCTTCCTTAATCGTGCTGCCATAATTTTAAAATTCCTATTTTTTTCCAAGGAATGGCTGCAGCATCACCACAGCACAAACACAGAGCTCTGCACACAACAGGTATCCAGAGATAAAACTCAAAAATGACGATTCCTAAGTTTAAAACTCCATAAATAAAGGTCAAAGCTGGACTCTGTAAACGGTAAAACACAACCTGGGTGTGAAAGTTGCTCTTAAATTCCTTGTAATCCTGGCAGGAAGCAAATGTCCTGTCGCGGGGGGGGGGATCGAAAAGACAAATTGTTCCAAGGTTTGCAATCAAGGCTGAGTTAGATGGATGAATCCAAAAGCACAGAGTGGAAATTAATAAAAGCCTGAGCAGGCAGACACAGGACACTGACAGTTCATTTAGCTTTTCCAATTAATTAAGAAGAAAACTTCATCAGGACGCTGTTCCAAACACATGGAAATCGAGGATTCTTTTCCATTTCCCTCAAGCTTGGTCAAAGTCCAGTTATTTAAAGAACAAATATTCCCATTCCTGGGGCAGAGGGATCTGCTGCTGTGACATCATCCCTCAAACTGCAGGAAAAGCACAGTTTGTTTTGGGCTGGTTTTTAAATAATGAGAAATTCTTTCTTTCTTTCTCTTGAATTTTAACACTCAGCTCACTATTATTAATATTAGGAACATTAAGATTTATTGTTTTTGAAGAAATAGATGTGCTAGCTGAGATGAGCAGAGATGCCATTAGGAGAAGAAATACCAAATCCGAATCTGGGATGCTGGGAGCAAATAAATATGAAGAAACACCAAAGCCACGTTTACCTGGGCGAAGGAAAATCCCATGAAAAAAAGGGGGAATTTTGGGCAGGGAGGTCGGCTGGGCTCAGCCACCAGGGCGTGGAGGGGAAGGAAGCGCAGCTATCTGCAAGCCGTGTGTTAATAAATATGCAGGAGGTTATTCTCCCGCTGGAATGCATAAATCTCCCGTGTGCGCCTGGAATGCGAGGAGCAGGGCTGAGCCAAGGCGAGTCCTGTCCAAATCCCCCTGCTTTCCAAAGGATGCCTCATTTATTAGCGCAGGCAGCCCCGACTCTCCCGGGATTTCAATCGCCCGGAGCCATGGGAGCCCCACGGGCCGAGGCTGGAAGTGCTCAGGGCAGGGATTTTAAATTTTGTTTTGGGCAAGCAGCAGCACCTCTGGAACCAAAATAAACATAAATCACTCTTATCACACTCTTATCACCGAGCCAGCCCAGGTACATCGGGGCCATACAAGTTATTGCCATACAGAGTGTTGTTATCACTTTCCACAATCATTTCATGAAAATCCAAGTGCAATAATTACAATTTTGTCGCAGTTGCTTGAGCTATTTTTGCAGAGAAAGCTTTAATTTAATTTTACTTCTTGCTCACCAAACACAAGGGTCTTGGGAAGATAAAAACAAAATTTTGGAATGGTTTGGGTTGGAAGGGACCTTGAAGAGCATCTCCCTGCTGTGGGCAGGGACATTTCCCACTGGACCAAATCTCCCAGCAACACAAGCAGAAGATTCCTGGTGTGTAGCAGAGCAGGCAAAGAGTTAATTCTGTGTTTGCAGCCCAGAATAAAGAATCTGGGCCCCAGAGGTGCATCAGATGTGTTTGGAATACCTGGGTTTGGAGAGGGATCCCACCCCACATTCTGCCCTCAGCTCTTGATTTCCAGCAGAAAGGAAATGAATAAAACCGAGGTTATCCATTCCCAAATCAACTGCAAACTCAATCTCATGCTGTAATTGCAAGGAAACCTATCCCAGCCCTTGTTGGGTGTCCAGGCTCAGCTGGGAGACACCGAGCATAATTCTATGTTATGGATACACCAATTTATTAGCAAAGACTTGGGGCTAAAAGCTTTTCCTCTTGTTTTGGTTTGCACAGGGAGGATGAGGGGATGGGAGGGAGGAGGTGACTCCCCTGCCTGTGCCATCTGACATCAATTGTGCCACGGAGTTTCCAGGTTTTGGTGAAAAGTTTCCCAAAAAATGGAAGAAAAATTGTTATAAAATGTGTACAAATACCTCCCTAAAACTTCAGTATAATTTGAGAGAATCATTTGAGGAGAGAGGGGGAATTTTTGGAGATCCTGCCTTTGCAGGGCTCTCACAAATTCCCAGGAACAAACCTCACTGCAAAATCCTACAATTATTACTCTCTATCCACGGGGAAAAGGCAGCAAAAATAAAAATATTCCTTCTTACTGGCCATCCTCATCCACAGGAGGGTGAAAGCTCCCTGGAGGAGCCATATCCTTATTCCAGGGGCAGTTTGGATTTTTGCCAGAGGGGAATGCTGCTCAGCAGGTACCATCCCAGTTCCACTCAGCATCCTCAGAATATCCTAAATGGGACAATGGAGGTCACCTCGTCTTGTCCTGGGGTGGCAACAGGCAAGACCCACTTTGAATCCCAAGGGATTCATTGCATCCCACCCCAGGCTCTTGGGAATCCACAAGGATTGGGCTCAGGGGAAGAGGGATGAGCACAAAGGGTTTGGGCTCCTCTTTTTGGGTGAGCATCAAACAAAAGTCAGGGGAATCCATGTGTACGTGTGCTGCTGCAGGTGGCTGGGCTGGAATAGGACTCCAGAGCTCAAAAGAAAGACAAAAAGGGAAAAAAAAAAATTCTTTCTTATATTTTTCTTGCGAAATTCAGGAAACCATCCCAAATTTCCATTGCAATCCACCAGGGAGAGGAAGTTGAAGCAGACTGCCTGTCCCCAGTCTCAACCACACACACAGACACTGGCACACACAGGGGACAGCACTGGACACGGTAAAACAAGGAAATTGGGAAGAGGAAAAGAAGCTGCAACATTTTTGGCCATTTTTCAGCCTGAAGTGCAGGTCTATAATTGTCACCAAACTGGAATAGAAACAAGGGATGCCTCCAGCCACGACCAAAAAAAGCAGCAGCTGATCTAAATTTCCATCTCCCGTTTATTAGAAAGTGCTTTTTGCACTGGGAACCCTCTCAGCATTGTTCCAGCACAGGCTCTATTTAGTGTCCAGCAGGAAAAGCAGGTCTGAAGATTTCCTCATGAATTACAAATAGATCCCAGCAATCCAAGCTCCCAGCAGTTCATCCTCTGCTCCAACCCCTGTGAAATTCAGGAGTCATTTGGCACTGGGATAATTAGGGATGACATTCTTCTCACGTGCCTTTCGGCCACATTTTATTGATTTTTTCAGTTTTTTATACCTTTGAGAATTCGGAGATTTTTTGGAGGGAAGAAAGCACAGGGGAGGGAGGAGGAAAGAGCATCTGGGTGTTATGTGATAAGTAATGAAACTGCACTTTTTAAGCCTGGAAGAGACACAAAAAACTGGGAAAAATGGTTAGGGACATCTCAGAGGAGAAAAAATTCCCGATGACAGGAATTGGGGGACATGTAAAGGGATGTGGAAGCTCCCAAGGGTCACGGAATTTCGGGAAAAAGGGATTGGGGGACACAAAATTCCTGGAAAAAGAGGACTGAGGACACCCCAAAGGACACAAAAACCTGGGAAAAGAGATTGGGGACCTTCAGGATTGCCCAAGAGTTATAAAATTCCTGGGAAAAGGGATTGGGGTGGCATAAAAAATCTGGAAAAGGGGATTGGGGACCCCCCAGGATTCCTCATTGTCATCTCAAGGGACATAAATAACCTGGGAAAAGGGATATGGAATCCCTAAGGGGACACGAAATTCCTGGGAAAGGGAATTGAAGACCCCCAAAAGGACACAAACCCCCTGGATCCAGATGCTGGAGACCCCAAAAAGCCACAAGCTTTTAGAAATGAGGAAGAGGTGGGAGATTGTTGGTGCCAGGCTTCTGGATGGAGCTGGAAGTGCTGGAAGACAATGGGGTGGATGCTTGTGCTGACCCTACAAGATGCTTTTCCAGGTATTTGATGGAATTAGGCTGGCTCAACAAGCTCAAATCCACAGTGGCTTCAACCTGGAGCAGGGAGAACTCCTGCCATCAATATTTTAGGAACAAACCCTTTCTTTCTGGGTTTTTTTTGTCAGCTTTATCTCCGAAAATCAAACGTGGCATCACCTAAAACCCAGCTCCTGCCTTGCACCTGATGCCGGGCAGAGGATGTGCAGCCATGTGGGATTCTCATCTGCTGGGATCCTCTGGGAAAGGCTGCGAGTGATTTATTTTCCCCCAGCAGTTGCAAGGTATCCTCTCCATTGTTCTGCAGCCCGGGAGGGGTCAGAGCCAAGGCAGGGAACAGAAACTCTGCCCAGCTCACGCAAGGCTCGCAGCCCGGGGCTGCAGTAAACAGAATCTCCTCAAAGGTCACCTCCCCGGGCTCCCACTGCAACCAAAGGAAGCTGCAATCATTTTTCAGCCCTTTAAACGCCAGGCTCCGATGTACAATTTTCCTCCACGCTCCTGGTTTGTGAGGAGGCTGCTTAGGAGGCATTTCCTTGCCAAGAAAAGCTTCTCTTTCCTCCTGAACCCGGGATAGACCCAGGCAGCTCTCAGCAGAGTTAGGGGTCAGGTCACAAGGGATGAGACCTCGCAACTGGGCTCTGCAGGGCACCCCAAAGCAGCAGCAAAGCAGCCTGGACAACAAAAGTACCAAAATAATGCTCAAAATACCACTGAAAAACCTCCACTGGCAGTGTAAGAAGGATCAGCTCTGGGCTGAGAAATCATAACAGCTTTCTATGGTAAATGAGACTGATAGTACTGCAGATTTAATCAGAATATGCAGCTTAATAACGAGAATGCCCTGGCAACAGCAAACAGAGCTCTAACTGCAAGAAGATTGAATTCAGTGTGGGTTACCAAGAATAAGATTTTACGAAGTCAAAATGTAAAGTTTGTCTATGTGATAGTTAACTAGATGAGTGTAGTAAAATGTTACATGCCTTCCTGTAAATGGCATATAAGCACATGTAGTGCTCAGTGAAAATTAAATTCTAATCACCTTTCAGTGTCCCCATCTCTCTCTCATCGTCGATATCTTTCTAGGTAGAAAAATCACTGACTGAATCTTTATTTCCTCTCTTGAATCATAAAAAAATCTTAAAATTTCTCAAAGCCACTTTTCCCCCACTGACCCTTTCCACCACATTTCTAAACCTACTTTTTCCCCCCACACTTTTTTTTTTTCCAGCAGGGAATTTGGTCTCTCCTTGTCACTCATCCTCCCCAAACACCCAACAAAAAACTCAGCCCTGCTGGCAGGGGCTGCACCACACCCGGCTGAGCCCCATCAGCAGCTCCTGAGCTTAAGTGAGCCCGGTGTGAGTTAAGTGCTGTCAAAGCTGGCATGGAAAGTCCACCCTGAGGACTGACCCTCCATGAATGGCCACTGTGTTTATGGGAAGCAGCCTCCAGATTGCTTCTCTCCTGCCCAGAGCCCCAACGTGTGTCAATAAAAATCTCTGGGTTTCATTAGGCAGCCCCTGGCTGGATACATAAATAATAAGGCTGTTGTCAGATCTCCCCGTGGTGTGTAAGGGCAGATCTGGAAACCTGAAGGCCACGACCTTCGTGTTTCTCAGCAGGGACCGAAACGCCCTCGGAGCCAAAGGAGTGGGAAAATGAGAGTCTGTGTTATGCTTTAACATGATACTGACAGGCAAATGTGATTTCTCAGAGTTCACTCCAGCCAACACTGATCTGTTTTATAATCCCTGGCCTGGCTGCAGCTCCGGGGCTGCTGCAGGAGGGGATGGAGGCACGGGGAGATTCCCCTTGGAGCTCTGCTTGGATCGTGGGGGAACCCTTCAGGAGGGGAGGGTGGAAAGGCAGGGCCGTGTTTGGGATGGGGAAAAGGAGAATGAGCTCAGTGCATTGGGGAGGAGGTGGCAGGAGAGGAGAGCAGGGATCCTCAACCCCTTTGGCAGGGCTGGAGAAGGGGCCATGTGCCAGCTGAAAGCTTGCTGCACCACTGGGAACCCAAACCAGTGATCTGGGAGTGATGGCAGCTCTTCCTCTGGCCTCCAGCTCTCTTCTACCTCAGCCACTTCCAGGAAATCCCTGCTTGCTCCTCTGCTCAGGCGTTTGGGAGCAGAAACGCTGGAGCAGCTGCCTGACCCTGTGGCATGTCCAGGAGGGACCCTGGCTCAGGGTGGGGATCAAGAGCTCTTGGGGCTTTCTGGTGTTGACATTTCCATGGCTCCAGATCAGTCACATCCCTGTAGGACTGGCACAAAACATGGAGCAGCTTCTGAGCCACAAACCCCAGGGAAGGAAGAATTGAGGGGATGTTCAGGGGTGGTGTGAAAACAGGCAGGGATGGAGGGAAAGGGTTTGGGGGATGATGGCAAAAACTGCAGGGACTGGAGGAGGCCCAGAGGCTCAGTGGGGCTCAGCCATGCTCTCCCTTCATCCTGGGATTTTGGGAATATTTCTCCCTTCATCCTGGGGTTCAGGGATGCTCTCCCTTCATCCTGAGGGTTTGAGGATATTTTGCCCTTCATCCTGGGGCTCAGGGATGCTGTCTCTTCATCTTGGGAGTTTGGGGATATTTCTCCCTTCACCTTCAGGGTTTGGGGATATTTCTCCCTTCATCCTGGGGTTCAGGGATGCTCTCCCTTCCTCCTGGCATCTGCTCAAGGAGGAAGGATGCTGTGCTGTGCCTGAGCATGCTGGTTACCTGTAATTTCCAGGTGAATTAGTTATACACACAGCCTGACCCAGGGCAGGGGTTCCCGAGCCAAGGTGAAGTTTCGGGAAAGATCAAAATGGTTTTCAGCCTCGGCACAGAGCATTGCTCCCGAAAAGAGCCTTTTTAATCAAAAACTGGGGGAAAGAGGCTGTTTGGTCTATTTTGGGACCTCATTAGGGAGCCACGGAGGTGACAGCGAGAAGCAGGAGCCGGACAGAGCGGGTCCGGGGGGACACAGCAGAAGGTCAGCAGATGACTCGATGAGCTGTGGAAGTAGCCGTGGCGTTTTTCCAGCAGTACACTCTGTCTCCCGCCGAGGAATGCACACCCTTCTGAGAGCTAGCAGAGTTAATCAGGGCAGGAAACGCTTCCCCAGGGCTGCAGCGGGGCCGGAGCCCCCGGGAAGGCTGAGCCCGGTGCGAGGGGAGGCTCCCCGGGCAGGAGTTGCGTGCGGAGCGGTCCCTGTGTGGTCCGCGGGGTTTTTGCGTGTGTGGTCCAGCAGAGCCCTGCTCATCTGTCCAAAGGCTGCTAACTGCCTGCTGAATGACCACGGCTGTTTACTTTAGCTCTGTCTGCACCAACTGAACTCTGATCGCTGCCTTCCTCCAGCTGCGCCGCCTCAGGACCCCAGCGCGGAGGAGAGAGGGGTGGGGATCTGTGTGTGTGAGCCTCCAAAAAAATTAAAAAAAAAAAAAAATTAAAAAAAAAAAAAAAAAAAAAAAAAAAAAAAAAGAGAAAAGAAAGGCAGAATAGGCTGCAAATGGACTCCAGTGTAAATCACGGCGAACAATTTATGGGCTATTTTGTCTCCCATCATTTCTGCTCTGATCCCAACCCGCCCCCCCCTCCCTCCTTCTTCACTCAAACAGAGCAGGCTCATAAATTGCCCGTGCTGAGTGCTGGCAGAAAGGTTTTTCATGTTCCTGACAGCTGCAATAAAAATATGCCTGGTGTCTGGTGACTGCGGGAGGGGGAGACTCGGTGGGTGCCCCTGCGGGGTGCCCAGGGTGGGGACACGGGGGGCTCTGGGGATGGGGGGACAGCCAGGTGACCCCCAAGTGTGTGCAGGGAGCGCTGGGTGTGCCAAGTGATCACACATTTCTCTGTAATCTCATTTTTTGTGCTGTGATTCCAGGTGTGTGGAGCTGCTTTGACTGCACGTTCCTGCTGTAATTCCATATCTGTGCAGTGATTCCATGTTTGTGAATGCTGTGATTCCATTTTTGTGTCAGGATTCCATTTTTTTTTTCTGGGATTCCATGTTTGTGCTGTGATTCCAGGTGTGTGGGAGCTCTCTGACTGCACGTTCCTGCTATAATTCCATATCTGTGCTGTGATTATGGAATCACATTTGTGAATGCCATTTTTGTGCCATGATTCCACTTTTTTTTTTGCTGTGATTCCATGTTTGTGGATGCTCTGATTGCACATTCCTCCTGTAATTCCATATTTTGCTGTGATTCCATGTTTTTGGTGCTGTAATTCCATGTTTGTGCTGTGATTCCATTTTTTCCCTGGGATTCCATGTTTGTGGGGGATCAGATTGCACATTCTTGCATAATTCCATATTCTACTGTGATTCCATGTTTGTGAATGCTGTGATTCCATGTTTTTGGTGCTGTAATTCCATTTTTGTGCTGTGATTCCACTTTTTTCCCTGGGATTCCATGTTTGTGTGTGCTCAGATTGCACATTCCTGTGTAACTCCATGAGAGTGCCATGATTCCATATGTGTGTATGTGTGCTGTGATCACATATTCATGCTGTAATTCCATGTTTTTCCTGTGATTCCGTTTGTGTGAATGCTGTAATTCCATTTTTGAACTCTGATTCCATGTGTGGGGTTGCTCTGACTGCACATCCCTCCTGTAATTCCATTCTTGTGCTGTGATTGCACTTGTGAATGTGCTCCTATTGCACGTTCATGTTTTAATTCCATGTTTATCCTGTGATTCCATAGCTCTGTGTGTGCTGTGAATCACGTGTGATGTAATTCCATGTGTGTGCCATGATTCCAGGTGTGTGTGTGCTGTGATTGTCTGTTCATGTTATAATTCCATGTTTTTCCTGTGATTCCACAGGTGTGTGTTATGTTATTGCATATTCCTGCTGTAACATTTCCATATTTGTGCTGTGATTCCATGTGTGTGAGTGCTATAATTCCATATTTTGCTGATTCATGTGTGTGAATGCTATAATTCTTTATTTGTGCTCTGATTCCATGTATGTGAACTCTGTAATTCCATATTTGTGCTCTGATTCCATGTGTGTGAATGCTATAATTCCATATTTTGCTGTGATTCCATGTTTGTGGGCGCTCTGATTGCACATTCCTGCTGTAATGCTTTTTCAACCCAGGGCAATGTTTGAGATGTTGGTTTAAAAAAAAAAAAAAATCAGGATAAAAAAGGAAAATCGTGCTCTTCTTTAATAAACACACTCCCTAAACAAACATAAATCGATTTTTGGACTGGATCAACCACAGTAATTTTTCTGATGGGAATTTCTCCAGGCTATTTTTAGCTTCAATTTTGAGACTCAGAATCAACAGAGTGGATAAGCCCAGGCTATGGAATTTTTCAATGCAATGAAATTTGGATGCAAGCAGAAAATTTTGCAACTGTAATGGAAATAATCTCATTCCTGCCAGCCAGTTTGGGAGGAAATCACGCTCAGCCACAGAATTCCTAGGAAACAGCTTTCTCCTTTTCATCACGTCTCCATATTTGCCTTTTGGAATGGCATTATTCCCACAAGAAATGTAATGGGAAGAAACAGCCCAGCAAGTTCCAGGGGGTACAAAGGGTTGCCCACAAAAAAAAATCTGGAGTTTTGGTCCATGGAGGGAATTTTTTCCCCTCTATTTTTGCATTTTGCCCTGACCCAGTTTGTTTTTTCTCTATCAAAAACACCCTTGTGAGGGTTTGTGTCTCTACCAATTTGGAAAGATTTTCTTTGGTAAAAAAACCCTAGAAAATTGATGAAGAAGATGCAGAGTAACACACGGGGATAGAAATCAGAATTTAGTTACAATCAGAGCACCCAAAAATCCACATCCTGTAATTTATGGAGATTTGTTTGGAGAGACCTCAGCCTGTATAGAGAGGTTTCCCAAAAAACCCCACTGAATTAGGAGAAAACCCAGGCAAACCCCAAGCAGGGAGAGGTGTGGGAAAGGAGGGAAGCCCCCAGGAAGCCAAGTCAGGATTTCTCAGCGCTGCTGGCTCCCAGGGAGTGTCCCCGGGAGGAGCCGCTGGAAAACAGCGCTGGGATGTTCCCGAGCCCCAGCACCAACAGCCCCGGCTGTGCCTGGGCTTTGTAGCTCTAAGTGCCTCTGTAGGGAACAAAGAAAAAGAGTAAAAATTGAATTATCCACTTAAGGTTGTGTCAGCTTTCCATCATAAATCTTTTTTTTTTTTCTTCTTCTTCTTTCTTTCTTTCTTTTTTTTTTTTTTTTTTTTTTTTTTCTTTTCCAGGGCTTTATTACTCATCTGTAAAAATTCCTCCCAGACTTTGCTTTTGCATGCACGACGGTTTCAGGGTTGGAAAAGAGATACGGAATCTAACAAGGTGCAAAACTAGCATTTTATGCAGAAAGAAATCTTATTTCTTCCGGCTATGCCAGATGAATGAAATCAGGGAGTGCGGGAGTGATGGCTGGAGGGGGCTCTGGAAAGCTCGTGCTGGGAAGGGGCATCTTCCAGCGGGTGCCATCTTTTTACCTTTTTATCTTTTCATATATTTTTATCTTTTATCATTTATCCTTTCCTTTCCTTTCCTTTCCTTTCCTTTCCTTTCCTTTCCTTTCCTTTCCTTTCCTTTCCTTTCCTTTCCTTTCCTTTCCTTTCCTTTCCTTTCCTTTCCTTTCCTTTCCTTTCCTTTCCTTTCCTTTCCTTTCCTTTCCTTTCCTTTCCTTTCCTTTCCTTTCCTTTCCTACCTCATTTCACCCATTTTTCCTATTCCTATTCCTATTCCTATTCCTATTCCTATTCCTATTCCTATTCCTATTCCTATTCCTATTATTCTTATTCTCATTCTCATTCTCATTCTCATTCTCATTCTCATTCTTATTCTTATTCTTATTCTTATTCTTATTCTTATTCTTATTCTTCTTCTATTCTTATTCTTATTCTTATTCTTATTCTTATTCTTATTCTTATTCTTATTCTTATTCTTATTCTTATTCTTATTCTTTTTTTCTTATTCTTTTTCTCATTCTTATTCTTTTTTCTTATTCTTTTTCTCATTCTTTTTTTTATTATTTCTGTTATTCTTATTCTTAATTCTTAATTCTCATTCTCATCCTCATCCTCATTTTTATTCTTCATTCTCATTCTCATTTTTATACCCTTATTCCAATTTTTATCCCTACTTTTCTCATTATTCCCATCCCCACTCTGGAGGGGAGTGACCGGGGGGGCTCCACACCGGGAACCCCCGGGTTTGGGGGAGCCTGGGGGGCTCGGAGCGGGGCCGGGCAGGGGGACCAAGGGCAGGGAGGGGTCTGGGGGAAGCGGACCCGGGGAGGGTCCCCCCGGGCGGGCGCCAGGAGCTGCCCCCGACCCCCGGCATTAACCCCGTGACACGGGCGGGCGCCGCCGAGCCCCCCGGGACATCCCCCCCTGCAGCACTTCTCGGGGGCTCACAGCCAGCGAAAAAAAAAAAAAAAAAAAAAAAAAAAAGGAGAATTTGTCCCTTTCCTTCCCTGCCTCCCTGTGGTTTTTTTTTCTTTCTTTTTTTTTTTTTTCTGGTCTGGCTCCAATTTACGGGAGAGAAGGGGTTGGTTTAAATGGGAGGAGGAGGCAGTTTGGGGACGGAAAAGGGGTTAAATGATGGGAGGAGAGAGAGTTGGGGGAATTAAAAGTGGTTAAATGGGGGAGAAAAGAGAGTTTGGGGATAGGAAAGTGGTTAAATGGAGGAGATTTTGGGGATAGAAAAGTGATCAAATGGGGGAGAAGAGAGTTTGGAGATAGAAATGTGGTTAAAGGGGGGAGAAGAGAGAGTTTGGGAACAGAAAAGGGATTAAATAGAGGAGAGTTTGGGGATAGGAAAGTGATTAAATGGGGGAGAAGAGAGAGTTTGGGGACAGAAAAGTGGTAAAATTATGGGAGAAGAGAGAGTTTAGGGAATTAAAAGTGTCACAATCTGGGGGGAAAAGAGATGAAATCCCAGCAGGCTGGGTTTGGTAATTTGTGGGGTTTGTCACCACATCCTGTCCTGCAGGAATTGTGTGCAGGAATCCCCGGTGCTTTGCCACACCATCCCTGACAGATGTCACCCCAAAATAAAGAGTTTTTTAACCAAAAAAAAAAAAAAAAAAAAAAAAAAAAAAAAAAAAAAAAGAGCCTTGGGGATATCTCCTTGCTGGGTGTTTGCAGCTCCTTTTATTTACCTCCCAAAGCCACTGCCAAAACTCTGGATAGGGGAAACAATGGGATTTCCCTTCCGTCTTCTGCTCCCCAAACCCCATTACCCCATTTTGCCATATCTCATACATATATATATATGTATATATATATATATATATATATAGGGGTTAGGGGGGATTGTGGGTTTTTTTGGTGGTTTTTATTTGTTGTTGTTTTGTTTGGTTGGGTTTTTTTGGATTTTCTTTTTGTTTTTGTTTTTTGTTGTTTAGTTTAGTTTTGTTTGGTTTGGTTTGTTTTGGGGGTATTTTTTGGGTTTTTTTGGTTTTTTTTTTCGGTTGGTTGGTTTGTTTTGGTTTGTTTTTGGGGTATTTTTGGGGGTGGCTTTTTTGTGTTTTGTTTGTTTGTTTTGTTTTAGGGGTATTTTTTGGGTTTTTTTGGTGGTTTTTTTTGTTTGGTTGGTTTGTTTTGTTTTGGTTTTGGGGTATTTTTGGGGGTGGTTTTTTTTGTGTTTGTTTTTTTGTTTGTTTTGTATTTCTTTGTTTTTTAATTTGCTTTAAGGCTGGGATTTACCTTGGGGGAATTGGGGTGGCATCCCAGGCTGCGAGGAGCAGTTCTGGTGGGATGAGGGTACCCTGGACCACCCCCAGGAGGGAGCAGGAGCATCCCGGGGATGCCCGGCTGGAATTCTCCCGGCAGGAATGAGGCACACGCAGGGAAGGAGAGCGGCCGGGCTGCAGGGGAAAGCTGATCCTGAAGTTTCCATCATGTGAAATTGAAGCGCATGTGCCTATAATGAAATATTTCCTCCCATTTCATGGCAGCTCAGTAATTCCTGATGGCAGGGAGCCTGGGAAAACAGATCCCCCCTGCTCCCACCCACGGCGCCTGACCGCACGGGCAGGACAAACAAGGGCTTCGTTCTGCCTGCCCGGGATGCTTCCCCACCTTCCAGCATCCTCCAAACACAGCCCTTCGCCCCTTTTCCCCCTCCTCCAGCCAGGAAAATCCACATTTCCAAGGAATTTCAGCTGCGGGAATTTCCCTCTCCCACCCTGAGCATCACCCAGGGCTGCCACCCCCGGCAAGAGCCGCTGCTTTCATTTGTTTTGGAATTATGCGGTTTTTCCAGCCCTTCTAAATTTAATTAAACTTTGACCAAAATTCTAAGCAGGGCAAGAGAATAGAAAAGGAGAGTTTTGTGCCAGAATAAGCAGAGTAATAATATTAATACTAACAAAAAAAGCAACAACAAGCCCTTAAACACTTGGGGGCTGGGTTTTGGGAGGTCAGGCTACTGGGATGAGCCAGGCAGGGCACGGGGAGTCCTCAGGCACCAAAAAAGCTGCTGGAGCATCAGGTTTCAGTTTGGAATGGCATTTTCCTGGAAAAGATAACCAAAGCACCGAGAAAGTGGCACAGAAATGGGCAGAGATGAGGGTCGGGTTGGGAGGCTGTGATGGGGATCTGGATCAGCTCTTGGACTATCCTGGGAAAGAGCAAGACACGAAAGAATGGATTGAGGTAAAATTCCAGCAGCAACCACCCTCAAGTCCCGGTTCTTTTTGTTGTGGCAACGTCTGAGGGCTGGACAAAATTTGGATTCCAGGCCCAGCCCGGTGAGTTGCTGCTCTGCCATCCTGCCAGAGGAAATCCCACTCCATTTTCAGGGAATGCAGCCCTGCTCTGCCCTGCCATAGGTGCCTGGCTCACCTGGGGCCTGTGAATAGCTCTTGCCATGGGGATTTGCATCTTTTAACACTCTATTCTCCACTTTTCAATATAAAAACACTGTTTGGGTTGTTTTGGTAATTTTTTTAATTCGCAGATTTTTGAATCCATAAAGAAAAATCCTCATTTTCTCCCTCTTACTCTCATTCTGTTCCCTATTAATTCCATAAAGAGTTGATAAATACGTTTATTCAGGCTCAAGTCCTGAGATGCTGTGGACAGGACGGAGTTAGAATCATAGAAATAACATTTATTGCCAGATAAATATCCTGTGTAATCCCTGACAGGAGCCAGTCCCAGATGCTTCCCAGGATGTGACAAGGAAGCTTCACTCTGTCTGCATGAGGAATTACCTGCCCACAAAGAAACTGTGCTCCTGCTGCTGCTAATAAAAAATAGATCAGAATAGATTTAAAATAGATTTTAAATTGAAAATTAAGATTCTAATTTAAAATAGATTTTAAAATCCAGATAGTGAGGAGGTAGTTAATTTTATTAACTATTTTATTAATTCTATCCTTTTGGGGTGGAGAGAAAAGGATTCTTGAGGCTGTGAGTCTCCTGAGGAGGGGAGTGGGTGCCACAGAGGTGACTCCTGAATCCAAAGGTTCTGTGGTCCTGCCACACGTGGGCTTTGCTTTGATTCCCACATTCTGAGTGTGTCACAGGAGTGGGAAGTCTTGGAATTGTCCTGCCACCAGGAGTTTGCCACGACCATTACTCACATCTTGGTCCAAATCCTAATTGGGGGATTTCAGGACCAGAAAGACCAAGAGGGAAAATGACTGTATCCAGCATTTCCCATGGCTCCTTGGGATTGTGGAGGCTCACATTTATTAATGTTCTGGTGTTGATTAGAGCTAAGCTCGATTAAAAGATGCTGGGGAAACAAAGCATCCCAGATTAGCTGCAGAATTGAACCACCATGCTGGGAATGAGCTTGGAGCACAAACTGGGAGCTCTGTCCAGCTGATGGAATCCTGCAGGTTTGTGTTTGGGATGCTCCAGGCTTTAGGGATGCCCTGCTTAGTCTTTCTTGAAGTGAAAATTCTGCAATAAAATAGTGGGAGTGTGCCTGGGGCAGCTCCTTTTAGTGACTTTGGATGGAGAAACTCCTGGTGTGCTCTCTGTCAAGAAGAATTTTTCTATTTCCACTGCAGCTTTCTCTCTGTGGGGTATCCTGAGAGCATCCCCAGGAAACACCAGCCATGAATCCCTTCCTCTAAGGAAAAGGAGCTCATTTCACAGCCACCTGGCTTTAAGAGCTACAATGACTTTAGGAGGGATTTATTTTGGATATCAGGAGGAAATTCCTCCTTGTGAGGGTGGGCAGGCCCTGGCTCAGGGTACCCAGAGAAGCTGGGGCTGCCCCTGGATCCCTGGAAGTGTCCAAGGCCAGGCTGGATGGAGCTTGGAGCAGCCTGGGACAGTGGGAGGTGTCCGTGGCAGGGCCCTGGATGAGCTTTGAGGTCCCTTCCCACCCAAACCATTCCAGGATTCTCCATTTGCTCACGTGGAGACAGACACACATCAATGCCGTGTCCAGCTGCATCCCCACCAAGCTCCATTCAAACCACATCTGGTGGTGTTCTCCACCTCATTTTGGTTCCTCTTCTTTTAGAAACCATTTACAAGCTCAAAAGGAGGCAAAGAGCAGTTTCCAAAAAATACTTTTGCCTCCATGGAGCATCCCCCTTTTCCCCTCAGGCCTCAGGGGAGGGTGATGCCACATCTGTGATATTTTGCCTCACTCCTGTCTCTCATTCAACACTCTCAAAACGAAATTCTCTTCAGGAGAAAACATCACGTTCTTTATTACCACTTTTTTCCCCAGTTGTTTTCCCATCCACCCCATTTTCAGCTTTTCCAAGTCCAAAGCATCCCTGTATTTGCTGGTTTACTGGAAAAGCTGTTCACATCTATAAACAAAGCTTATTCTTCCCGATTTTATCTTTCTCCATGTTATTGTTTCCGGTTGTTATGCAGTCTGGACGATGCTTCCACTGGGACTTTCCAAAGGAGAGAATCCAAAGTGACATGAAATAACATCCAGGAATAAAAGCGGGGGGTGATGATAAATGCATGACTACCTTTTACTGGAAGAAGTGAAACAGCCACGAAGAAATTTGGGCTGGGTGGGATCAGCCTGGGAGAGCTCGCCCTGAGGGTGATCAGCTCCTGGTTTGGGGCATTTTGATGAGTCAGGGAGAGAAGGATCAATCACAAAAATGCTCAAAACTCTCCTAAAAAGAATTTTCAAGCCTGAAAGTTCACCTGTTTCTCCTCTCCAGATGGGAATGAGGGAGGGAATTTCCTCTCTCCTACAAACACTTTCATTCCACCCTTGGCTGGCACCTTTTCTTTCCAGGATCTGTTATTTCCAGGATTTTTAAGCCCAGTTTGGTTGTTTGATTGTCCTCGACAGAGTTCTGGAGTTTCCTGGGGGAAGGAAATGCCTTCAATCAGTTTGGAGTCTTGGAATCACCTCCCTAATTACAAATCCCTTGGCCAAACCTTATAGATTCTGTTACAACTTCTGTGAAATTTTTTTTTGCTTTCCCATTCGTTCTTCCTCGCTCCCCATTTTAGGAAAGTTCATCTGATTTCTGGAGGCTGCATCCAGGATTTTCTGTGTCTTTTCAAAACCTTTCCAAACGAAGGAGCTCACGTCATTCACTTATCAGATGGGAGGATTTCCACCAGGAACTAACGGATGAGAAGTGCTGGAATTCCTTGAAGACACAAATAAATCAGATTGGGATCCTCTGCAAGATGCAAACCATGCAGGATGAACCCGGGAGTGTCCAAGAAGCAGCTTCAAACCCAAAGCACCCCAAATAATTCCTGGTTTTTTTTTTCCTCTCTTGCTCCCTGCAGCATCCCAGCTCACCCCCCAGTCCCACATGGGAGCCCTGGATCTGGAATCCTTCCAGTGCCACCAAATCCAACCAGGAAAACACCTGGAGAAGCAGCAATTTTGGCACATGGACAGACCTCACTGATTTTCCCTTGCACATTTGCCTTCCTTTCCTTTGATTTCTCCACAGGAAAACTGCTCAGATCCTCCAGGAGTGAAGAGCAATAAATCTGCCTAAAGCAAGAACAATCAAGCCCATTAAAATCCCATTTCTATAACTGGAAGGGTAGAAAAGACACGTTCAGTGTAATAAAATACTCTCCAGCAACCTCAGTGTCACATCTGAACCATTTTTTACATTTCTGCTCCTCCTCTGGCAAATTTGGGATTTTTTTGCTTCATCTACAGCATCACTTTGTGCATCCAAACCAGGGTTTAGAAGCCATGGCTGGAAAATGTCGTTGGGTTCTGTCATGCTTAAAAATTTTTCATATTTATGGCTGAAGTTTAGGGGGCAAACAGGATCCGTGTGAATTCTTCCACATGTCACATTGATATCAAACTAAATTCTGGGATTATCAATAATCTGATTTTATCAAACAATGCAAGTTCTAAAGGTGGGAAGGGGGAAGCAGATTTAGAAGGAGGTTTTGAGTCATGTAAGGTCACTCCAGAATCCTCCTGGACTGCAACAACAATAAAATCGACCACAGTTTATGGTTTGGTGGTGGTTTATAAGATCCTGACTTGAAGTTTTAGGTACCTTCACCCAGCTCCTGAGAAACACAGGAATAAAATATGAATGGCACGTGTGGGAATGGGGATCTTTTCCTGCTGTGGTGGACACAAAATCCCAAGTTCACCTGGCCAAGGCAGAACTTCTGTAAGTCATTACCCAGCTGAGATCCTGCCTGGTGCAGAGCTGTCCTCCAAGCCTGCAGGTAAACAAAGCTTTCAAAAGCACCAAAACCCAGCTGCTCTTCTTTCCTCACATCCCAGGGCTTTCTTTAATAAATCCCATCCCTAGAAAGTGGAAAACAGAGTTGTTTTCTGCTTTTGAGGCATTTCAGCCCTGCTCTTTTCAGTCTTTTTTTTTTTTTTTTTCCTGAAGGTTCCCAGAGCCAGGTCTTCTCCTGCCTCTTCCTGGTGGGAAGAACATTAAAGGTGTGACCCCACTCCTCAAGGAATAGCCACATCAGGAGGACAGGACTGGGACAGGAAAGGGCAGTGATCCTTTTTCTTGCAAGAAGCCACTGGGGGGAGGCTGGATTTTGGAAGGGGATTTCTGCAGAGCTCCTAAATCCTGCTCCTCTTCATGGCAGCAGTGCCAGATATTCCATCTGTGCCCTCTGAGCACTGCAGGAAAAGCCATTTGCCAGGCTTTAGGGTTTCTATAAACACAGCCCAAACCCAGCTCTGGGTGACAAATGCCCACGTCAGGCAGCAGCTGCCAAGTGCCAAACTGGCATCCTGTCTCCAGCCAGGCACACGGAATTGCTGGACTTTTATGGGCATGGACACAGGAGGCTTTAAACACTCTGGATTTCTGTGCATTAAGATGTGTTGGCTCAGATATCCCTCAGAGGTGCTCTGGAGGAGCTGGCACAAAGCAGAGGCTCTGGGATGTGCCATCCATCATGTCCCCACTAATGGATCTTCTCCTAAGTCTGTCCTGGTTTGTCCCAAAAATAAATAAATACGGCCTCTACTTCCAGGTTTGTATCCTCAGGTAATCGTGGCAGTGACAAAGATGCCCTGGGTTCCTGTGGAAGATGATAGGAAATGGATTTTCAAAGGGTAAAGGAAGGAATTCCCAGCAGGAAGCTTCCAAGCCATGGAAAAACCCACATGGCTTTGGGCAGCACCACCACAGCAAAACCCAGCCTTGAATCTGCAAAGCAAAACCCAAAAACTGCCAAAACGGGATAATTTTGATTCCTGTTCTCTCCAGAAGAATGAAGGAAAAGCTCTGTTTTATGGAGTAAAAGCTGAGCACTACTTTGCATCCGGATTTGGATGGGATTGTGACAAGCCTTAAAATACACAGACTACCAGAAAATTGCTTTTGCACGTCTCTTCCCTAAGGAATACCATGACTCCAGAGCTGTGCCTGCTCTCTTTGAAGGCAACAGCAAAACTTGCATTGACAGAAACAAACCCGAGCCCATTAAGTGTAAACTCTCACAGGAAAGCCCATGTGCACTTCTCTGTGCTCTCCCAGCCAAAATTCCTTCAGCACGCACCTGCTTTCTGTTTGTTTTGGTGAAAACATGGAAAAGTTCGTGCTTTGCTGAAAAACAATTCTGATTTCTCTACCAAAAAAAAATTAAAAATAAAAAAAAAATTAAAGTGAAGCATCATTTGCTGATTTATCTATCCTCCTGTGGGTTTTAGTGGGGTCTCTATAAAACCCTCTGGTGGAGCCAGCTCCATTTATTGCCAGCATTGTGCTCCACTCCATGAAGGTCCTGCCTGTTTTGTTTGTTCCTCTGAGTCATCTCACAAACATCTCAGCACAAGGTCCAAAGACTTACAGGGAAGACAGAGAAGCCAAAATCACCAGATGGAGAAAAGCACATCTTAAGGGGATGACATTTGGCATGAGAAGCAGAAGAGAATCAGGGTTTGGTTTGATCTGCCCCAAATTATCTCAGCTCTTCTACTCTGCAGGAAATTGTTGAGGTTGAACCAAAATCAGGATCAAGTTTTAGATGATTTTCTCTTTACACATTCTTTCAGGACCCCACATCTCTCAGTATGCAACCTATTAATTACAAATCCATACACACACTCACATCCCATCTGATTATTTGGGCTTCAGCTGACCCTGCAGAGGGAAGCAGATGAAAGCAATAATCAGTTCATTCAGCTACAAAGAGAAAATTTTCAAAAAAAAAAAAAAGAAATCAAAGCTAGATAAACATATCCTGTTCTCATGGAAAACAACAACAAAAAGGGCTGAACTGGCAGGGGAATTAACAGAGCTCTTCCACACCTCTGTCAAAATGGGATGCTGGAATCCATGGATGGCAAAGGACGTTGAGTGGGGACCAGGATGTCCCTGGGATGTGAGGGAGGCAGAGCATCCCAGCGTGGTGCTGGCAAGGGTAATTCGGGTAATTTGGGTAACTGGGGCTGTTTTCTGCCTGCTGGGAGCTGTCAGCCCTCAGACTCGGGCTGTTGATGCTGCAGCCTTCCAGAGAATTCCCCTGGCTTTTCCTGGCAGCAGAGGGGGAGGAGGGCGAAGGGCAGAGACCCCTTTGCCAACAGGGCCAGGCTGTTTCCAAAATGCCTCTTTGAAGATGGAGACATCACATCCCGAGCATCCCAGGGCTCACTTCTCAGTCCTACACTCATCCAAGATGGGAGGAGAAACGGGAGAAAGGAAGAGGATGGAACTTTCTGGAAAAATCCTGACTTAATGATATTTTCTGTTGGATGGAGATGCTTCCCTAAAGACAATTCACAGCACTTACACCAGACCAAAGAGAGCTTCTGGCTATTTTAGGCAACAAAATCAAGTTGTTCCATTGGTTGGTGTAAAAATTCCAGCCTTTTCCACGTTCCACAGAACTATGAATCAGATTTGTGAGGTTTTTCATCATATTGTGATATTTAAAATGATTATTGTTATTGTGATTTAATCTGATTATTAAAACAACCAGGAATGTTTTAGTGGTAAACCTTCAGTGCTCGAGGGGCAGACCATGCTTCCCACTCAGCTGGGGGGCCACAAAGGTGTCATTTCACCTGGAAAAATAAATTATTGCGCCAGATTTAACTGCCTGTCATCCAAAAAAAAAAAAAAAAAAAAGAAACAATTACAAGGGGACCACCTGAGAGCTGGGAAAATCCACAGTTTTGCTAAGGAAGAGGAATTCCAGCAGCTGCAGAGCTGGGCCAACACATTTTGGAATTACGTGCAGAAATGACTGCAGAGAGTTGTTATTAAGCTGAAAACTGTTCTCACCATGAATTCCAGGGAATGCAGGAGAGCCTGCAAGGGAAGAGCTGAGGACAGCACATATCCCATTACATTTTTAACCACCCAGATTCAATTTTGAACTCAACACAAAACCCACAAAGAGAAACCAGGAAAAATGAGCCTTTTCAAATCAAGAGACACGGGCAAATTTCAAATAAAATGTCTCCACCTCCAGTAAAATCCCAAATTAAGCAACAACCTCATGCTCTGGGAAATTATTTCCCCTTCAGTCATCTACATTTGGTCCCCACTGAGATCACTTTAGTCTCGGATCAGGTTTATAAGATCCAACAGCAAAATCCACTGGAATTGCACACAACTCATGGAAGCAGGGCTGGATCACAGCTCCTGTCACAAACTGGTGCTTCCAGGAGATTTTTTGGTTTTTATTCCAAGGACAAACCTTGACCCTGTGCAGGAGCCAATGGCAGTGGGAGATGCTTTCTGTCACAGAAGAGGCTGGGAGTAAAAACCAGAGGTTGTGGGCAGGCAGCAGAGCCAGCAGAGCTCCAAGTGCCTCTGTCTGGGTGATGTTTTCATACCTTGCAGGAATCCTGACACAAATCAGGGCTGGAACACGCTGGGGGCTGTGGGGATGCCTGGCAAGAGTCTTCCCTGCCACAGTTTATGGTGCAAGAGCTCAGCTGCAGAAATAAATGTGGTGGGAAATGCAGCTGTGCATGGCTGGAGGTACAAATCCATGTTTTGGGGGGGATATGGATCCTCACTGTGGAGAGCATTTCCCTGACTGGCATATTTTCAGCCAAAATTTTGAAGTTTAAAAAAAAAAAAAATGCAGTGACTTTGCACTTCACCTTCTTCAGGCAGGTCCAGCAGATGAGAAACCCATTTTTGGCCAGGAAAACCCAATCCTGCAGGAATCCCACATGAGGGAACCAACAAATCAGAGAGGGACCACAACCATTCCCATGGACCAGAACATCCTTGGGTATTTCACCATCAACATTTGGGGGACAAGAATTCAGCAACGTTCTGGGGTCAAAACCCCATCAAACTGATAATTTCTGTTGGAGCCTGCTTGAAGATGAGGTGCACAACAATAAAAAAAACGTTTTCAGTCTGGACTGTCAAGGATGGAAGGATATTTGTGGTGAGGGAGAAATTTGCCACCCTCTGCTGTTGCTTTGGTGTCCGATTTCTGTGGTCTCACTTTGTTCAGTGACTGAAAGACACCGACACAAAAACCAAATTCCAAGCTATAAAGTGGGATTTCCAGATAATGCATTACTTCTTAAGGGAAGAAAAATAAAAAGCCCAACAAGCAGTGAATCACTGTTTTCCCCTGCTTCATTGACCTTTTCATATTTTCCAGCATTTTTGCGGGATCTTTTATGATTTGTAGTGATTACTGGGAAGACCCCAATCCTTTTAGCTGTCCTCACGTAGGCCCACATAGCATCAGCTCCTCATCCAGTAGCACCACGGGCCTGAAACAAAACAAAACCAAAAGCAAAGATCATTGCCAGTGATATAAAACCTCAAAGTCTCGTCTCAAGGCACCAAAAATTTGGATTTCGGCTTAGGCAAACGAGCCAAAAGCCTCCTGAATTTGTGAAATTCAGCTGGAGTTTCTGGAACTCTTGGAAGGAAGAAAGGATTGAGAGATTTGGCCTTTTTTTCTGTAATTTTCCATGGTCCCAGACTGATGGCAGTGGAGGAGCTGCAGAGCAGCAGTTTTGGGAGATGATCCAAGACCCTGCACGATGGTGGCAGGAGCTGCAGGAGAAATCCAAATGCTCTCTTTTCCCTGTCTCCCCAAGCCTTTGCCCCTTCATTTAGGTCAAAAGAGAGGGGATGTGCCAAGGTTTGCTGCAGTTTGGGGGCTCAGGTGTGATTTGATTTGTGTTCCAGAAATATTGGAAAGTCACCGTGCTGCTCTCCAAACCCAGCACTGCCATACAAACCTCCACACCCCATGCAAAATTCACACTGGACTTTCCTGTCAGTCTTCACACCTAAACACCCCAAAAAATCCATGCAAAGAGCATGACCCAAACCCTGATCTCACCTACAGGAGCTGGGAATGACAAGAATTACAAGATCTCCTTCTTTCCACTACAGATTCCTCACTCTTCGCTTTGCACCAACACTTTGAAGCCCCTTTTATTCTCCTTTTTCTCACGGGAAAAAAAAAGGAGGCCACTCCACGGCCTCATGCTCAGAGTGCTCAGAACAGGCTGTGTGCTGGCTCAGAGCAGAATTCCTCAGTGGGAATTAGGAGGATTGTAAGAGAGCACTCACATATGCTGGGAGCAGCCCTTCCTTCCAGAGGGTTGCATGAGGTTCCTGCCCACTGGATCCGTGTGTTCCTCGGGATGACGTATCATGTTACTAATTCCCCTAATTGCATGTCTGGGCTAAAAACAGGCTGAGTTTTCCTAAGAAGTTACATTCTTAATAACATTACTTCAAGCACTGTGGTAAACCCGAGACCATTTTTCAGCGATGCACGTAGGTTATAAATCAGAGGAGAGATGCAGATAATGTTTACCTTAAGCTTGTTTATCTGCCTCTGCCACTCATCTGTTCTGGGGTTTGCCAAAATGCAGCAACACAAGATAGAGAGACTGGAAGGGATTCAAGCTTTCCTTCTCCAGGCTCCTACTGCGTGGAGCGTTTCCAGGAGCGCAATGCCCCAAAATAACTGCACACAAAACTCTTTTCCCAAAGAAATTCTAGCAGGGAAATGGACAACCAGATGGAGATTTCCCTTCTTTTCAAGATCCCAAATCCTGTGCCTTGTTGAGGCAGATTTGCTCTCAACTGGGGGCACGTTGGAAGAGGAAAGATCCTCAGGGAGATCCTGGATGCAGGACAGCTCTGGGATGCGCCTGTTTGCATACATCAGGGATGTACGGCCCTGTCTCGATGTATTTTGATAACTCAGAGATTATTTTAGGTTCCAGCTTTGCTGTCTCGCTCAGAACAATCCCCTGGAGACCCCAGGAGATGCTGAGTGCAGGACGTGGGGAAGGCGAGACATCCCCGAGCCGCCGCCGCCGCGCCGGCTCCGTCCCCTCCCACGGGGACCAGCAGGACAACGTGGGGCTGAGTCACTGGAGAGGAGGACACGGCCTTGGCAGGCCAGAGAGAGATGGGCCGAGGCACTTGAGCGAGAAGTGAAGCAATCTGGAAGGTGGAATTTTTGAGGGGAGTGGGCGTTGGTTTTCCAAATGGGATTTATTTTTTTTTTTTTTCCCCTCTTCTATTTTTCAGCCGTGAATATCAATCCTGCAATTTCCACTGGGATCAGGAAATGACACACATGTGCATTGTTGCCACCTCCAGAAGGAGAGGGGAGGCTGCCTTTGGCCATGGCCCAGCAGCAGTGAACACGCACTTTTGGGAAGAGCATGAGCTCACCATGGACAGGCCACTTGCAGAGGGAAGCGAATTGTTTTCCTCCTTTTAATGCCAGCATCTTCCCTGGAGCGCCAGGAAAACGTGGAGACACGGAGAAACTCTCCTTTGGAAACACAGAAAGTTGAAGGGAAATCCTGCCCAGCAGGCAGCCAGCACAGGGGTGGAATTTTGTGGGAGATTTTCATGAGGAGTTGTCCCTTATTGTCCCCATTTGCCTTCTCCCACTAGCACTAATTTGGGATGGGTGGCAACACCCAAGGTAAATTCTCTGATGGATTCAGGAAGAATTTCTTCTTGGGAAGGGTTGATAAGCGTTGGAATGGGGAGGTGGTGGAGTCTCCATCCCTGGAGATGCTCAGGGAACACCTGGATGTGGCACTCAGTGTGCTGGGATGGTTTAGGACTGGTCACAGGCTGGATTTGAACATTCCCCATTCCAGTGGGATCTCCTCCTTCCTCAGATCTCCAACCACCCTTTGCTGGACTCCACCAATGGAGCCAACCTGTATTTGTCACAAACATATTCATCCAGGAGTTTTTTTTTTCTTTTTTTTCTTCTCTTAGCTTAGGGAGAAGCAGGGAAATGAAGGAAAATACTCAACTTTGAGATATTTGAAGTGCATTTGAAGGTGTGGTGCCCCTGGAGCAGGCACTGCCATGCCAGAGGAATGAGCTTTTTGCAACAAGGGGAGGAAAGATGTGTGCATCACTTCCCAGCAGCAAAAACTTTTCCTCTCCCTGATCTTGGACACTTCAAGCCCGGAAAAAGTGGATTTTTACAATTTTTAAGTGATGAAATTATCATACTTTGTATTTTCAGAGAACACTCATAAACCCAACAATTTTCCATCTTCCTTTATTTACATTAACCTATTTAAATCATCAAGATGCACATCAACAAAAATTCCTTCAAGGCAATTTTTTGTCATCAAGATCATTACAGGGCAAAGGACTAATTATGAACAAATCTCAATGAGTCCTTTTCCACCCCACACACAGCTGGAGCAGCAACAGGGACGTGTTTGCATCTCACTGTTGCTTTGCTGTGAATAATGGATTTCCTGTTTGCCAAGACTGATGAGCTGGAGAAAATAATGGCAATTAAAAAACAAAATATTGGAGAACTGGCCAGAAATCCAGTGTAATGTGCTTTTTAAGGAGAGTGAGCTTGAGTGGTAAATAAAATTGGAGCCCAGACTGGTTGTTTTTTATGTCAGAGCCAAGTGAGTTCAGCTCTGGACAACGTCCAGGGAACCTTTCCTGCTTGGAAGAGGAATGACAGGGAGGGTTTGATGAGATTTTCCCTCACACAGGTAAAGAGGGAGATGTTGGATGTAGGGAGCATCTCCTGCTTCATGCCAAGTTTTCTGGAGGTGGCCAGATCCACAAAACCCCTAGAAATTTTTAGGAGGATTATGTTTTTTCCCCCACATCCAAGAAAAAAAACAAAAAAAAGGAAAAAAGGATGAACAAGCTCTTGCATTGATCTCTACAGAGAAATCTGAGCCCTGCTCTTCATGAACCAAGCCTGAGACTCTCTGATAACTCAGATGAAAATTGAAGACCTCAGCATCTCCATCTGCCCCCCTAGATTTAAACTTTCTTCCCCAAAGGAGGATCTGTGGATGCTGCTGGAGCAGTGGCATCCCACTTTTCCAGACCCAGCTGGTTTGCAGTGCTCCAAACCAACCTC
Source organism: Sturnus vulgaris (assembly GCF_052056855.1). Classification (NCBI taxonomy): domain Eukaryota; kingdom Metazoa; phylum Chordata; class Aves; order Passeriformes; family Sturnidae; genus Sturnus; species Sturnus vulgaris. The sequence goes on from NC_142254.1 coordinate 19,228,300, forward strand.
TGAGGTGTTTTCCTCCTCTTCCTTGATTGCTCAGTGCACATTTTTGTGGGCTAAATTAATGCATTTTTGAAAGTTCACAGCTCATTTACAGCCTCAGATGGTCAAAACCAAGGAATTTCTCTTGGCCTTGGGTTGCATTTTGTGGGCAATCCACGGAATTGGTGCTGTGGGGGAGAGTTTCTCTCCACCACAAACCTGGTCCCCCTTTGCTGAGCTCAGTCAGGCAACCTCATAAAACTCTGCAGGACACTCACCCCGTGTGCCCTTAATTAATGACACACATCTTTAATTAATTAGACGACCCCCCCCTTCCATTCCCAGGTTCTCCTCCTTCTCTCTCCAAGCCCTTGGATGATTTCCCAGCAATGACCCAGGGCAGGCTGAGGTGGCAGAGGTAACACCAGCAAAAGGGTGGCAAAGTAGGAGTGAAAATTCACCTGTCCCAACCCAGCATCTGGGTTGTGGCATCTCCCAAGGCAGCCCCTAAAACACAGAGGGAATATTGATACCAGATGGGCAACTGTGGGAGGTATTTTGTGGGCTGGAGATGCTTCCTGGAAATCCAGAGTATCTTCCCCATCTCCCTGAGTCCCTGAGTCCATAAGAGATGCTAAACCCTAAAAGAAATCATCCTGCTCACAGTTTTAGGGTTTTTTCCCCCCTCCCGCTCTGCTGGCTTCTTCTGTGTTCCTTTTCCTTAAATTGTCCTGATTTTTCCAGCTCCAGAGCTGAATTCCTCCCTCTGCCGTTTTGAGGTGTCTTTCCCTTCTTTTGAATATTTTTCTCCCTGCTGAACCACAATTTGTGATAGCTGAGGTCTTCCTTAAAATCCCTGCTCGTCCTGAGACCCTCAGCCATCCTATAAATACAGCAGAGAGTTCCTGCCTAATTCTACTCTTAATCAGGGTTTCACAATATTTAATAAAAGAGAATTTCTCCTGTAAGTGAGAGCGCTGGGATAGCAAATCCAGGAGATAACTTTGGAGTGGGAGGTCAGATATTTTATCAAACTGAATCTAGTAGACACTGAACAAAACTCAAATGATTTTAAGGTTCAGAATCCTTTCAAACTCCTTCTTTTTTTTCCAAGTCACGGCAGAGAAAATGAGCCATTTGTTAGAAAAACAGTGTCAGGGAAGGTCCATGTGACATTTGCCAATGTTACATCATCAAAGCTAAATCTCTGACAGATCTGTAAACAGCAACTTTTCATAGAGATGTCAGCAGAGCCTCGAGCTTGTGCCTTTCAGCACAGTGTTCCTGCATCTGCAGCAGGGAGAAAATGCATGGAAAAGGATAAATCTCCTCCCACTTTCCCTGTTCTTTACATGTTTGGAATTTACATCATAAAACTGAGTTTTTCCTTTCAAATCAAAATAAAATACTCCAGCCTAGGGCAGGTTGCTCACTGAGGGCATGAGTGCTCCTCAATCCCAGATCTCTGGCTGGAAAAGGAGATCCCCACTTCCAAAACGATGTCCTGGGAATTATCAGGGAGCATCCAGGAGATGAGGAGTGAAAAGTCACCTTTTCCTCAGTGCTCTGAGGGGCAGAGGTTGCAGTGAGGGGACTGGGGAGATGTGAAAGTGAATTAAAGTCACCCATTGCCTCTCCCAGGATTCTCCAAGGACTTTTCCAACCCTCCATGGATACAGACCCAAAGCAGGACCCTGCTCCTGCTGGGGAGGGCAGGACTCAGCTTGTCCTGCTTATCAAAGGATCAGGTGCTTTTTAATTTGAATAAACAAGAGCTTAAGATGTTACAAAACCCTTCCAGGAAGCTGAGTGTGACCAGCTTACATTTATTTTCTGTTTTTCTTCCCTGCCAGTCTGATTTCTCTGCTCATCTGCAGTGTTGTCACATTTAAATATGAATTGAAATAAATCCTTCCACTCCTAGCTTTGACTCCAGACCCAATATCTAAACACATCTCATGTGAACCTGCACTGTAATTAAAGGGATTTGCTGAAAACACAAATTTCTGCCGCCTGTCTGAATTTGTTGCTATTTTTCCTCTCTGTGGGACACACACTCCACTTGCTCTCAAGAAAAAGTGTGATTTTATTCCATATTTTTTTTCTGTCAGAGTAATTTTAAGCTCCCACTGGTTTGCAGAGGACCTCAAAGGATGTGCTGATGCCTCCCAGGGCTGTGCCCACCATCCCCAGGATGATTTTCCATGGGTTGGAGAGACCATGTGAGAAATCCTGCTGGAGCTGCTGCTGAAGTGACAGACCCTCCACAACAGCAGATTTTCACTTCATCCATATTTATAGCAAAATGGAAACAAAACGTGCTTTAAAGTAAACAACAGAATTGCCAGAGTCAGGCTGATTTTCTGGCTTTGGTAAATTCCCAACCAAAGCTTTTCACACTGGGAGAGACCATGGAAAGGTAAAGCAGGGAGAGTGAAATTCCAGCCTGATTTTAACAGCACCAAGTTTTGCCCAAAAACCTCTGTTAAAAAAAAAAAAAAAAAAAAAAAAAACACCACAAAAAAAACCCTCTATAAATTGGGAACTAATAATAAAAGCATAAATTTAGGGCCTAAAAAATGGGAGGAAAGCTGGTGGCTTCCCTTGGTGGCATTAAAAGCCTGGGGATAAAAAACCCACAACAGCATCTATTAAACAGTGCAAAAATTGAAACGGAGTTATAGAACGTAACCTGATGTCAGGGTGAACCACGCTCTCATAGCATTTGTGGTCGTGTTTGCATCCTTATTTTATTTGCACAAGCTCAAGGAGGGACAGCTTGCCCCGGTGAGCATTTGCAGAGGAACAGATTTACCCAAACCCCATTAAACCAACAGCAGCCGAGCGTCATCGCAGAGGGCTCTTGGGTTTTTCCCTTTCGTCATACGAGGAAGGTGAGCGAGCAGATGTGACCACAAAGTGTGTCATCAGGGCTGTTTGGTTAGCTTGGATTTCGCCTGCAGGAATTCAGTGAGGCATCCCAAGGAAAGAGGGACCAAACCGTGGGAGGAGAAGAGCCAGGAGTCCATCCTGTGAGGAGAAGCTGAGGGACAAAGGAGGATCAGGGGGGACCTTCGTGGTTTCCATAACTCTGTGACAGGAGGGGACAGCCCCAGGTTGGGCTCTGCTCCCAGGGAACAGGGACAGGAGCAGAGGGAACGGCCTCAGGCTGGGCCAGGGGAGGCTCAGGGTGGACATCAGCAGGAATTTCCCCATGGAAAGGGTGCTCAGGAATTGGAAGTGCCCAGGGAGGTTTGGAGTGCCCATCCCTGGAGGTGTCCCAGCAATTCCTGGAGGTGACACTGAGTGCTCTGGGCTGGGGACAAGGTGGGGATTGGGCACAGGTTGGACTTGATGGTCTTGGAAGGCTTTTCCAACCTCAATGATCCTGTGATTCTAAGAACTAAAGGCAAGACAGAGATGTTGGCTTGTTGGCCTTGGAAATGTCCCCTGTGGCCACCAGCAGGAACCCAGCAGGCTGATTGGGACGGGGATAATAAAAGAAATGTTTTCCCTGGGTAAAACAGAACCTGCTTTTCCCAGGTTTGGATAATGATGTGGATAACACTTTGGACTCTCCTTGAAGCTCCCAGGAGAGGCTCTCACCAGACCTGCCAAGCATTTATCCTCTGGTCACACAGGAGGGTCCCACCCCACGTCAGTCCCACACCTTAGAGGAGGAGAAGCTGCTGCAAGCAGCTCAAGGCTCTGGCCTAAGCAAGACTGAATTCCCTCAGAACTGTGTTTGAGTCCAAGGAAGCCTCAGGAATTACCAAAATCACTTCAGAACTCGGTTGATGTGACAGTGCTGGTGACTCAGGTCACGGAGAGTCCCTGTGCTGAGCACGTAGTGGGGTGTGACCTGCACACCTGCCACCTTGTTTTGGAAGACACCTTGGTGGCTTCTTGACATCCGAAAAATGTGAAGATCCTCACCAGGAAGGACCCAAAACACCCCTTTGGTTTCAAACCCTGTGTGGCCACAACGAGCTCCTTCCTCATTCTGCTCAGGCAGTGGAGAATTTCCTTGGAAACCCCTGTGACATTTATATGCCAAGGGAAGCCAAGAGAAAAACAATAGCAATAATAAAAATAAATCAGCAATTATGCAAATGTGCAGGTGGTCACCTGTAACACCTGCAGAAGGTGCTGGGGGTGATGTCCTGACCCAGGACTGGGATCTACAGGAATCCACAGGATCTACAATCCCCCCTTGGCTTCATGCCACCCCCTTCTTACTCATCCCTCTGACGCCTCAGCGCATCCTGGATTTTCCAGCGTGGCTTCACACGGAGCGTAGGCTGGGACATGGGGAAAGGCAGCACATCCATGACCCCAAGCATCATCTCCACGTGCTGCCCTGTTGGAGGGTTTGGGGAACATGACTCAGGCCCTGAGCCTGCCAACTTGTGAGGATGAGCAGATCCACCATATCTGCAGGTCAGCACATGAGGAATCAGCTCGGCCGGTGGCCACAGCCTGGTTCCACATGCCGGGAGCAGCTGCACTTCCCAGCCCAAAGGCAGCTCCTCTCCATCCCCAGCACCTCCCAAGCCCTGCAGATCCCCCTCCCCAGCAGCATCTTTGCTCCATGAATTATCCTGGGCTCCCTCCTCGCCTTTCACTTCGGCCAGCCAAGCTCCAGGGCATGCTAAATTCAGCCCCGCATTTATTATCCTAAAAAATGTGGGAAATAGGAAGGGTTGTAATTTCCCAAATTACTTTTCTTCTCGCTAACAGAAGCTGGCAGCAAATATATTTCAAATGTAAATATTTAAATACTTACTTGCAAGCACAATTACCTTTTTTTTGTCCGTGACTTGTTTCATTCAGAAGCTAAAAATACTTCCTCAGGAAACAAATGTCTACGCTGGATTTTGGGGAGAAATTTTAAATCCCTGGCTTAATAATTTTACCAAGAGTTAATTCTTCCAGGGGTTAATAATTCTAACAGCGTTTTCCCTGCTTTTTGGAAATCAGAAAACACGTGGATATGAAGTAAAACACATTGCAAAAATGTTGCTGTGTCCAAAAAAGACAATAGTTGTTTGTAACGCCCAGATTAACGTGGTGAGGTTCATTTAGCCTTCAGCTTTTCCTTGGCTCCTTCTGAGCGTGCAATCATTCCCCCGAATGCCTGAGAAATGAACAGGCTTCAACATTTTTATTTATTTGGATGAGCACAAAGTGAGGGGAAAGAAGTTCCTGCCTGCTGTCGAGGCGGAGAAATCGCTGTCGCTTCTTTTCCTCCCGCGCCGGCCGTAAAATGTACAGAAATGTAAAGCAATAAAAATTTTATGAGGGGTTGTTTTTATAATGTTTACCAACCTCCTGCCTCTCTGACGCTTTCCAGAAGATAGGATTTTAATAGGGCTTCTTTCAGTCCATAAGGGAAAATCCCAGTTTTAGGGGTTTGTCAGCACAGTGGTTTTTCAGCAATCTGCTCCCCCAAAATTTCTTCCTCTGTCCCTTGGGCTTCACTGTGAGCTTTTGGTCATGGAAATTTAAAATATAACATAGATGAGAAATAAGATGCAGGGGTAAAATATAAGGGAGATGTGAAATACAATGTAAAATATAATGTAGATGTAAAATATTACACAAATGTGAAATATTATATAGATCGATGTTAAATATAACATAGATGTAAAATATTACATAGATATGAAATATTATATGGATAGATGCAAAATATAATGTAGATGTAAAATATTACACAAATGTGAAATATGATATAGATCGATGTTAAATATAACATAGATGTGAAATAGATATAAATGACAACATAGAAAATACCATTTAAGTGTAAAATGTAGATGTGAAATATAAAGCAAATAGAAAATCAAACCTAGATGGAAAACACAGTGTAGATGTAAAATATAATGTAAATAGGAAATAAAATGTAGGCAGAAAAGACAATGTAGATGTCAAATATAATGTAGATAAAAAATACTATTCGGATGTAAAATACAATTTAGATTAAAAATAATATAGATGTAAAATACAATGTAGATGTTAAATATCATGTAGGTGTAAAAGACTTTTACATTTCATCAACTATTAGGAAGCTTAAACTGGGGAAATAAATTCTTGGAATCTAAGAAAATAAATAAATTATTAAATTATTCATTTCGCTGCTGATTTGAACAAATCACAAAGCCACACGAGCTTCACTTCCAACATTTCTTCCAGCAGCAATTTCTTTCTTTTTTTATTTTTTTTCAAATCCCATTATTCTGAATGACCCGCCGGATTTCTCCAAACGTCCCAAATCCATCTTTTGCTGTCTGTGCAGGGGGCAGAGGATCTCTCCTTTACATACAAGAGCTGTTTATCAGCCCGGGGTCGATCCCTGATTTATCCATCCGGATTTCCAAAGCTCCGTGGGCTGGATGCACGGCGAGCCCTGTGCCTGTCGTATGTTCCCACTGACGTGTTTACAGCAGTTTTGATTTACACCTTCCAGGTGTTTCTCTTGGAAAATATCCCTGCCTTTGGTTTACACATTTTTCCAATATGTTTGTGGTCATCAGCAAACTCCCCCATTTGTTACAGGGGATGTGCCAGGAGTAAGGGAGGTGTAATTTTTATCTGGAACTGGCTGGTAGAATTTGGATTTTTAGTAATTTATTGACAGAATTAATAAAATTTCCAAAATCCACATTTTAGATTAAATGAGGTATTTTTTGCTCGGAGCTGGGTGTCAGTCTCGTGCTTGTGGTGCACTTTTCTTGCTGCAAAGCAGCCAATATTTAACCTAAATTAGGGGTTAAACATCTTTCACAGTTTTGTTTTTCACCTTTTATTTTAAGAACTCAAATTCTCATCACACCAAAAAATGAATGCTATTTATGTCACCAGAAAATACTTTATATTTATATATTTTATATTTATAACATCCAACTGTATTTTCAGTGCAAAGCTGCTCACAGAACCAAAGCAGGGCATATTCTGAGGTTGCCAAAATGTCAAAAATAAAACCAATTTATTTCAATTCATTTTTAATTCTGTGTAAGTTTAAGCATCGATTTTTAACACTGGATTAGTGCTGCCTTTTCATTCCAGGTCAGAAGCCAGGTTTTGTTTCTGAAAGGCTTAGAAAGAATAACTGTCATTTATTAGGGGGTACAAAGTAACTCAGAAAATTGTTGATTTAATTCAGAAGGAAAAATATTTTCTGGGGCTCAGTTTGCTTTTGCAGGAATAGCAAAACCTTCTCCTGTAGCACTTGGATCTACACAGGTTTTCCACATCCCAGTAAAATGTTATTAAATTTATGAATACATAGTCCAGCAATATTCTCAAAATAATAGATTTTAATAAAATATTAGAATGATCCTGTAGCATTTTTTCCCAGATAAATCTGCACTGGAGTCCACAGGATTTATCTGCAAGAGAAGATAATTAACTGAAAGAATTTAGCTCTTAATTTTACTATTTTTTAAATGAAGCATGTCACTAATTTAATTTTATCCTCATGCTCGTTGAACATCATTGCTCTTTAAAAGACACGAAAATCCAGTTCATATCTGAGATGAGAAATGAGAATAACAAGCACAGCAGAAATTGGAATAACATTCATGTGAAAAATGGGAATAACTGTTGGGAAAAACCACACCGTGGCTGCTGCAGCTCCAAACCCACGCAGAAATCCCGGGCAAGGCAAAATCCTCCTTTCCCAGAGCCTCAGGCATCACCTGCAGTGCCCAGAGAGGAATTCCTGGGGAATATTAGTGGAATATTAGTGGAATATTAGTGGAATATTAGTGGAATATTATCAGCCTTTCCTCTGAAGGGAGGAAAACCAGCGATTATTTGAATTCCAAGTGTGCGGCGCTGACAGCGGAAAGGGAATCTGGAAAAGCTGATTATTTTATCTGAGGAAACCTGGAAATGCAGATTTATTCCGAGGCACTGGGAGGTGGAAATGTTCATTTTCCACGCTCATCCAACCCCAAATTCCTTCTGCAAACCCCACCAACCCTTCCTTGGGAAGCCCATCCCAACCAGCCCGCGAGGCGCCGTGGGGTGAGCAATGGATTGCTCTTCCCAAGGCGGTTTTCCTTGGAATTAGGAAGCAAATCCCAGGAGTGAAGGATTGCACCATGTAAAAATCAGAATATTAAGCAACCCCTCAGCTCTAAAGCCCAGGAAAGATTTGATGGTTGTCAATGTATGGTAAATTGGGAGGCAGATTAGCAGCCTTACTTTTGAACCTCCAAACATCTGAAACCTGTTTCCTGTTTAAAAAAAAGAAAGAAAGAAAGAAAGAAAGAAAGAAAGAAAGAAAGAAAGAAAGAAAGAAAGAAAGAAAGAAAGAAAGAAAGAAAGAAAGAAAGAAAGAAAGAAAGAAAGAAAAAGAGGCAGAAAAAAAAAATCAAATCTAGGTGGATGACCTCAGGCAGGGTTTTGGTTTTTTTTTTTATTAACAAATGCAAATTGTACATCATCGTGGCGAAAAAATAAAAAAAAAGGGGGGGAAAAAAAGAAAGAGGGCCGCTCTTGGTGGTCTTGATCCCTTCTGTATATGAGAGAAAGGGGAGGAAAAAAAGCAGAAAAAATAAACTTTACCTTCTCGCTTTCAGGGTGGGCAATGCCATTCCGGCGGCGGGGTCCTGGGCTCTGGGAAGTGTTAACGCTGTCACCGCAGCCCCGCTCCCAGCGGCCGCGCTTCCCCGCTCGCTCCCCGGGAAAACATTCCCTGAATTCCTGCTCCTTTCTCCCCATCTTCTCCCGGGATCCGAGCGCTGCAGGTTCACGGCGCTACTGTCAAATTGCAGGGGACAGGGCTAATCTAAAGCAGCAGCGACTCAGCAGCGAGGAAAAACATTGACAAATTTGCTGTTTCCAATCCTTTCTACTCTTTCCAGTCTGTTGTGTTTTGGGGGTTTTTTTTTTTTGGTGTTTTTTTTTTTTTTTTTTTTTTGTCCCAAAGCTATAAATACACAGCAGCAGCTGTAACTTGTTGCTGAAATGTGCTTTATAGATGTGTTCTGGCACAATGCTTTTTTACTGGGTTCAAATTTGATGTTGGGAGTTCTGATTTTTACATCTTTAATGGTCCTGCTGGCTTTGAGCTGCTTGTTGCTGTGTCCTGGTGAGGCTGGAAGCTCTAAAAGCTCATAAAAAAAAAAAAGGTAACACATGCTCAAAGATCCATTTTGTTATTAAATCGTGGAAAAAAAAAGCAGTTATCTTTTCAAAGCAGTGCATATTTCATGTTTATTCGCTGATTTAATGTAAGGTGCTTGGCAAGCCACAGATTCATTAAATTTGCCTTTTTTTCCCCTGTCTTTGGGACACTGATTTCTCTACTGGACATCTGTCACAAGGTTTGAGGGTTTTTCGTGGAAGAAAACTCTCTTTGACCTCAAAAAGAGGGAACACAGGTTGGATAGGATCTAGATAATTAGCACGGAAAAAAAATTCAAGGATTTTTCGGCCAGTCAATCTTATGCCCAACCAATAATTTTGGGAAATTGCAGGTCCGAGAGGTGCACAGGTGTTAGTCCATAATTTAATATATCATTAAAATCTATAAACTATGCGAGCCAACTCTTACTCAGCCTCTGATGTCCTCAGAGCTGTGAATCAGACACAAAATTTATAGCAACGCATTTATAATTCCACATTATTATAAATAATTCGCCCTTTATTGCAAATAAATCACCCTCCTTCACCCCAAAAGCTGTTCCTAGGACACGGCCTGGAGAGGAGCATTCCAGAGTGCCCTGCCACAAATTCCCAACTATCCCAGCAGTTATTTTTCTAATGAGCGATGACTCCAACATGAAGAAAATCAATTAATCTTCTGTGGGCTCTTTTCAAATGAATCCTCATATTATCTGGCTATGCCCTCAGCCGGGATAGTTTAGAAAATACCAGCTCCTATCTTATCTTGTCACTTCTTACGCTGATGGGGGGGAAAAATAATGGCTGCGAGAGCCACAGGGGAGGATAATTAGTAAAATCAAGTGACTCGCTGTTTGTTTGCCTGGCAAAATGAACTTTTACCCCTCCACCGCCACTCCTCCCCCCTGGTTTTCACCGTCTTATCATCCAGCATTTGACATGACAGGTTAATGAGGAAACCCCCAAATTGGGCTCCTGCAGCTAATTGTGCCCGTGGTGGCTCTGGGCTGGGAGGGCTCCGTGATCCCCAGGAAATCTGAGCTCTCGGGGGGATGCAAAGGCTGAAAATTTATAGAGGCACTCACATACAGACACTGAATTTCTAAATTTTTTAGTGCTTTGGATTCTGGGGGAATAAACCTGCAGATTTTACAAGACCTTGACCTGAAGAGCAGTTTTGATTTCTTCTCTTTTCATGCATTTCATAATTATTTTTTAAGGTGACTGAAGCATCCCCCTGGTATCCTCCCCAGTGCACTCCTTGAGAAAATGCAATTTTTGGATGAAAAAGCAAAGAATTGGGCAACTGAAGACAAACTCTTGCTATGGGTGTGAGTGGAAAGAGAAGCCCGTGGTGGGCTCTCCCTCGTAATTATCCAGTGGTGGCATAAAGATGTCCCTGTGCTTGACATCACCCTCCCAGAGCTCGGGATCTCTGCTATTAATTAACATTTCCAGGAGAGTGTTTTCAAGGCATTAATTTATTTCAGGGGTGAGTAGGGATTTGGGGCTGGTTTTTGCTGCTGGTTTTTGCTGGTTTTTGGGGTTTTTTTGCTGGTTGGATTCAAAAGTGAAATGCTATTGATGAGTGGGATATGGCTTTCAGCAGGGCATCCCCCCACTCACTGAAACAATATTTTCTCCCTGTCAGATTTATTCCTTCTCTTCTCCCTCTCTGCTCCCCATGCCAGCATCTCTGCATGCTGAGAACACCAAAAAATGGGATCTTCCCACTGAAATTTTATGCCAGAGGGGAAATCAGCTCCTGTCCCACACAGGGAAAAAATGGAGCCCTCAATGACTCAGGAATATGGAGGTGAGTGAAGAAAAAAATCACTTTCCCCTGCTGCCTCTTCTCCATGGAAAAGCTGATACCATTAAATGGTCATTTTTTGGTGATTTCCCATTCAGAAAAGCTGCTGCTTAGATTTTTCTCCAGAAATCTTCACTTTTACACTCTGTGAGGTTATTCCACGTTGTCCACCCGAACCCTATGACCAGCACACGGGGCCAAACTCTCAGAACAAACCCCTCAGCTCATTTCTGCATCGAATTTCATCCCCAGTCCCTGGATTTATTGACATTATAATGGGCAGCCCACACAAACTGCAGCCACGGGGCCAATTAACGGCACAGACAACACCAGACATTTGAGAAGTTGCTAAACTCGGGCTTGAAAATGATCTCAGCTTTCTCCCTGTAAAAGGATCTCGCTCTGTCATCGTGTATTAAACTGGAAAGCTTCACGTTGGAGAGCAGCACAAAATCATATCCTGATAAGGCCTCACATCATATTTCAACAGATCCTATCTCCTGTGGCTTCAGTTCATATCTGCCACCGGAGTCTGAGGGGGATTTGCTGAGGGAAACGTTGCTGTGGAAGCTGTAAGAAATTTCTTGGTGTGTTTTATTTACGTTTTCTGCCCATAACTGATGTCGGGTTTCCAAGGCAGTGCTGCTGAGTAGACCCTTCCCAAGGAGGGAATGGAATGGGAGCTCAGAGCTCATCTCAACCACCAGCTCTGAGATAAACATGGATTTAAAAGCAAAATTAGAGTCCTGCTCCCAAACAAGATCCAAGTGTTGGACTTAATGATCTTGGAGGTAATTTCCGGCCATAATAATTCCATAATTCCATGACTGTGTTCATAAATCTGGACATCAATCAGTCTATCATTAGCACGAAGTCCACCCCAGCAAGCCCTTGATATGATTTTTTTTCATAAACACAACAGCAAAATTACCTCAGCCGTGCTTTTCCTCCCAAATTCCAAAGCGGAGACTCAAATTGACCGAAAACATTTGGAAAAAGTTGTGTTGATTTCTCTGAATTGTTCTCCCCATCAAAAGCCTTTTGAAGGTCACCACCTTCTTTTTGACATTCATGGAAGCGTTGCAGATAATGCCGTGGATTCCTTTATTTTAAAATAAGTTCAAAGGTCCATTAAGGCCTTCCATGCCGTACAAAAGGGCTCAATCCAACGGAAACCATTTTTCTCTCCCAATTGTTTGGAGAGGCAAGAGAACCAAACAATCCGTTATTCACACAGATCTACCCAGGAACGCGTTTCCCGTGCCCAAGAGGTCCATGCTGCGCCTTAACAAAAATAACTTTTCACCACGTTGCTTGAAGACATTCAATTTATCCACAAGCAGGAGTTTTATACGAAAATCTGGGTAATATTTGTAGGTGTTTGTGGTGGGTGAGAGTTGAGATCACGGGGGTGGAGAAGAGAATGCGTTGTCTGAAATTCAAATCTGTATTTTGTACCTTAAACTCAATACGATGATGTCGAAAAATACACTAAATAACAAGAATCGGTGTGGGCTGACCATTTTTCTTGTGCAATTGTCCAGTTTTTAGCCAAATCTTTGCTTTCCCACCATGACTTTGGAAAACAACATCTTTTGGAGCTGTTTTTGAAGGGCCCTGCCTTGTACGGAGCTTGCTGTTCCTCCATCTCGGCTGTCCAAGTTGCCCTGTGTAATACCAATGTTATTTCCTTGATATTATAAATAGAATTTGGGTTGAATATGAATAAACTCATACCCCTTGGTATGCTTTGTAACTCTAATCAGCGTTTTCCTGCAAAAAGAAAAGGGAAAAAAAAAAAAACCAACCTAAAGAGGGGGAATGTTTATGTGGAAAATAAAGAGGTGCTAATTTTATCTTGTGAAAGTGGATATCTCCTTACGTCCCTCCAACTTCGAGGAAGATAACCAGAATGTATTATATCATGTAAATCCAGCATCCTAGGAGATCAAACGGAATAATGTACACATCTGCCAGGGCTGATTGAAGTATTGCTGGTGCTCACTTCCGCTTCGCTAAGTATGTGTTTCATTGATAGACGGAATTTGCCACCACCATGAAAGAAACTCCAAGTCCTCTGTTTGTGCCAGTTGATTTCTGTGATATCTCGGAGGCTTTTAAAATAGGGCTCCAAAATAGATGTGCCCTTGTCACCCCTGTGTTTAAGCTCTCTCCAACAGGAAATGGCACGGGTTCAATTTTTTTTTCTGCTGGAAGCCACATGGAGATAGATAAGAATCATGTCTTGTCTATGACTAAGCATTGACATTTAAATGTTTAAATTATAGTCAAAATGATCCATGGTGAACCCACCTGAGACTATTTTTCTTTGTCTAAAGTCCTACTTTCGAGCCTCTTGAAAGGGAAGGTGGAGCTCTCGGGGTTGTGACATGACCATGTTATGGGAAGGAAATGGAAGTTTGCTTTATTGTTGGTCTTCAAAGACAGTTTTGCTACCGTGCACCACATCATCTCCACCAGTTTATCCCTGGCTTCTCCATCCTCAGGATGGTTGGTTCAAAGCACCAGGTTTAAAAGGCGGGATGGATGAAAAGGTCTTTCTCTTTGCCAAATCCCAGATGTCGGCTTCAACACGCCTGGAAAAAAAAAATATATATATTAAAAAAAATGAGTGGTATTTCCTTGGAACTGCTGTTTCTTCTAGAGGCAGGGGGCAGCTGGAGGGGTGAGGAGGGCTGGGATGTTTATGAAGTGTGCAGGGAATTTGGAAGGAAGCTCCCTGAAGGAGGACAGATGGTTGGGGGAGCTGGCAGCGTGACGCTGAGCCTTTCACTTCTGGGTCGCCCGGTTCAAGCGCAGCCTTGGTCAAGGATGGCACGGAGCCATCTCCAGAGAGCAGCTGCTCCATGAGAAATGGGGCTGGTGAGGAGCAGCTCCTGGCTGGGTGGAGGAGAGGGACGAGGCTTTTTATTGCTGATCCGTTGTGGGGATGTTTGGGAAATGTGAGGGATGTACAGCAGGGACTGGTTTGGTGGCACGGACTCGGTGACATTGCCCAGGCATCACCTCTCCAAGCCAAGAGCAGGGATCCCCACGGGATGCAGGTGTTGCTGTGGGGAGGAGGAAGCATCCCCAGAAATGAGGGTGTGTGTTCACCTGCTAGCACCAGCCTTGGATCCCAGAGAGGAAAATTTCCTCTTATGTCTGTTTAATTCCTGACAGTGTTCCCATTTTCCCCAGGTGGACCCATGGACCAGCATCTCCTTTTATTCCTGGAAAACAAGAAATCCCTTCAGTACACTCAGATCCAGCCTCACTGGAACTGTGGCCTCATGGAGACACTCCTGGTGTGTTGGGAGATTACTCTGTGTTTTAGCCTCACTTTACTGTAATTCTTTAATTTCACTCTAAAATACCTAAGGTTTGGAGGAGTTTGGACTTTTAAGTTGCAAAATAATTTTTTCTGGTCACTCTTGGATTTTAGTGAGTACAGCAGAAGAGAAGAGGAAGAGGAAGGTGAAGAGGAAAAGGAAAAGGAAAAGGAAAAGGAAAAGGAAAAGGAAAAGGAAAAGGAAAAGGAAAAGGAAAAGGAAAAGGAAAAGGAAAAGGAAAAGGAAAAGGAAAAGGAAAAATTCCTTGATTAGAAATATTCACAGATCTCAAAGCAAAAATCTGTGATTGCAGAACACCTCTCATTTTTGCATAAACTTTATTCCCATGCATCTGTTAGGATCCTACCAGCTCAGCTTCAGAAAAGTTCATTTCACAGTTCTGGGATATTTGACATATTCAGTCTCTTATGACTTAAATATTGTTTTGGGAATCCAGCAGCCCAGTGAAATCCCACAATGGTTTTTCAGAAATTAAATTTCCACAGGACAACCACAGCCAAAGGTAGCTGGGAGGGAAGAGCTGCTGCTGGGATTCTCCAGCTGGGAGACTGGGGTTTGGCTGTTTAATACAGAAAATTATCAACCCAATCACAAGTTTATAGCTCTGCTGGCAGCTGGGTGGTGTCTGACATGGATTTGTCTTCTCACAGACATCTCTGGTGCCTGAGATGTCCAGGAATGTCCATATCCTTAAGCCTAACTAGGCAGATAGAGTAAAGAATTAGGCTGCCAGGAATTTGTATTTTCCAAGCCTTGCCCAAGCTGAAGTCACTGACAGAGGTATCTGGTAGGAGAAGGATTGATCATCCAACAAAAGTCAAGCAGAGAGAAAGGTGACTCTGGAATAATGAGCAAGAAACTTGGAATATGAATTCCCACAGTTCTGGACTCCAACATTTTCATGAGGAGTGTTTGGATCAATACCAAAATCATTGAAGCTGATAAAAAATCCATTAAAAATTCATCTGGCTTTGGAGTGAGCCACAGAACTCAAATCCTCCTCACTGGGAAAACAAGTGATGGACTCATGGCAATCTTAATTCCTTGTTTAATACTTAATATTTAATATTTACTTTTATTACTGTCATTCCTTTGTTGGGAAGAAGGACACGTAAAGAGAAAAGGGTTAAAAAAGAGAGAGGGATATTGTGTGGCTTTGCAGGGGAATTTTTCTGTGCAAAGAGATCATCCCACCAGCAGAAGGAGCTCCAGCTAAAATCCTGGCATGGTGGGATTGGCCCTCAAACAAGGAACAAGACCCAAATTTCTGCTTTCCATTGGCTTTGGAGATGCAAAGTGGCACAAAGGCAGCGTTGCTTTTTTAGGGTGAAGAATTCCCTGAAACATCTCTGCTAGCTTTAACTTTTGGTATTAAACCATAGAAGAAAGATTTAAAAGAGAAGAAAAAATTAAAAAAAAATAAGGATAAAGCTCAGGGAAAATGATCCAATTAGTATAAATTAACGTAATTATTATTATTATTATTCCAGGGAAGTTCTCAGGTTTAAGGAGAGAAAATAAAACCACAGGACACCAAGCCAAGAACCAAAGTGCCTCCAGCAGGTCTTTACAATTACCCAACATTTCTGCTCGAACAAAACCATGTAATGGGATATGAGAAATACAAAACATCCTCCAACAACAAACCAGGAATGCCTGCAGAGCTGAATTCCATAAATAAAATGCACTCCTTGGTTTAAAGCTGATAAAGCTGCTCTTGTGCCACAAGCTGTTGCACAGGCTGCATTTCCCTGCAGAAAGTTATCCACAAGGAATTAGCTCCCTTATCCTCTGTTTATATGTATTGATGATAGTGTAAAGGCCCTAAAGAGCTTTGATAGGAGATGGTTACTCCTGACTCACAGAGACGCTGCAAAAAATCTTCCACTGGAAGACAAGAAAAGAAAAGTCCATAAATTGCACAGCATTTTTTCTGCAAGTTCATGCTAATTTACTCTTGCAACATTCATGAGCCACAAAATGCTCTGGGATGAGATATAATTGTTTTTTAGAACTAAATAAATTCAAAAGGCAGGAGGGATATTCCTCATTAACTTCCTGATTTACAATGCCAGAATTCTTTACTCCCTTATCAAATCAATGAACAAGAAAAATGAACAACAAGATAAACATGAAAAGGAGCAGTAGTGTTTTACTGATTTAAATACCTCTCATTTTTAAAAATATATGTCTTATGGATACATATGAATATATTATATATATGCACATATGAAAAGGGAAAATATCTGTCTTTCCTTGTGCAGGAAAAAGAAGCAATTGGAAGAAGCAGCTCTTGCTGCTCTTCCCCTCCCAGCAACACTTCTGAGGTTAAAGGAATAAAAATCCATCAATTTGTACAGGCTGACCTCGCAGTGTTGGGTTTTAGCTGGATTCAGATGTGCAGGATTAACCCAGCAAAGTTTACATGACATTGATTTAAGAGCTGCCTTACGGGACCTTCCAGCGAGTTCCATTAATCGGAATCTTTAATCGGGCCTTGGGATGAGGAAAAAAGTTGCTCAGCAGACGTGCAATGTATGATAAACAGATGTCCCCATGCATCAGATAAACCCAAATGCAGCCAGGGATCACCAAGCAAGGACATGGTTTGGGGCAGGGAGCAGTTCCTCAGCCACGGTTCTGCTGAGGTGAGGATGGGATGGAGATCTCCAAGTTGGAAATGGGATTTCTCACTTCCCATTGCATGTTCAGAAATCACCAGTTTGGGAAGAGACTCCCAGGTGCTGGGGAGGAATGACCATGTGGACGGTTGGATCCCCCAAAAAAGGCAGGATTGGTCAGCAGAGACTCGGAAGGGTTTCCATGGGAGTCCCAGCAAGCAGGGAATAACCTGGTGGTCACAGCAGTGGGAAAGGTCGTGGCTCTGTCCCCAGTGTGGGATTCGTTGATGAATTTTGCACAGAAAGTTCTCCAGCAAAATACGTTGAGTCCTTGGAGCAGAAACTTCATTCCAGTTCTGGATTTGCCATTTCAGTTTGTTTTTTATTTTTAATATCGGCTTCTCTCACTCAATATCTCATCTCCTCTGCAGTTAAATTTAAACCCTCATTTTTTACTTTCTTTTTGTCTAGCAATTTTCTTTCCCCATTATCTTCTCTAATGCAACTCCTTTTTCTTACACCCTTCACACCCCAGCCAGGTCACCTTATTTACCATTGAAAGGCACCAAGAACTCACTCTTGGGTGCCATGCCTGAATCCTGGATCTCTTAGAAAATCCCACCCAAACTCCCGTGACCCCAGCTGGAGCACACCCAGCCCAAACCAGCATCTCCAGGGAAGTCAGCTGTCAAATCCTAGCAGATCTCCCAGGCAAAACACAATTTTTCAACTCCTTATCACCCTGCTGTGCTGGGGCAGCTCTCGGCAGGGACAGGAAAAGGGCAAACAGCCTCTGGAAAGCCAACGCCTGCCAAATTTCCACAGCGCGGGCCGTGCCAGGATTTCACGCAGGAAAGCCAGCCACGGTTTTCGGACGTGAGTTTGAAGACCCATTTCCTGAGTTATTAGGATTGAAATTCCACAAAGAATAATAGGAATATGAAATCGGGCTGGGGTAAGGGATGTGTGTATGGAAGGATGTCACCCAAGGAGGGGAAATTCCCACTAGTTTCTGAATAACAAGGCAGATGATCTTAGAGCAGGAGTTGTTATCAACTTAAAAATGGCATGGCTGCCCCATCCACCTGAATGGCACCAAATCCAACTGGTTTTAGCTTTAAAACTCCATGGAAATCTCTCTTGACTGCCACAAACCTTTCTTACCCTGAGCAGGATCTTTATGGCAAGAGTTTAGATGTGGGAGCCAACTTGCAGCTCAGAATTTGGCCCATTTCTTTGGAGGACATGCCAGGAGTAGCCTGTGATGTTGTTTGGTCTCTGGAGGCAGCCCAAATGAGAGCAGAACAAAGCTTTGATGCAAATGAAAACCTACCAGTGAGTGCAGCTAAATAAAGAAAAAAAAATGATTCTTTGTTATGGAAACCAGCAGAGGAAATCTTGAATTAGTCAGTGCATCGTGACCTCTCTCTGCCCTCCTGAAAAATGTGCATTTTCTTAAAGCCTTTGGACTTTCCACTGCCAAAAGGGAGAAACTGTGCGACATTTCCAGTCACCTGGTGCAAAGCCCAAACTTGATTTAGTAGCGGGGGAAAAAAATTCATCCTCATTGTACAATAAATGTTAAAAAAAAAACTGAGTCAAAAGCATGATTTGTGCAAAGCTGAACAATTTTGAGTGGCTACATCCAATCATGGCACAGACAGGAAAAGCTTGAGTTGATCTTGTGAATGAAGCATGTGGTAATTGTTTCCGTACATCCTCGTTAAGATGAAAAGCTACACAAATAAACAACAACAAAAGCTGCTCTGCGCCAATCAGGGGCTTATTCCAAAAAGAAAAAAATTAAAAACAAAATTAAAAAAAAAAAAAAAAAAAAAAAGGAAAAAAATCTGGCTAGGAATAGTTATTCCCATGCTTCCTACTAGGAGGAGCAGTGGATTGATGGGGGCTAGGGGAGGTGGCCCTGCAAGGTTTTCCCTTTTCCCTGGGTCACATTTGGGCAGCGCCGCTCTGGCACGAGGCTGGGCTGGGAGTGAGTCAGCGGAAGGTGAGGAAGGACATGGAGAGAACCAGAAGTCACAGGGAAACACGACAATTAACACCGGAGAAACTGCCCTTGAGGGACCCAACGGAGTCCCAGCAGACAGGAACCTTCTCCACACGAGTGAATAATGACATTGCCACCCACCAGGTTGTGACAGCGCTCACCAGAAGGGTCCCTTTGAAGTTTTGAAAGGGACAGGGCAAAGGTGACCTCCATGGAAACTCCAGGATCCTTTCCTGCAGTAACTCCCTGCCACAGCTGTGTCCCTGGGACGGAGACCTCTGTGATTCGGAGCTGGAGACGATCCCCAGCTGACATCAGCAGCGAGGCTGAGGCTGCACAAAGAGCTGTGTATTCCCCATAATTGTCCTCCTTATCAGTGTGGGTGAGTGTGCAGTAGTCTAAATCACACAGTCATGACACTCCACATGGCTGAGCAGGAAGAGCCCACTTGGCCTGGGCTAGATTAGTCTAATCCCACCTCCCTTGTTCTGTCATAATACCCCTCCATCCCTTCACTCCCTATAAAAATATCCAGCTGTTGATTAAAATTAGTGAACTGTTGGCTTTCGGAGTCGAGTTGGCAGCTCATTCTCTGTATTTCCTAGATATCTCTGGATGAATTCCCCATTTACTCGGCGGCCTGATCCTGTGAACTGCCAAGCTCTCCCAGGCGGGCGGGATCAAGCCCTGGCTCCTCCGGATAAATCAGGGGTTTCCTCCTGTTCCTCCCCACCAACCTGCTCCCAGCACTGACATCTTCCCTTCCAGGCTGCCTTGGGGAAGAGAAAAACAAACGCTGGCCTGTCAGCTGGGTGCTCTCAAGAGTTCCACTCCTCTGAAAAAGGGACTAAATTAAAAGTCTGGCTTAATGCCCCCACCCCTCTCCAGGCTGACAGGAGGCTGGAGGAAGCCACCATGCTCTCCTCAGCTCTATGCCTTGTCCAGGAATCCCAAGCAGGCTGCAGAAAACCAGGATTTTGAGGGAACTGCTGTGAAATGTGAAATATTTCCATGTCTCAGCCTGGATTCATCTTACAGAGCTTTGTTGTGGCAGCAAGAGATTGTAAAGAAAAAAAACTGGGGGGGGGGGGGGGGGGGGGGGGAGAACAGCAGAAAGAAAACAGATAAAGCCATGGGGGCAGTTGGAGGAATGTTTTGGAGAGGAGGATTCATTCTTTTATTGGTTTTCTTCCTGCAGATTCTTTCTGGAGGGCTTGGAGAAATGCTGGGAATCCTCAGCTGGTGCATGTTGCTGCTGGATTTATTTTCCACCAGCAAAGGATCTGCCTCCAGCTCTGTGGAGTCCTTGGAAGTCGGTGGGAGATTCTGGCTGCTCCTAGGAGGACTGGGTGGCTCAGGACACCACCAGCTGCAGAGCTGGACCTCAAAATAGCAGCAACCTTATATTTACATCCATGACTGCCTCAAATCCAGGGTGCAGCAGGAAAATAATCAACCTCAGCGACTCCATCCTGTCCTGAACGGGATCACTTGGGTCTGACAAAGGGAAAGGAAAGAGATGACACCTCACAGTGTCCCTAAATCAGTAGATGGCCATTAAAATCACTGTGCTTGTCCCCACTGTTGGGACCTCACCCAATCCAAACACACACCGATTGTTCCAGGAAAGTGTTGTTGGAATTTAACACAACTTTTCTAACTCTTTCCATTAAAAAGGACCTTGCAGCTCTGGTTTGTCAGCAGCAGTGTACAAGGAAAAGTTCTGAGGAGATCCTTCCCTACAGAGCTGGAATTCCAGCAGGAATACAAGGAAGATCAAGCAGGATTTCACAGCTCAGGCTCAGGTCAGAGGTCCTGTCATTCAGCTAGGAAATCTTTATTATAATTTCCAAAGGGAAGCACAAATTCTGCCGTGGTCTGTGTAGGAACAAATTTGGTCTTCAAGACATTTTGACTATTTATTTTTATTATCATGCTCTCTTTAATATGTTAAAAGCATAGAGTCATAGTATTATGGAATTGTTGAGGTTGGAAAATACCTCTGAGATAGCCCAGAGAGGATTTGCAAGCACACATCAATCTCCTGGAGCACCATGGAGAAAGACAGGGCAGAAATAATTTGCAAAATATTTTCTTAAAGATATTTTTCCACTTTCTTCATTCACTCTGGTCCATTTTCTGAGGGAACACGAGGATGTGGGATCTCCTGGGACAGCAAGAGTGAAGTCATGAGCTAAGGGGAGTCAAGGGAAAAGACCCAGCAGTGTGGCTGGACGGGGCAGGGCACATCCCGGAGAAATCATTCCAGGAGAACTGGATCCTTTTGGACATGCCTGGGTGAAGAAGCCTAAAAAAGAGGATTGCTCTGGATGCTGAGAGCCAGATTCCCACTGCACAGGACTGCAGGAGCTCCCTCCTGGCATGGAGGGGACACAACGTCAAAGCATTCCAGGATTTGTCAGGATTCCAGGACTCTGCTCATTGCCCACTTATCCCTTCATTCCCTGAAGCAATCTGCTTTTGGTGTGTCATTAACTTATCAGCTCAGCCTCAATTTATCTGCATTCACCAAGATCTGAAGTTGTGATGTTTATTCCCACCACTCCGTGGGCGGAGGGAGATCCGCTCTGAAGATTTTCCAGCAATTTCCTTTGTGCTCCTTTTGGACAAAAGCTTTGGATGCAGCTGCACAACTGTCATCGGGTCTCTGGGTAGGAGAGGAGGGACAGCTGAGGGCCTGTGTCCCAGCAGGAATCACATTCAAACCCTAAAACAATCTGATGGGCACTGCAATAGTCATCTTTTCCAAAGGTCCCGTGGAATTTGGTGCTGACAAACTTTAGCCTCTGGCATGGAAATTGAACAGGCTTAGAAAATTGAACAGGCTTAGAAAATTGAACACGCTTAGGAAATTGAACATGTTTCTACCTCACACCCTTTGGAACCTGCCAAGAGCCATCTCAAATAATTGGCTTGATGCTCTGCAGGATTTTCAGCCTCCTAAAAAGAGAAAGGCACAAGAAAAATGTGGTTTCTAGGATTTAGAGCAGATATCTCAAACAATGAGGTGGTGTTTTCCCAAGGAAAGAGTGTCAGAGTTGTGCTCATCAGTATGACACCAGTAATAAAAACTCCCAGGGGAAGGAATGAGAAGTGATGCCTTGGGTAGTGCTGATTGCCACGAGATGACTGGGGGGAAAATGAAACATTAAAACCCATGGAAGTGGGGTTTTCCTTTCTGTTTCCCACCCAACTCAACACGCACATCCCTAAACTTTCCTGCATCTCATGATTTCCACCAACATTTCTGCTTGCCTCCAGCAAGGGCAGCATGACCTGCAACATTCCTGGCAAAAAAAAAAAAAAACAACCAAAAAAAAACCCAAAAAACCAAGCCCAGCAAGAGGCACACAGCAAGGATTTGCAGAGCAAGTACAATTTTCTGCCTGTGAATCCTATGGCCAATTCAAAATCCGTGGAAGGAAGGGAGACCATGGATGGCATTTGGAGAGCAGAGGACCAGAGCTTTGCAGTGCAATTCCTGGCTCAGGGTGGATTGGAAACGCTGCCACTGAGCAGGAATGCACAAAGGAGCTGCAGGATTTCACTTGATGGATGTGAAATTCCCTGATTCCCTGTGCAATGCCCACAGCTTCTCCTGGAGTTTCTTTGTTCCTCCACTTCGGATTCAAATTGCTGAGTGTGGCAACCACGTTGTCACCAATGACTGTGTTTGCCACAAAACTTCCCTTTACAATCAAGACTGAGGAGAATATAGGAAATTTTGTGAGCTTTTTGCCCAAATAATATGGATATCCAGCCTGAGTTCTGTGCAAGAGCGAGTCTAGAGCAGATTTAGACAGGGGGGACAATCTAAACAGCTTTTATTTTATTACCCTGATATGTTTACCATTTTTCCACCCTTTTTTAGAGAGTGGAGCTGCAGGATTTGCCCCAGCAGCTGTATGAACTGTATGTTAAGAGTAACAGAGCTGTCTCAAATCCCTTTGTATTCCAGGGACATTTTTCCAAGGCATTTTGTCTTCGTAACAATACCCAGAGCTCCCTAAATTTTGGGAAGGTCATTTGTTTCCTAGCAGAGAGATTCCCTTATCCAGAGCTTACTAGAGCCCAAACAACAATTTATAAACTCTAAGCTCCTTTCTCCTTCAAGATGAAGTGCTTTAGTGTTGAAGCCAAACTAAATCTTTAAATGGTATAAGAGGCATTTGGATTTTTTTTCCCTGCCCAGCTGACAGTAGGTTTACAGTTTATAATCTGGCCTTTGTAAAGGCATTTGTCAGCCTGGATATTTCATTTTAAAACGCGACCACCCATGAGGACACACAGACAGGAAGCGTTTGTTCACTTGCACCAACAGCCCATTTGAAGGTTGGCTGCAAAATAACAGAATTTAGTCACAAAGGCAAAGTTTTTCCCTTTTTTTTTTTTTTTTTTTTTTTGGTGCATTATCTCCCTACCATCTCGTTTTAAAAAGCAGCCTTTGTTTATGGGAAGCGAGTCCTCTGCTCTAAATTTGGAAATTCGACGTATTCCCCTAATCCCCACGTCCTCACAGGGATGCTGGCTGTGCATCTTTGGCCTCCCAAAAGACAGAGCTGCTTTTATCTTCTCTCCCAGGGTCCCCAGTTTAACTGCCCCACCAGAGGAAGAGGAGTCTTAGCACTCCAGGGGCAGAGGGGAAATGTTCAGCCCAAGTTTACAATTTCCACTGGACCAGACCCCCTGGAAAAGCTGCAGCTTCATGCCCATCCTATTTTTTCAGATGTGCTTCCACGTTTAGCACAGATTTGGTCATGCCAAACGTTGGTTGCTCTTGCAATTGAATAGAAATATGTCCAAGCCAAAAGAGAAAGGCAAGAAATAGGATTTGAAGTTAAAAGTGAGTGGCCTTCACTTCTTAAATAGATGAGTTTGTGTCTCCCTGCCTGGGGCTGAAGGGGAGAAAGCAAGGCCAGAGCAGAGGGGCTCTTCCAGACAGTACCACACAGAATATTGCATTCTTTCCCCCAGCACCACAACTAACACTCACTTTTTATCTCTATTGCTCAAAGGTTTAAAGGGAGGAAATGGTTCCAGCAAGTGATAAAGCTTTCAGATTTTTTTACTTTATTCGGTTGCAAAATATAACAGTAAATAATAATTACATCAAGCACCCATGGCCTGGGGTTTAGCTCTGTGCCCCCATCACTTGGGGGACAGAATCCTTTAGGACTTCAGGAGGAGAAGTTTTAGGAGTATTCTTAGCCTTGCAGCTCCCAAAATATTTGCAATATTTGCAGTTCTTTTAATTCCCTACTTCTTTTAATTCCCTACTTCCTCCTGGGTCCAGCAGTTTCTTGTCACCCCAGAAAGTCTTTGCAACTCTTTTTTTGTTCTTTAGCTGCTGGTACAAACTTTGACATTCAAGGAATCTTCTATAGCAGAAACCATGATGATAAAAAATAACAGGGGACAGGAAATTCTCCAATTCATGGAATCTCAGAATGATTTGGCCATCCAGGGGCAGGGACACCCTCCACTGTCCAAGGGTGCTCCAAGCCCCATCCAGCCTGGCCTTGGGCACTTCCAGGGATCCAGGAGCAGCCACAGCTTCTCTGAGCACCCTGTGCCAGGGCCTGCCCACCCTCACAGCAAGGAATTCCTACCCATTGAGCCCCCTCAGCCATAAATGATGGATTCCACAAGAAAAGTCCAAGAGCTGGTGATGTCTCCAGCACCGCTTTGGGCAAAGAGGATTTTGAGAAAGTTTGTAGGAAGACATTCAAACAGAAATCTGGGAAAAACAATGGGACAATATCAAAAGGGCAAGAGGAGAATATCTATGCCACAGGAGGGGAGAAAAAAAACCCCAGGCAAGCTATTTTAAGTCGTCTCTTCATGTCCCAAATGTCACTGTTGTTTTGCCCCAGCACGGCAGGTCTGTACAGGGCATTGTGCTGCCAGCACATCCTCTGCAAGCCAAGGGAAACCTGCTCTGTGTCCATCTGTCCTGCTGCTGCAAGCCTGGCTTTATTCTGCACTCATCTGACAGCCCAGAGCTTTTCTGATGCATCCAGGCCTCAGTTTCTTGGCTGTTCTCTGAGAGCAGGGGTGCAGGACATGCCTGTGCTGCTGCTGCTGCTGCTGCTGCTGCTGGCCATACCTGAGCCCATCCTCTCCAAACTTGGGCTGGGAGGCAGCTGCGGTCACCAGGTTGAGTCTCTCACTGCTCATAAGCCTTTCCAGGCATCCTGGAGAGCAAACACACTTTCCAAAAGGGATTTCTCACAGTTGCTTGATGGCTCAGGCCGTGCTTTTAGTGGTGGGGCTGTGCAATGTAAGCTCAGAGAAGGAAGGTTGTGTCTCTCTCTCTCTCTCTCATCAGAACACGTTGTGCTAATTTGCATTGTGCAGTCAGGGCAAAAATCAGCCTTTTGTCTCTTCAAAGGAGGTGTTGGGGGTCTACAAACACTTTAAGTGGACTTTAGGACATGGGGTTGGATTCAGCCCTGCTGCTGGAGGTGCTTTCCTGCCCTGCAGTGCCCAGCTCCAACACTAAAGCCAAATTGTCCTGAATATTAAATGTGTCTCTGAAGTGAAATAAACTCTTGCTGAAGCACTTGAACCTGATCCAGATCTAGGAAAGGAGTCATCTGTGGAAATGGGGGTAGGACACCTTGGACAGTGGTCCAAGAATTGAACCAGAGAATCATGGAATGGTTTGGGTTGGAAGGGACTGTAAAGATCATGGGCAGGGACACCTTCCACTATCCCAGGGTGCTCAAGGGTTCCACCCAACCTGGCCCTGGACACCTCCAGGGATGAAACAGCCACAACTTCTCTGGGAAAACTCTTCCAGTACCTCACCACCCTCCCAGGGAAGAATTCCCACAGTCGTATCCACACCTATAAATACACCCCACCAAAAAAAAATTGAAATTTTCCTTGCATGCAGATGAAACCTGGAGCTGTGTAAAATTCCAGGGTGCTTCAAATACAACCTCCAAGTGGTCAGAAGTGGGGCTGGGGCTGTCCTTGGCCTTCCCTAATCCACATCCCTACTCCCTCAGTGTCATTCCCTATGGTTCCTTTTCCAGCATTTCCATCCCATCTGCTGCTGAGAGCATCCTGGATCCCAAGGTAAGGGCTGGATCACAGCTCCTGCCCCAGTCCTGCCAGTTTAAAAAACATAAATTTCACATTTAAAAATGAAATGCTTATAAAATATTAATCTCACCTGTTAAAGACAGGCAACACCCAGCAGTGAACCAAGGCTGGTTGGTTTATAAGTATCCTCTGTGGGAACAGCATCAGGAACTCTCCAACACCAGGAATACTCCAAATTTTTGTGGAGCCAGACAGTTACTTAAACCAGGATTAACCCATGGGAAACATTGAGGTTTCCCTTTTCCTCCAGAATAACACTGTTCTAGAAACAAAAAGAACTTTTTCCTCCAGAACTGCTGCACCCCTGCATGGATCAATGCCAGCCCTTGGATTGATTTCTACATTATTATCTTCTTTAGCAGCTTTTTAGCTTCTTTTAGCAGCTTTTTCACTTTTCTTCCTGGCACAGAGATTCCACAATCAATAACCTACATCATCTTTGGAGACAACTCCAATTTTATTTCCCCTTTTCTGAAAACATCCAAAGCCAATACACTTTATTTTCCATATCCTTCACTGCATTTGAACATAAATTCTCGTGGCAGTTTCACACCTCCCAAAGAGAGGGGGAATTGCTTTTTCCAGTGCCTGGAGCTGCTACAAACCTGAGCTGTGAATTGGGAGCTGCTCGTGGCTCAGCAGTGAGGATTTGGGGATGTGATGAGCCTGGGAGCAGGCTGGGAAACCTGAGCAATCCGTGCCTGCCCCTCCCTGCCCCTTGCAGCCCCTCGTGTGCTGCCTGCTCCAGTCTGAACCAGGACACGTTTTAAGGCATGTCCGGAGATGTGATTTCAGACCAAGCAATTCCAGGTCAGTTCATGCACTCCCATTCCCAAAATCGCTGGGTTTTGCAGGAATCTGGGATTTCCTCGGCCTTGCTGGACCTCCCTGTGGCTATTAGAGCTGAGTTTAAGTTTTCTACGAGACCTGGAACAGCCCCACTGACCCAAACCTTCAGCATAGACGATTAAAATGATTTTTTAACCATATCTAAACCACTCCACAATGTTTCAGTAAACAGTAAATTTATTTTGGGTTTGTGTCCCAGCTTCATTTTCCTCAATAAAGACTATTCCATTATTAGTTTTATCCTTATGAATCTTATTCCCAACACTCAACCTTTATTTATTATTTTAAGGGGCATCTATCATCCTGCCTTAGAACTGTAAATATTCTACTTACACCAAGCACAGCACATCCTCTCTGTTTAAAATCCGAGCTGTGAGGTTTTATATAATTTTTTTTTTCCTTTCCAAGTTGAAAGGTCCTAAAGATAAACCCACAAGGATCCTAAAGCCATGAACCACAGCCTAAGCCCATCCTGCAGCCCAGCCCACCCAAGGGATCCCCTTAAAGCTTGGCTTATGGCAGTGTCAACACCCAAAAAATATTTAAAATTAGGAAGAAAAATAATAATCTGGAAAGCAGGTAGTCACTGAACCTAAATGCAGGGAAGGGGGAAAGAAGGGACTCCTGGAATTCATTCTTGGGAAAAATTATTCCAGTGACTTTCATAACTGGTCATAAGGCTACAAAGGATTTAGTTACAGGGCTGTGATGTAGGGATTTGTAGAGATTGGGCACAGGGAGAGGAGAAGATCACCCAAATTATTCATCCAAACAATTTGAAGGAGCAACCTGGCCAAACAAAGGCAGTGTGGCAGCTTTGAATGCTGCCTGATCCCTTTCCTGAGGGATCAAATAAATTCAAAGCAGCACTGGGTGGTTTTTCTCCAGGCACAACTCTGCAGAGCGAGAATCACCTGCTCCCTCAGCCTCCAAAACCCCGTCAGAAACGCAGACTCCGTGCCAGTATTTCAGCTTTTCAAGATTAATTTGGTTTTATTTGCTTCATTTCCAGCAGAATGAAACACAGGATTCTCCTGGCAGGCCCCGAGGGGGCCGATTTATTTTTCATTAGCTCCAAATTAGCCCAACGATGAGACAACTTTTCAAAAGGAGACGTTTGAAAGCGGCTCCTTTCAGAAGAAAGTCAGAACGAGGCACTTTGTGGTTTGTTTGGTTTCTTAATGGTTTCTGTCCCCTCTCTGAAATCCTCCTGGCTGCCCAATGCAAACTCAGGATTGATTTTAGTCCAGCCAAAGGTGCAGCTGAACTATTAAATTACGTAAAACGAGAGGCCACAAAGGTCTCCTTGACACTGGCACTGGCTGTGGTGATGATAAAGTGGTGTTTTCACATGCCTGGGGTCGAATTCAATTTGTAGTGAGGATGGATAATACGAGGATTTGGCTGATTTCTGTTTTCTCTCCAGCCCTGGAGTAACAGATCCCAAAAAATCCCTGTTGGAGCAGCAGATATTTCTTCTCCCAGTAATCCCAAACTGCACTGGAGCAGCTTTGGGCTGCCATGCCCTCACCTGAGCACCCCTGAGCTGTAACAACCCACCTGGAACCATCCCCACTCCCAACCAGCAAGGGGTTAACACCACCCCCGACCCAAGCTGGCAGGAAAGGCTTTGTCAGGAGCAGATCCCTGGCAAAATTGAGTCACCAGCACTCCAAGGTCACTCTGTGCCGTGGCTTGGCCACCATCCAACCCAGGGAAGAGCAGCTGGGGCTGCAGCACCCACACGAGGTGCCATCAACACCCCACCATGGGGAGGTGACCCCAGAGAGGTCCCCTGACCATTTATTTTCTTTTCCTTTTTTTTTTTTTTCCTCACTTTTCCCCCCGTTTTCCACCAGGGAGATCTCTGCTCGTTGTGCATGCACGGAAAGAAGGGGTGAGAGGATGTTTCCCCAGTGATATCACCAGCCCTGAGTAAATTCTCTGACCAAAAGAGAAGGCCAAGGGAACAATTTGTGCTGCATCCTTTAAATGCCAGATCTCCATTTGAGAGCAGCATTACAGGAACGACCAGGGCACTTAATAGCCAGCTGCAAAGTCATCAGGTATAAATATTTACAGAGGTCTCTTGCAACATGGACATTCCTCCAGATGCAAGAGGATCCCAGGCGTTTCATGGCATTTTCACCTTCTGCAAAAAGAATCCTCTTTTAGACACACTCAGCCATAAAACGACAGAAATAGCATTTTATGGAAAACCCACAGTGCACCCACTCTCTAGGAGCTGTTCCCTCTCTTCTCCTCTTTTGGAATGGTGAGGTATCTCTGGTTTTGACTCAAATAAGATGTTACAAAGCAAAGGTTGTTCAAGGTGTGGAGAAGCAGCGTCCTGTGGAGCAGCAGTGATTGCTGAGGTGCACAAAGGCATGAAATGAAGAGGGATGGGGTGGAATTAAGCAAAAGAAAATCCCTCTTTTATGGCAAAGCATATCCAGCTACTCAAAATCAGAGTTTGAAAGCTTTTTACTGAAGAGATCCAATACTCTACAGATCTCAGTGTTGGCAGAAGGGGCAGGGGACCTGATGAATCATTTTTGTGGTTAGGATAGATCCAGGGACACTTGGTCCAAACACAATGGAGACTTTCAGCAAGTGAAAAACAGATCTCCAGCCCATCTGGTGCATTCACTGCCTTTCCACACTGCCATTATTAAAACCATCTCTTGGTTTCTGTGCTCCTTCATCACCTTTTCCTTATTCTAAATGCAAATTCTCATTCAATACCAGATTGTGGCTGAGAGCCTGGGAATTACCATGGAAGAGTCCAGGTCTTTCCTGATATTCCCTTTGTGTGTGAAATATAACCAAGGGGAAAGAACTTCAAGGAGGAGTTTTTTCTTGATGGGGAAACGTGGTTTTAGGAGATCAGAATTATGGAATCATGGTGTCCAGCCATCAGCCTGATGAGATTGACCACGGCCAGGCTCTGCAGCATTCCCAGCTGTGTTATTTTTCACCCCAGACACCGATTTTTACCTGATTTGTGGGACTTGGTGATGATAAAGTTGTTTGGGTAGCTGGGTTCAGAAGTGAAAGTTGTCCACCCCATTTCCCTGGAAGTCAGAAGATGTGGCAACCCAGGAGGGGGTGAAGCAGCATCTCCTCCCACCACCAGCAGCAGAATTCCTAGGACTTAACACAGATTAAATCC
Source organism: Sturnus vulgaris (assembly GCF_052056855.1). Lineage (NCBI taxonomy): Eukaryota > Metazoa > Chordata > Aves > Passeriformes > Sturnidae > Sturnus > Sturnus vulgaris. The sequence goes on from NC_142254.1 coordinate 19,258,355, forward strand.
CAATTAAAACCACGCCATTTTCTCAGGTTTTTTGGGTCATCCTGCTCTCTTTCTCCACACTCAACACCATTCCTGCAGCATTGGCTGTGGATGCTCCAGTCGGGATTGGCAAACCCAACTGGCCATTCCTCCTTTTCTACCACCAGAAACTCCCTCAGGACTCCAGTGAGAAATGATTGCAATGCAATCATGGCTGGAGCCAGGATCCAGGAATAATAGCAAGTTTTCAATGCAAATCCTATCGATAGGATTCTAAAAAAATCCTAAAAGGTGCCGATTTTGTGCTGGAAAGGGAACAGAAGTCAGCCTGCAATATTCCTGCCTGCCTCTTTTTACTGATTCCAGACGCCAGGCCAGGCAGGATCTGGCTATTTTCACTATCATGTTATCACTCCACAATATGTCAGCAAATTCTTGTCCAAACATGATTTTTTTTTTTTTCCAAGCCACGTTTTATCACTTCTTTTCCATAATCATGACTGATAGTGAATCTAATCTGAATTGGGCTTGGAGGAGGCACGAGAACAATGAAGTGCCGTCAGCACAGGGAAGCACATCCCCTTCTTCTTTTATTCCTGAAGCCAGGCCTCGCTTCAGAACAGTGCTGAAACAAGGCTGGAGAGCAAAACATGCATCTCTTTAGGCACCTGAAATTGGAAATAAATCAGGGAATGTCAAAATACAAGAATGTCAACAGGCTGTGTTGTAATTGTGCAGAGGATCAGCAGCTCTTTGGAGCTGCTGGACTGGCTCAGCTGACAGCTCCAAACCCAGGCTCTTGTTGAGGGCACATCCTTCTGTCCCAGAGATCATGGAATCATGGAATAGTTTGGGTTGGAAGGGATCTTAAAGCTCATCTCATTCCAAACCTTTCCAATCTGGCTTTGGACACGTCCAGGGATGGAGCAGCCACAGCTTCTCTGGGCACCCTGTGCCTCCCCACCCTCACAGGGAAGAATTTCCTCCTTATATCCAATCTAATCCTACCCTCCAAAGTGAAAACTTGATCCCTCCCATCCCCTTCATCATGTACTTCTTTCTGGTTTTATCTTTTTTTTTTAAGTTTCCTTAATTTATGTGTTATTTTCCTGCTTTATTAAAAAACAGTATTTTAGCTTTGTGGCAATTGCTCCCATTTCAGCTTTATTTTTGTATTGTTTTGCTTTCTTAGCTCAAATAGGTTGTAAATGAAGCAAACAGCACGTTTGCTTGATTTCAGATGGACCTGGCAAAAAGCAAACATTTACAAGGTCACTTTTTGTCCCAAAAGCTAAAATTAAAGAAAATCAAAGCTTATCTAAGACATGTTCATCAAATACAATATCCCTGCTCTGTTGAACCCAGGGCAGGCTGATCATTCCAACAGATTTAAACCCGGAATTTTACAACTGTTTCCCATATTCAGTTACAAATTCAATTCTTATTTTTGAGCCCAGCTCTTGACTGCTCAGAACCACGACCTTTTCTCCCTAAAACACCTCTACCTGTAATGGCAGCTCCCCTAATTAAGAGAGGTGACACCTTCCCAGGCCTGAAAGCCAGACAAGCCCCTGGAAATCTGCTTTTTGCTGTATCCAAAGTGTTGACATGGATGTGGATAAACCTTATGGAAACACCTAGTGACCACAGAGGGCAGTTTCTTTCTCCAGGCAGGAATTTTTTTGGACAATGTTGCAGGGTAAATAGGAGGAAAGCAGTGGTTTAGCAAACACAAATCTCTCCAAGCTGCCAAGCAAAATTAACCCCTCTCTTAATTTTTTCAGTTTTTTTTTCACCGAGCTGAACGAGGCTCTTGGGAAGGGGAATGGGTTTTGTGCTGTCACACTCAAGAGGTAACTGAGCCTTTCAAGTGCTGATCTGACTTAATCTTTCAAAAATGTGTCCAAATTGCCTGAGCAAGGAAAAGCCCATCCATCGCTGCCCTCTCCCCAAATGGAGAGATCCTTCAGAGCAACGCCTGCATTCCAGAGGTAATAACCTCCAATACCTTAAGTCAAAAAGCCAAGTCAAACTCCCTGGATAATGCATTCGGGATTAAGGTTAAATAGGCTCCCGTCACTAATAATGCATCTGCTCCCCATGGGGAGATTTGGTGGGACTTGAGGGATGGAGCTCCTGCAGGGCTCCCCAAACAAACCCAAGGGTGCACCAGGAGCACCCCAAGCCCACCCCAGTGCCCCCTCCTTGACTCCCACCCTGGCTTTGCAGGAGGGCACAAAGAGGGGGGGGTGGGGGGGGAGAAAAGGGGGGAAAAAAAAGCTGGATTCAATCCATTTCGAGCTGGCTGGATGTGTCTGGGATGGAGACAGATGCTGTTTAGACAGGCTGGGTCGGTGGGTGGCCAGGCAAGGAGACCATGGCTGTACAGTTTATAGAAGGCTCCCAGCATAAATGAACTGTTGAAGACCATTGGAAGCCTCAGTGAAATCACAACACGCAGGAACACGGGGGAGGGAGGGCAAAAAAAAAAAGGCTCTTTTTGAAAAAGCACGGAGAGAAAGGGATGTTGGAGGGACTCGGGGAAAATCACAATGAGGGGGGTTCTGAAGCCGCCATTCATGAGCCCCAAAGAAAGTAAACACGCCCAGGAGGGGCTGAAAAAAAAATAATAATTAAAAAAAAAAAAAAAGCAGATCTAAATAGTTTTTCCTGCATCAGGGCGAAGGAACAGACGTGCCTTTGCCCTGCTCCTGTCTAGTCTTGCTAGGTGGAAAGCTAATATTTGAGGTCATGCTTCAGTGGGGAATATTTGGATATTAAAAAAAGAGCTGTCCAGGCTGCTTTGCCCATTGCCAGCCTGCATGGGATTAAAAAAAAAAAAAAAAAAAAAAAAAAGAAAAGAAAAAAAGGAGCTGATTTGGAGTTTCCTGGGTTTATTTAGAGATAAGCCTGAGGTGACCTTTCACTCCCACACACACACACACATTTGCCTAGAAATGGAACCGTCTGATCCTTGAGGTCTGTGTTCAGGAAAATCCAGAGTTTATTATGGCAAATTGCACCAGAATCCTGAAATCTGGAGATTGACAGACTTTGGGATTGGGAGGAAATTTGCTGGGACTGAATTCCAGCCCATGTTCCCCACTTAGGGAACAACAACCTGCTTGCTAAACCCCAAGACCACAAATCCAAGATAAGAGTCAAAGACTGGAAAAACATCCAGGATATCCCAGCTCCTCTCTCCTTTCACTCCCCTGCTCTCTCAAAGAAAAAGAACATCCCAAAACCTCAAAATTCAGGAAAGATTAGATAATTTCACAGGGATCCAGAGCATCTCAGTGAATATTTTTTTTCCCTCCTCATCCCAGGCTGGAGCTGGACATTAAACTGCTCCAAATCCCATGGGAAAGGTTCCATGGTGGCTTTGGAACTGCCAGGTTAAGGCTTGGACTCCATAATGTCAGAGGAATTTTCCAACCTCAACAATTCCAGGATTGTATGAAGGGAAGAAAACACCTGGAAATCAATCCCAATGTTGGGACTTCTGGAGCTTGATGCCACTGGTGGGATCAAAACCCCAAATATGAATAAGTTTGATGTACAATATGTTAAATGTAAGATGAAAAAATCACCAATTTTGGGGGGATTTCTCTGGCTTTAGGACTTTTCCCTCAGCGTGGTAGGCAGAATGTTCAGAGATGGACACTCCCAGCATGGGGAGGATAATTTGGAGGAGGCACAAAGAGCTCTAAATCCCAAAAAAGCTTTGGCAGAAACCCAGATCTCATCTCACCAGAATGGATTTAAATGGTGCAGGTGGGAAAGAGCAACAAGCCCTAAGGAATTCCCACATCCCTGGTGAGAATTGGATGGATCCATGGATGAAACTGGATGATCCCAGGCAGTTCTTTTCTAGATAAAAAACAGCAAAAAGAGAAAAAAAAACTATCAAAAAACCTCTTTTTGACGAGAACCTGCAGCTAAATTATTTTTATCCTGGACATAAAAAATTTCCAGGTCAGAAAAGAGGAATTAAAACGGATCTAAAAATAATTTACTGTTCTGAACCAAGCCATGACAAATTTATCTGGGGAGTTTGGAGGATTTCTCTCCGTTTATTGGCATTGCAAGTGTTATGATGAAAAATAGAGGCATCAAAAATAAACTCTGCTACTTCATGTTTAAACTCCTGTGACTCCTTGTACCCTGGATTTTCTGGACCTCCACAAGAATTCATTCACTGAAAAAATAAAACTGTCCAGCTATTAAAAAATGTGCAGCCTCGTCCTAATTAGTGGCTGATAAAGCGATGGAAACCATATTTCTCCCAGTTCTGAGCAAACAAAAGTAAGATTAGAATATCTAACAATAGAAATTCCTTTTCATAGTTTGAAAGAAAAGAGAGATCAGAGTGTATTTCACCTAGCAAAGGTCAGTTTATTTAATTACAAATGCCACGGAGTATCAGAAACTAAAATATTAAATGACATTCATGCTGAAGAGGCATCTTCATGCCCATACATTACACACAGAAGCAAGAGCTCAAAGACAATCTTAATTAAGTATTTGAAATATCTCCAGCTCCCACCTTTCCCCCTCTCCATAAAACAAAAAACCAGCCCAGGTTCATCATCCCGGGACCGATCCCACTCCCATTTCTGGGACAAAACCCTGATTTTCCATTGCCTCGTTTAAATTGCTTCCATGGCCAAACCGAGCCGTATCAGCAGCGATTTTTCTCCTGTCTCTCCCCTGCTGCTGGTTTGATAAGGGGAGTGCTCCCCTCGCTGCGACTCCACGCTTAATTAGCTCCAGATGCAGCCTAATTAGTCAGTCTGCAGGGCGAGCATTGTTCTGTTGTCACTCGAGCCCCCGGTGGAAGAGCTGAGATTGAACATGAGAACCAGATGCCGGCAGAGCTCCGAGCTGCCCATCCCGGGATCCCCCTGGTCCAGCCTGAGGGATAATAAATGTTGTGTTTAAAAGCCACGGGCACAGCCAGAGCTTCCCGTGGTTGCAGGGAGGAAGGAGCACGTGAAAGTGGAAAGGCTCCTTCAAACAGCCCGTTCCCGCTAATTGTGCGTTGGGCATCCTCGTGCCGGGATTTTGGGACAAATTGCTTCGACATCCGGCACAGTTTTGCTCAGCAGGATTTTGGTGTCTCCCTTTGCTCGCCAGATTTAGCCTTTAATTCCTCTGTAATCCCACGGAGATGCCTCTAATTCGGGCACAGAGGTTTTTCCCTGGTTTTTTTCGCCGATTTTTCAAAGGTTGGCTTGCCGGAGAGGCGTTCAAATCTGGAATTAGGGAAATCAGCAGGAAAATCACGTGGACAAAAGATTGACAGACTCTGGGATTGCAAGGAAATTTGCTGAATTCCAGCCCATAATTCCAGCCCAACAGTTTGCATAAATTACTTGTTTAACACCAAGACCATAAATGCAGTTTGTTCCTACATTTCCTTTCTCTGTTTCAAGATAAGAGCCAAAGACTGGAAAAATGTCCAGGATATCCCAGCTCCTCTCTCTTTTCACTCCCCTTCCCTTGAAGAAAAGGAGCATCCCAAAAACTAATTTCAAAGGCTTGGTGGAGAGTCATTCCATGTCTGGAATTAGGGAAATCAGCAGGCAAACCAGCAGGAAAATCAGTAGGAAATCAGCAGGAAAATCCCAAAATCGAATTTCAAAAGCTAGCTTGGTGGAAAGGCATTCCATGTCTGGAATCAGGGAAATCAGTTGGAAAATCCCAAAATCTAATTTCAAAGGTTGGCTTGCTGGAGAGGCATTCCATGTGTGGAGTTAGGGAAATCAGCAGGAAAATCAGCAGGAAATCAGCAGGAAAATCCCAAAATCTAATTTCAAAGGCTGGCTTAGTGGAAAGGCATTCCATGTCTGCAATTAGGGAAATCAGCAGGAAAATCAGGTGGGCAAAGGGCCCTACCCTAATGCCACCTGACACACTCCTAAACCTGACATTTGTACAAATCAGGAGGGTGAAACTCAACCAGCAGCCTCGGGAGTGTTCTTGGAGCAAAAGGATGGAGGAGGAAGGGAATTTATGTTCTAAAATTTGTTGTGGTTCTGAAATTTGGGTTATCTTAGAGTGTTGGCTGAGCAAAGCTGGGCATGGTTCTTTGAATTCTTTCCAGGACACCTTGCTGTTTGATTTTATCAGATTAAATTAAGACAAAACCAATTTGGTTCAATGGGGCCTTCTGCCATCTCAACATTGCTAAAATTTGCCACATGAAAGAGTGACTTGCCCATATTCCAGGCACATCCATGCTATGTAATCCTGGATAAATGAGAATTCTAAGCCCTGGTGACTTTGCTCTGTTCCATTTGGAGAATGAACTGGCTGACCCCAAAGCAGGAGCAGTCTGTGCATGAGTTCTTGGAGACAAGAACTGAATGAAGATTCCTTGAGCTCTGTGGAATGTGTCCTTCAACCAAAATTATGATTTTGGATGAGGAACCAGCCTGACTCTCAGCAAATGACACAAAACCCCAAATTGCTTCCCCAGAAACCTCACACAAACACCACGATCGTGTTATCAGCCCAGCTGGGGGAAAAGCTGTGGGTGTAAAAACAATATTTAGTTCAACCGGGAGCTAAAACAACTCCATGAACAAGTCCTGTAGCTCGGAGGGGGTGCAGAACAGGGTCCTGTCATTTCTCAGCTAGTTTGAAGGAAAGTAAATTTAAAAAAAAATGAGATTTTTTTTTTTCCCAGCTCCTCTCAAGCCAGGAGAGATCCATGGATGTGGCTTTGTCATCCCCTGTGCCTGCCCATCCCTCCTGCCCTGCCAGCCCCAGCCTTGGTGCAGGAAACCCAACCCCAAGGCATGGTTTGAAGCGTGATTACAGTTTTTCCAGGCTTTCCCTGTGCCTAATTATGGTGGGCCTGTGAGGTAAGCAGGTATAGGTTTCAGGATTTGAATAGTTTAGCGTGGAACAGGGATCCCGTGCTCGTTTTCAGGGAGCTGAAGGGAAATTGGCAGCTGCATTTGAGCACCAAGGGACTGAAAACAAAGCACAGCGTGGTCTTTAGTGCAGCTTCATCCCAGCAAGTGTCTTGTGATTCAGCTGAACTCACCTAAAATAAAAAGGAAATCACAGAAAATGACAGAATTGCAATTTTTTCCTGTGTTTGGTTCCCATCTTGCCAAACCAAACTATCACTGAAATCCATCCAAGGGCACCAGACACCAAATGCTCGCTGTGACTCCAGTCCTGGATGACTTCTGTGATGAAACCAGGCTGTTGAGGAGGTTCTTGGTGTGACAACTCTTATTAAGCATCTTTTATACACTTTTGGGCTGAAATCACTCAATAATTTACCATTTCCCTGAGTTCAGAGTGACTGTCCCAGGCTCGAAGCCACCCACGCACAGAACAAGACCTAGAGAGAGAAAAGTTGGACCTGAATCCATTAAAAAAACAGATTTTCTACTTTTCATCCATTTCCAAATTTCTTCCCATCAGATCCTGCAGTGAATTCACCAGAGGGAGCACAGAGAGAGAGCAAAATCACTTTCATAAAGTCTGGAAAAAATAATCCATCTATGGCACATCAGGTTAAGGAAGAGACATCTGGCTTTTATTAGGTTTTATAAGGTTGATAGCAAATAAGGGTATTAGAGTTAATTTACTTATTTAGAGAGAAACGACTCAATCACAGAAGCCGTGATTGTGCCTGCATGTTTGGAGAGCTCCAAAATTCCCTCCAACCTCCTCTGGGAGTGAAACGGTGCCAATGGTAAAGCAGAGTTTCTTTTCCATCGAGATATTCCCAAAGGGATGCAAAGATTAGAGGAAAGCCACCAGGAATAAGTCCTTTCCCAGACATCCTGGCTGCCTAGGAAAACATGCCAGGGTGTTATTTGGTGGTGGAGGTGTAGCTGGAGGATGAGGAGAAGACTCAATCGTGGAATTTATGGAAGTGGAGATGCAAGGAGGATGAGACTCTGCAGGTGAGACGGAGGAAAAAGGGAAGAGAGAGGGTGGATTTGAGGGGATTATAAATTCAGGGATTTTGGTTAGCAGGAACATCTGAGGGGGTGTGGATCAAAGCCAAAATGTCACCTCCAAGATGTCACATCCACGTGGTTTCTGGACATCCCAGGGGTGCCAGGGCTGCCTCGTCCTCCTGGGGAGGAATTTTTGTTTCCAAATCCTGCTCTGTGGCCACTGCCCTTTGTGAATCTGGGAAGCCAAGCGTGGGTCTCGCATTTCTCTATGTCACAGTGACCCTAAAACCCCCAGCTCTTCCCACAGAATGGTTTGGATTGTCCCAGGGAGGGAAGATGGGAGTTCCCGTGGAAATCTGCTTCCCTCAGGGGTCATTCCATCCCTGCTGGCACCTGATAGCTCCGAGGAGGCTTTCAAGAGCCCTTTCAGCACACCTCTGTCCCAGACACGTCCATCCCAGGGCTCTCTGTCATCAGCTCCCTCTGCTCTTGCTTTAAATGCAGCAGGGATAGGATTTTTTTTTTTCCCATTTTAAGAAAGCAAAAAAAAAAAAAATTTAATCTCATTTTCGGTCAGCACACCTGAGATTTCCACAACGCTGCTTGTAGTTATCCTTTCTAGGGATATTTTTTTTCCTCTCTTTTTAGTTTTCTGTTTAACTTTTGACGGAAAAGAAATTGCTGCTGCCACCAGCTGGAGTTTTTGGGAAATAGCCTTGAAATGCTTCCTTGCATCCCACAGACACGATTCCAGCTGCTTGGACTTTTATTCCTGCTCGTTGCAGTTAACTGGAAACAAATTTAAGCCCAGCTTGCTTCTTGCAGGCGTAGAACAAAATTATGTGACAGTTGATGAATTTTTCTTGAGCTGGATCCTACAGTGCCAGGAATTCAGACAGAAGTTAAATAAAATCCATTCTCAGCTGTAATTTCATCATTAAAACAGTTGTGAACAAGTGGAATTTTGGAGTCAAAAGTGGTCTGAGAAGTGTGGTTCTGTCCATATATTTTTTTTTAAATAAATAAACAAAGCTGGAGAAATAATTGAAATTAAATTCAGCATTATGCCTTGGTAGGTGGTGCTTCCTTTGAGGGTCATGGTTTATGGGTGGACTTGGCAGTGCTGGGATTTTGGCAACTCCAATGCCAACCTAAATAAATCTATGGCTCTTTAGTTCTTCCTTCTCTCTCTTCCATGATTAATGCATTGATTGAAAGGGAAAAGCTGTGAATTTGGGAATGATCAGCAAAACACTGGGGATGGCAGAGGCTGAAATTGATTTTCATGGAGCTGAGCTAAACTTTTCAGCAGTTTTTAAGCCACACTTCCAGCTGCAGCCAGCAATAACCATAAAAAAACCCAAACAGAAAAAAAAATCCGTTTCCCCCTAACTCAATGTACCTCACTTGGATTTTCTACTCTGGATTTACACCACCAACACTGAGGAGCAGTGCTGGAAGAGGCAAGGCAGACCTGAAAGCCCAAGCCCAGCCCAGGAGAGGTGATTTATGCCCGGAGCTGAGCTCCCAGATGGATGCTCTGGGCTGCTCTGCAGCAATGCCACTCAGAGATAATTTTTGATTTAATCCATGCCACAGGGGGCAGTGGCTGTGCTGACCCTTGGCTTTTAACCCTGAGACCTTGGCTGTTCTGGCTGAAGGAACTACTGTCTGTCCTCTGATAACCCTGCCAGAGCTCAGCTGGGGCTGATATCTCACACGGGGCTTTATTGATAAAGATGTGGAATCAGGGGGGCACGTGAGCAGCTAGAAATGACCACCCGGGCAAAATTTTACATTTAAACCCCATGTAGGAAAGAATTTTCTCTGCTTTTTAAGCCTTGCATGTATCCAGAATTTTGGGGACACCCACATTTCCCAGCCACAAAATGCATATATCTTATTTTATATATTTCACATTTGTATGCCAGTCCCAGTCCAGGCTAGATTTCACCATTGTAAGATTTGAAAAACAGCCTTGATTTTAAATATCTTTCTATTTATATTTCTAAATATCTTTCTCTTTCTATCAGCTCAAAGTGAATTTAATTTTTCCAAGCCAAAGCCATCACTGTCTCCTGGTTGCCACTCCAGCTTCTCCCATTTGCCAAAGCATCTTGAATAACGCCTTTTTAAAGTTATTCATTCGTTCATTCCTTTAATTTATGTTATTAGTTCCTTTCTTTAATAGCTCTGGGAGTCTGTATCTAAATCCCATGGAATATTTTCATCTGTCGTCCATGTGAGATTCAGCTCCATCCCCTCTCCTGTTTGCCCAGCTTAACAGGAGATGGGAGAGAAGCACTTGGAAAAATAATAGACATGAAACAAAAAGGGGTGGGAAATGGGGAAAAAATTAAATTATGGCCAAGGAACATCAGGAATCCCTTGAGAAAGAGAAACGCTGGGGGGGAAAAAATCAAATAATGCTCAGAATCAAATGATTCTCAAGGAATTCCTTGAGAAAGAGGAACGGTGCCTGGAAAAAGAGGAGGTGTTGGACGTGCATTCCCCAGGGAGTGCGTGGTGGAGAAGAATTCGGGTCTCACCTTCCCCTCGGCTGGGCGGGATTTATCGCCCTGCTCCAGGAAAGCCCAGGAATGATGGATTCGGTGCTGTGCTGGGAAAACAGCCCCGCTCCGGGGGGAATGGCCACGGCCGGAGCCTGCGGAGCGCCGAGAGTGCGTGGGGGCTGGATGCGCTCGCTGATAAGGAGCAGGGCTTTATCTCCAGCAGAATTTTAGGCTAATCTGGGCTTTTAAAGAGAAATGTGTTTGGGAGAAGTCTGGCCGAGGCGCAGGTGGCTCTGGGGGGGGGGGGGGGGGGGGTGTTGCTGGAGGGATGCTCGGCATTTTTTGGGGAGGTGGGTTTGGGGTGGAGGGTGCCAGGGTGGTCCTGGCAGGGCGCCGGGAGGGTTTCCATAGGGATCCAGCTGGATCTGCCATCCCTGGAGTGCAGATAACGCCCAGCAGGAGTGCTCAGGGCTTGCCGCTCCGAGCAGGGATGCACAGCTGGCAGATTGGCAGGAGGGAGATAAGGTGCCGCCCTCCTTTTAAAAGGGAGCACAGGCAAAGCTTTCCAAAAAATCGGGTTTGCCCAAGCCCACAGAGATCCATCATTCTCCCCGAGCTATGACAGTTTAAAGTCTGCTGTCTCCCCGTCCCTCTCCACCCTTATTATTCCAACATCTGAAGGAGGAACAGAGAGGAATGAAAGTGATAAAAAATTGCTGTAAAATGTTTAATATCTATAAATCACGTCTGCAGCTCCAGCACTGCCTTTTGCTTTTCCCTCGCAAAGACTGAACAGTTGCACAAGAAAATAACTCCCAGTCTCAGCCATCCTGCCTGCAATCAATAATAGCAGGAATTTATTTGGGGATTGAAAGGGCATTTCTGTGCTTGAAGCAGGCAGGTGAGAGGTTTTAATTAAAAGAATTAAATGAGGTTCAATTCAGTCACAAAAGGTGACATATTTCTTTATCCCCCTCTGCCACTGCAGGTATAGATCAAACTCTTGGCATAAATAGGTTGGATAACTGGATCCTTGGCAGTGGAATAATAAGGAACTTCCTCACTGACAACAGGGCCTGAGCTGTGGAGGTTTTCCAGTATCCAAGAAGAGCCAGCCAGGCGAGTTCCATCTTCATGGATCATCCAGCCACTGTGGGAATTGTTGTACTGAGCTCTATAAACATCCCAGCTTGTATCAGGGGCTGTGGAGGAGATGGAGGATGCAGGGAATGAGGGATCCAATGCAGGGATTGCCCCTGGCAGTGTTGGCCATGCCCACGATGATGGAATGTGCTCCTTCCCTCTGGGCACCGGCTCCTCCCGCTCACTCTGTGACATTCCAAGTTAGGATTTTGCCCTTCAATGCAAATGGAGCTTTATGCAAGCAACAGAATTATCCAGGATCGAGCAAATCCTTTGTTTCAGTGCTGTTTCTCCAGCCTCAACTGGATGGGAGTCACCAGTGGCCACAATCTGTCTTTCTTCCAGCTCATCATCCCTACACCTTCCTCTCTCCAGGATGTTTTCCCCCAAGGTCATACTCCAGCAGGTCTTCAGGTCATTCCCACTTAGCAACTCTGCAGGAAAGGAAATACTCAGAAATCAATCTGCTTATTTCTTGTCTTGTGTGCAAAGATTTCTAAGGGCAGCAGGCAAACAGGTTGTCTAAAATTCAGTTTATTTTCCTCTGTATTTTTATCTGTGGCTCTGAATTGCTTTGAAAATTTGTGGGGCACTGTGGTGGTAAAAAATAGGGAAGAGAGGAAGTGAAAGTCACTTTTCACCTTTGCATTCCCCCATAGGGGACTTTTGGGGCTTTATTTGTAGCTCTTTGCTCCATCTCTTCCATCCACATCCGGAGCAGTGGGATCTGGATTGGGATTCCAGGGATTCTGGATTTGAGGTTCCAGATGGAGCAGTGAAATGCACGAGCGCCTTGAGGAACAGGAACTCTGATGCAGCTGTGGTGCCCAGCACTTGCCAAGTATTTACATTTACGTATTTAAAAATTTAAAAAAAAGAATAAAATTCGTCATTGGCAAAGGTAAGCACAGAAGAAAACACGAGGGAAACATTTGGCAAAGCATGGTGGCCCAAGGAAAACCCAAACAATAGCGTGGGAGGGGCGGAAGGGTACGGCTGCAGATCCGTGTGCCAAGGGAAGGCTTGGATTTAACGGGAGCTGGGACCTCCTGGAGACAAACCCACAACCCCACTCATGTGGAGGCTCCTGGAGCTCTTGTGTGGGGGCTCCCTGTCCCGTTTGGTGGCGGTGACGTGGTTTTGTCTGGCCCAAAGTCTCCCTCTACAGACCGATCCCCATCCGCTCTCTCCCGGCGCTTGGGATTTGTTGTTGTCTCTTTGGATTTCTGACAACGCGAGGTTTGCATGTTCATTTGCCTGTGCAAAGCCTTTCCTTGGGACTCATCCATCATTTTCCAAGTTAAAGCAGAGCTGCTTGTCCAGAGGAAGTCATTTGTCTCTCACGAAAGAGTCGCCCTCAACCCCCGCCAACCACTCCGTGGCGGTGCAAGCGAATCCATTAACTTCCCTGGAAAATGCATCATCTGACGTGGGGACTAAACTTTAGACTAACAAACCCCTGGAGAGGACATGAAGGAGCCATCTCTGTCACCCTGCTCAGTGCTCAGGTCAAAGCCTGACCTCTCTTTCCATTAAATCTTTGACTTTTAAGGGAAAACATCGCAAATTGGCAGCAGCTCCGGGTTTGGTGGCCGGAGCCGGCGTCCTGATTTCCAACCTCCCAAGGAGGTTTCTGGCTCTGTTTGAAAAACCCACCTCTGGAGCTGCTCCCGTCCTGCTCCTCTCAAGGGAAAGCGGGGAGGAAATGCTCCTTGGAGGGGAATGGCTGAAAGATCCCAGAAATAAAGCCTGGGAGCAGGAGGGAGCCCGTGGAGGAAGCAGCCACTCAGCCGCGGTGTCCGGCGGCCCTGCCCGCTCTGCAGGAGCAGCTCCCAGGGCAGGGCTCCAAAGCAAACACCCCAAAATCACGTTCAAGTTCATTTTCCGTGTGTTTAATCCCATCTTTTCATATTGACAAGTTTTCCACAGTTCCTACGCCAGACTTACAGGCCTGGAAGAAGAATGGGAGATCAGTTTTCCCATCCCAGCAGACACCCAGGATATTTTTTTGTTCAGATAACCCCAAACATAACATCTCCAGCTGGGTCACAACCTTCCTTGGTCACCAATAAAGGAGATACCAACTGCCACACTTCTAAATGGGAATTCCCATGTGCGTCCAGGATAAATTATTTTTCAGGGAATTTCAGCTGCAATTGAGCATGATTTTGAAATTTTTGTCCTGGAAGTTTTCACTCACATTCACTTTATCTTTCATACCAGTGGAAGAGAAGAGCACTTACTCTATGAGCTCTCACACTGAATGATAATTTTATATTATCTGTGAGTTCCTCTAAAACTTTACAGCCAGAGTTAAAATTATTAACAATCCATAAAGACAAAGAAACAACAAAATCAGTGTTCTGCTCATCAAACTGTTTCCTTTTATGGGAGATTATTTTTCATTCTTTGAAACTATTTTTCAATTTTATTTTGCTCAAGAAACAAACCCCAAAAGGAATTATTCATTTAGGTTTAAAGCAAAGAAGAGTAAGACAAATTTTTCCCCTCCGACTGATTAGGAAGTGAATGGCCTTTCTATCATATGTATAAAATAAAATTTTCGAAATAAGATAATAGAAAAGAGAGGAGGCAAATGAAAACTGATGAAAAACCCTGACGAAAAGTGAAACCTCTTGGAAAGTTCATTTGTGGACTTTGTGGGACAGAGCTGTGAAAGCAAATACTGCTGAACTCCAGTGAGGTGGGGAACGTCGCTGCTTTCAGGCAGAGCTTGTAAGAGATTCGGATTTAAAGACAACAACTTTATTTTTCTATGGCCTTGAGGGGATTAAGAGACGAGAGGAGTCCTGCTCGCCACTGGGGATATAAATCCTGGAGGGTCACTCCGTAGCCATCCGTCAAGCCAGAGGAAGGGAGGAGGCAGAGTCATTTTCAGTAGTAAATTTGGGAAGAACAAGCACTAATGGCCTAAAATTAAGAAAGAAAAACATCAGGCTAAATAGTAGGAAATGCTTTATAATGGTGAGGTCAGGCAGACAATGGGGAAACCTGTCAGGGGAGGTCAGGGGCTCTCCAATAACGGAGATGTTCAGGGATGGCCCGAGGAGCCAGGGAACGGGGGCTCTGCTGGAATCTCCTCCCTCGAGCCCCTCGGAGGGGGCTGTCCCCACGGGAATGTGTGTGACCCCGAGGTGGTGGAGATTTGGGGAGGAATGTCAGGTTCCTTGCAAGCTCTCCTGCTGTCTCCCACCCAGGAGCAAGGTGCAGGGCGAGCAGGGGGAGGCTCAGCTGCAGCCAGCGCTGCTGGGAGCGGCAGAGATCTGCCCCAGCTGTTCCCTTTTCCAAAAAGGAAAACACGGGCTGTCTGAAGAGGTGGGATCGTCCACGCAGGGAAGGAAGAAAGAAGCCTTTCAGCAAAACCCTCCTGCCAGGAAAGCGAAGTGGGGGAGAGGCAGGAGGGGGACGAGCCGGGGGTCTGTGCAGATTCCAGCCCAGGCGCTTCCCTGAGGCTGTCAGGTTGATTTCCTGCCGCTTCCCGCACGGACACCTGCGCTCCGTTCCCCACACGTCGTTAGGTTTTTCCAACTTCTGGTGTCCATCATCACCCCCAGGCAATCAGAGCGGGGCTGTGATAAATGATCCGCAGGCAGTTTATTATACACACTAAATCCTCTTCGCTTGGTGCTCCAAGGGTGGGCCTAATACATTTTATTCCTCCTCGGCTTGGATTTGGGTCTTGGATCTGTTGGAAACCTCCTGGTAAATGTGGGATAGATGTTGCACACCGTGCATTGCTCCAAGCACCGTTATTTCCCATCATTTCTCTCACCAGAGAGTAAAAACGGAGTTTTTCTGTATTCCTAGAAAACCTGACCGTGCAGAAATGTCACCCAGCCAAAGCAGAGAATGTCACTGTGACAGCCCAAATCTCCCAGTGGAATGAGGCTGGAGATGTGACAGCGACTGGAGGCTGGAGATGCTGAGATCAGATTAAGGGAAAACCACAACTTGCTCCCGTTGGAATGGACCGTGCAGAGACCACCATAATTGTCCATTTTTAAAGAGAGATAATTCATAAATCTAAAAAATTAAAAGCCTGGTGTGGGGCTGGCCTGCAAGGCAGCACAGGGACATCCATTCGTGTCCCCACAGCTGCCCTCTCCCCTGAGAGTCTTTCCTGCTTTGACGTGTTGTCCCAAACACCTCCCCAAGGCGACTGTGGCAGGCAAGGGAGGGTTTCTAATGGAGAAGGTGGAATTAAGTGCTGGTAACACAGAGCAGAGGGCACAACTCCCTGAAAAAGACTCTCCTTCCTCCAACTGCACCCTCCAACCCCACCAGAGCAGGTTTCCACCAGCCCACTGGAGCAAATTCCACAAAGTTCTCCCTCCTTGTCAGGAAGAGAAGTGGGGAAGATTTTTCCATAGCACTGCTGCCACTCAGGCATTTGGAGATGCTGTTCCCGATTCTCCCTCTCCACTATCAGGCCCCTGGTTCCAGGATGCTCCAGAGCAAAGCCCTGTGAGAAGGTGCCTGGTTGTGATCTCTTGCCTGGGGAAGTCAGGGGTTTTATGGAAGATGAGGATGGAGGAAGACAAGGAAAGCAGGAAATTGTGGGAAGCCAGCAAAGGGAATCTGTAAAGGGTGGGGGTGGGATGTCAGGGGGGATTTTGGACAAACCCAGAGCACAGAGGGCTCCTGCAGCTCGTGTGCAGACATGGAAATGGTTTGGCAAATGACAGGAGGTGATAAAACAAGCAGGGAGCACATTGAGGAGGCTGAGGAGAAAGGAGGAACCTCAGAGGAATGGCACCGACTGCTGGAATAAAGGGCAGCTTTTCCCTCTCCAAAAGCTTTGTTTCTGTCTGACTCCTGGGGGAGGAGAGTTGGCCTGGAGCTCCAGCAGTAACTTTGAGTAACTTCTCAGGAAACAGCTTATTTAGATAGCACTGCCTATTCTTCAGAAGAGAGGAGAGAAGGACAGATTGCCTGTTACTAATGAATGGCTTTTCCACAACTAATGATGTTTGCAGGGATGGATATTCCAAGGTCTCCCCAGTATCTCCACTAACAGGATGGATTTTGGCATCAGGAAAGCCGAGCTTTTCCACACACACACTCTGATAGGAGAGAGTTAAATCTCTTCTCTTCTTCTAATGGAAAATTAAGCAGGCATGACGCATCTGCTTAGAAGCCTTTTTCCTTATCTCCAGGATCAAAAAGAATTCCAGGGCTCCAAGAGCAGAAACTGAGAGCAGTTCATTCCCTGCCAGCGCGTGCAGACTGGAGGAGTTCAGGTTGGACACAAGTTAAGGGTTGAGTCTCACTGCAATAAAGAGATTATTTCCACTGCCTGCAGGAGGAACAACTTTGGATCTTGATTTCTCTGCTCGAGCTTGCAGTAAATAAAAGCTTCAAGGAGAGCCCATTAAAGCTGTTTCAATTTCCAGGCTCTGGTCTTTCTAAAGTTAACTCTTAGATAATTCAATATACACAAATGCCCCTTGGCTGAGGAGGAGAAAGATTCAAATCATCAGATGTTCATCACAACTTTCTGGGTCAAGGATCTCCCACGAATATGTCTGTGGATTTACCACCCAGCCTGGAAAAGGCTTCAGCAAAGAATTCCCAGAGATAATAAGAATTCTACATTTAAAGAATTTTGTCAAATCGTGGTACCCAGATCCTGCTCAAATTTTGCTCAAGAACTGGTGCTCAGCCTTGTATTCAGGTTCCTTTCAAGCCTCAGTCCACAAAGCTGAACTGTTGGGAGCTCGTTCCACCCCAGCAGAGTTTTAGGTGTGACCTGAAAACCACAAACCCCAGTCCCTGAAGGACCCGAGGACTCTGGGCAAGGCTTCTCCTCCTTTTACAAAGCACAGCCCCTCTGAAAGAAAGCAAACAAAACTTAATCACTGCTACCTTGAAGCAGTCAAGCCCATATCCCAAGGCAGAGCATGTCCCTAACTCCAAATTGTTGGCTCTGGGAATTTTTATCTTGCTGGGGTTTTTGCTGTGGTCTGGTTGTGCAAGTTTTTCTAACGTCATTTCTGATCAAGGTAGCTCCCAGTAACAGCTTTCAGCATATTCCAGGTCAAGGTTAAGAGGGAAAGGGAAATTGCACAGGGGAGGTGCTCCTGCTGCTCTCCGGGGTGGCAGGGCCTGGGAGAGAGGGGATTGCTCAGAAATTAGAGGAGTTCTTGTAATTCAGAGGAGCTGTGACAAGGGAAGGGGAAAACAACATTTGTGACACCATTAACAAATGATAGCAATGTGCAGATGCCTGGAAACGAAGCCAATGTCAGCTTTAAACCCATCCATGGCAAATTGATTTCACATCATCGGCTCTGTGCTCCAGAAAAGGCTGTTCTTGCCAGCAGAAACAGCCTGTGCACTTGGAAATCACTTTAACCAAGTCTGGAAAACATCCTGCTAAGCAGGACCTGTCTCCCAGCAGAGCCCAAACTCTCACAGATTTTGTGCTGGGCAGGTTGGGAGCAATCCTGATGTTAATTAATAATAACTTGCCCAGAGGAGCTGTGTTTGCCCCATCCCTGGAAGTGTCCAAAGCCAGGTTGGATGAGACTTGGAACACCCTGGGATAGTGGGAGGTGTCCCTGCCCGTGGAACTGGATGAGCTTTAAGGTCCCTTCCAATCCAAACCATTCCATGATTCTGTGATTCTCATTCAAACCACATTCATGGTTTGTAGCATCATCCTCTCCAAGCTCAGGAGACCAACGTGGAAAGCTGAGAGTGCAGCCCTCAGCTGCTCTGAATTTCACATCTGCACATGAAAATGAACCCCCAAATCCTTTTGCTGCCTGGAACAGCTCGGATTTTCAAGGGGAAAAAGAAGCCCTAAATGAAAATTCCCCCCCAAAATCTCACAGATACACGGAGGGTTTGCAGCACACGGAGCAAGCACAGCCAGAACCTCATGGAAATCCCATCCCAGATTAATCAAACCCTCCCACAAGCAGCCAAGGAAGACATTAAACCTTCAGGCTGCTGGGGAATTGCCAGAAGCTGGGAATGCCAGCACCAGCTCTGAAGAATAATTGGCAATAGCAGCAAAATTTGCTGCTGTCCTTGCAAATTGTCCCTGTCAGCCCTGTTGGGATTTAGGGATCACTGAAGCACAGAGGACAAGCTCCCTCTGTCGAGGCCATGGATGCTGGGATTTTCCAGCTAAAGGGATTTTTCATCTCCAACTCCATCCATCCTGACACAGGTCTGTCATATGGCAGGGCTGGACTGGGATAGAAAAAATTGGATCATAGGAATAATCTGGGTATATTGACAGGTAAAATGCTGTCCTCACTCGGTTTTGGGGAAGAATCCAAACCTCTTGCATTTCCATCTTCTCTTGGATTATAGTTCTACAGTTTGCAGCCAGGTGTGGGTTTGTTACTGCAGTAAATGCAGACCCAGCTGCTTGAAAATTTGAAAACCAAACCACTCTGGTGGAAAAAAGTTCCTTGCTTGGAAAAAGTCCATGAGGTGCCTCAGCCTTCACTTGCATGGCCTGTGAACCTCACAGGACTCTCCTGTGCTCCTGAAAGATCCCAAAATTCTTCCTGCTTCAAAGAACTTCTACTGATGGAAAATACAACTTCTGTCAGAGCAGCGGCACAAAACCCATTTGAATCCAGAGAGGTGGAGGGACGAAAAGGGAATTTGAGGAGCAGAAAGGCCAGGCAGGAGGGAGGATTCAGTTAGGAGAGAAGCTTGGCACAGCTGCCACCTCTCTCTTCAGCCCTGGGGTTGGGCACCCACCTCTTTACCTGGCCCCCACATTCCACAGGGAACAATGAGGAGATGCCACCAGCTACCCAACACTCACTCACTCCCAAGCAGCATCTCACAGAGCAGTGGGGAAAGCTTTAAACAGCCCCTGAGACGTGGTTTGGAGATAAATTTCAAGCCATGGCCTTGATTTCTTGCCTCCCCAGTTGCCTGGACCAAGCCAGTTGACAAATTTGGGATGTTCAGGCTGTCTGACCTTACACAGCCAAGGCACATCGCTGCTCCTCCTGCGTCATCTCCCCCAGAGCCCCCTGCTTTTCTCTCCCACAACCCTGAGAATGCCTTTCCTTGTTTTCCAGAGCCTGCTCATTGTTCCTGGCAGGATGGGCAGAGCACAGGGTGCACAATGCGGTGCCCTCTGCTCAGGATGTACGCTGGTCATCCCAGGGCAGGAAAATGCTTACAGAGGGGCTTCCTCAGCCAGCTGCCTCCTCACCTTCCCCCCTCCCCTTCCCACCAGATCCTCAGCATCATCCTGGTGGTCTGATCACCAGCAACCCCTCATAGGAACTCCCCGCAGGTGACCAAAATGTTCACCATCCATGGAAGATCCCAGGAATATTCAAAGCCCACCGCAGGTAAATGTGGGAAATCCATCTCTCTCCCAAAAGCTGCATCCCAGCCAGGGCTGGAAGAGTAATGCAGAGGGTTGTGTCCATTAATCCAGAGGGTTGTGTCCATTAATCCAAAGGGTTGTGTCCATTGTGTCCACCCCATCTGATGACAGCAGCCTCCATCCTCACCAACGTCATGTGTGCAGTAAATGAGTCCTGGAGTCCTTTCATCCCCTGCCAGCCTTTGTCCTTGGCACACATGAAATTCCTGGGCATCCTGAGCGTGGGGCCAGGACTGGTCCCCATCTGCTCAGCAGCCCGTGGAACAAAGACTTCTCTGGGTGTACAGCCCACACTGAGCTCTGCAAATGACATTAATTAGTCTATAATTAGTCCTTAGCCCCTCATGGCTCAGGACAGTGTGTCCACGTCAGCCCCATGTCGTGGACATCCTCCCTGGGGGCTTGTAGAACACAAGGAATTCACCCTGACATCACTGCTCCTCGTAAATCCCAGATCTGAGGCGGCTTTTTCCATCTCTCAGGCTTGAGTTCACTTCCTGACATGGCTCGTGGTAAATCAGGAATTGGGGGTTTGGGTGGCAATCCCACACACCGGGCTTCTGCACACCCTGAAAAGTTCAGGGTAAAATAGAGACCGGTTTTTCCTGGGATAATAAGATTTGCTGCAGAGCTAAAATCCTCATCAATAATTATCTCTCAGTGCAAGCTATGTCAGCCCTGCCAAGGGGAAAAGCATCTGCATGGACAGGACCCAGCTCACTTAGAATCAAGGAATTCCAGGATCATTGAGGTTGGAAAAAAGAACCAAAATCATCAAGTCCAACCTGTGACCCATCCCCAGCTTGTCACCAGAGCACTGAGTGCCACATCCAGTCATTTATTGGGCACCTCCAAGGATGGAGGCTCCACCACCTCCCTGAGCAATCCATTCCAATGTTTCATCCCTTTTTCTGGGAAGGAATTCCTTCTGATCTCCAGCCTGACCCTCTTCAGCAGTGAGCAGTGCTGATGTGGGGCAGTGTGGATTTCAGGATCACACAGAGTTGCAAGCACTGGGACTGAAGCTGTCACAAAGACCCCAAAATCTCAGTGGGGCTGGGTGGTTTTGTGCTTTGTTTTGAGTGGCTGCCTCACCACAGATTTTCTTCACACCTTCACTGCTCTCATCACTCATCCAGAGGGAATTTCCTGGGGAGGATTCATTTCTGTCTCAGGACAGAATGCTCTCCTTCCCCCAAGCACTGAGCTCTTGTTCACACCTCTCCTTATTTCACCTCACCACCAGTGGATGTCTTGTGGGAAGCCCTGGAGATAATCAAGGTTTGATCCCTGCTTGAGCTTTTGGAACAATGTGATCTTTAAGGCCCATTCCAGCCCAAGCCATTCCATGATTCTGTGCAGGGACTTGGGAGTTCTCACTGACTTTACACCATCAAAAAAACTTCCCTGTGTCTTTCCAGAGGCTCAGCATCCAAGACCTTCCTTCAATTCATGTGCAGTCACTGACCAGATGACCCACAGGGGTGATGGCTCAGCAAAACTTCTGAGTGTGCCCCCACCAGTGGGAAAGAATCAGTTAAAAATACCAGAGTGGTTTGAATCCCTTTTCCTCTGAGGCCTGAATGAGCCTGAGGGAGGAAGGTGCTCCTCAGAGCCCTGACATCTGAATGTGCTGCTAAGGAAGAGGTGTGTATCACATGCACAATAATTCACTGGGCTTTGAAGGCTCCAAGTGGCCTTTGAATGACAATTTGCTCACAGAGGCCATAAATACACGACGTGGTTTATTGGGCTTGGGTTAACATGGGAAACAGCCCAAGAAAGGGATTTTTGGGATTGTGGCTTTGCATTATTTCATGTGTGTTCTGTCCAAGCCAGGAGCCTGCAGAACAGCAGGGTTTGGGGAGGGGTGATCACTTGACCCAGCAGTGAAAAACAAGATTTTGAGTGCAATTAACAGCTCAGTTTGCTGTCTGTGGTTACTTTTATTTATTGATTAATTGGGTGCAACTGCCTGGTGGAGTTCCCAGATTTTGGGGAGGAAGAGATGTCGGAGAAAGGGGAGGAAAAAAAACAGGGATAAGAGATTCATTATCTCAAAACCTAAAGGAATCTGGGGGATCCTTGTTTCACAGGACACTGCAGGATCCAGCAGACACAGCCATGGGAAGATGCACCCACGGAAGTCACTGGCCAGCAGTTTCCAAGGTGTTCCTCAGGTTTCCAACATAAAATTGCTTTGCAAGCAGAAAAAGCCTCTCAGAGGAAATATTTCCCCACACAGTCAATGGAAATCTCTTAGCCAGATCCAAAATCCAGGGCAGATTTTGCAGTGATGTCCATGCACCAGTTTGGACAGGCTGGAGAAAACATCTCCAGGTCTCCAGAGTGGAAACTCACCAGGTAACTCCTGGTTTCCACCATGCCCTTGAACCTCAGCCCTTTCCACCCCAGCTAAACCCAGTTTGATTGCAAAGCCACCAAAACAAAGGTGCTGTTTGTCCATTTAACCAAAATCCCTTCACTGCACCATGATTTTGTTCACTTGGGGTGGAAAGAGGACACAGCCAAGAGGCTTCACTGGAAGTTCCCCTGGATTTTTATCCCACAGATAAGAGATTAAACACATGGACATCCTTTGTGGTGTCCCAGAAAAGGGCTGGAGCTCCTGGATCTTGGCTAAGCAGAGGAAGAGCTTTGCAGGGATCTCATCCAAGACTTTTCTCCCAAAGCAAAACAAGAATATTCTCTGGAAACGTCGAAGGCTTTTGCAAAGAAAATAAAAGTTTCCAGCTTGGGTTCTGTTGGAGCCAAATGTGTGTCCTCATGCCGTGGGTGAGGGGCAAGACTTAGGAGGGAAAAGTGTTTGGCTTTGGAGAAAAACACCTCAGGCAAAGGAGAAATGGAATGAGAAATCATTTTTTTAAATCCAAAAGGAAGTTTCAGACCCCTCTTCATGATTCATGCCTGCAGCATTATTAGCCAGAAATGATTCAAAATGATTCTTCTGGCCCATGCTGTTTTTCCCACCTCTGGAATTCCCAAGCATCCTGCTTCTCTGAGCATCCACCATCCTGGGGACCCCCCAGCACCCACCTTGCTCCTGCCTCCAGAACCAAAATAACCCTGGAAAAATCCCTCTCCATAAGGAGAAAAACAGGGCACCCTTGTTTTCAGTATCTATTCAGCAGCTTAAAAGAGCAGGAAATTTGGGCCATTTGCTTTATCCATTGTATCTTCTGTTATTCATCAATTTTGGAAAACAGCCTCTAAAATTGTTTCCGGCTCCCCTTTCCCATGTAAATCACTCCAAGGTTTTGTGTTTTTGTCTTCCAAAAAAAAAAAAGGGAAAGAAAAAAAAATAGCCAAACATTCTGTTGTTCGCAGCAATTTTTTTTTTTCCCCTTAAATCCAATTTAGCAACTCCATGGAGCTCCCCTTTCCCTAAAAGCCTGGAAACAGAGGAAGCAGTTCCTGCCTGTGGCTGCACGCAAGCAGCAAATGCCACAGCTGAATGCTGGATGTTGTTCGTTGTTTTCCTGTCCCCTCTCTGCTCTGTCAGCTCTCTGCAGTGTCCGAGGGGGCACTGGTCAGCCCAGGGAATAATCCCCCCCCCCCTCCTGCAGAATTTTCCAAGTGCTGACTCTGCTCCAGCCCCCAGGGTGATGGGAAAGGTTCTCTGCAGCCAGGGTGTGATGTTGCACTTTGGGAATTCAAGGCGGGTATTGAGATGTTTGGGTTTAGGGAAAAAAATCAGGATTGGTTTTTTTTTTTCCCCCTAGACATTTCTAGGTTTGGGAGGAGATGTGCAAAGGCAAATAAAAATAAGATATGACCACTCCTGACAGCACATGAAACCCTGGCTTAGATACTTCCTGAGGGAAGAGCCAGGGCCAGCATGGACCAGGTTTAACTGGGAATCCCTTTGGTTTTCCACCAGAGTCCTGCCCTGCTGATCCCAGACTGGATCAACACATGGATATTTCAGTAGACACTTCACTTGCTGTTTCCCTCCAACACCCAACGTCAAGACTCATCTTAAAATATTTTTAAAATATATATTTTGGGGGGTTTAGGCTCCATTTAAATTAGATTTTGGGAAGGAATCCTTCCCTGTAAGGATGGAGGATCTGACACAGATTCCCAGAGCAGCTGTGGCTGCCCCTGGATCCCTGGAAGTGTCCAAGGCCAGGCTGGACAGGGCTTGGAGCAACCTGGGATATTGGGAGGTGTCCCTGCCCATGGAATTGGATGAGCTTTAAGGTCCCTTCCAACCCAAAACATTCCATGATTTTGTGATTTTTCTGCACCCATTTCCCTCATCAAAGTGCAGGAAGACCCCCAGTGCATCCATGAGGAGCCTAGACCTCCTCTAACCTTTCCCAGAAGGATCAGAAGGAAGCTGGAATGATCTCAGGATGTGCAGAGTCAGACCAGCCAGTTTCCAGCAGGTTCACACACAGAGGAGGGGAAAGACTAATATAAAAAAAAAAAAAAAATCAAAGCAAAAAGAAATATTCATGTTGCAGCTTTTGCTTCTGGAAATCCCCTGTTTGACCCGCAGTGAGTCACTGAGTTGTTGACCTTGGAATTATGATGGGAATGCTGTGTGACATAAAAGGAGAGCAGAGCAGCCCAGCTGCAGCGTGGAGCACTGGGATGAGCCAGGATGAGCTCACAGGTCTGACCGTGCTGCAAATGCAGCGTTGGTGTGGGAACAGAGGATTGCTGCATTCCAGCAGAAAGGTAAATCCAAGGAAAAACAGCTCCTCGGTGGCTGCACCCTGCTGGAAACAGCCCATCAAACCCAGCATCCACAGGAAGGGGTAAGAAACAGGTTGTCTGAATAGTTCAGCAGAGTATTCCCATTTTAATAGGATTTTTTTCCAGGTTTTGGGGAAGCTCATCCAATGCCTCGTGCCTCAAAGCAATCAGAGAAAGAAAATCCAGTAAAATGTATTTTGGCCAGGAAAAGTTTCTCAATAAAATATCCTGGCAAAGCCAAGCTCATTTTTGGGCCAAGCTGACCACCAAAGGAGGTGTGGAAGTGTGCAATTAACTAATTAATTGGTATCAGAGTTGTTGCCACTCTGGGAAGATAAAGTAGGGCAGGAAGATGGACTTTAATCGCTGTCAGGAGAGAAAGGTCAGAGCCTGAATGCTCATCTCCCACTGGGAATCCAGTTATGGAAACATGGGCTGGTCAGGAACACATTTCTCCAGGCTTGGAATCCTTTGCCAGGTCCTGACCTGTGGATGGCAGGTGACCCTCCCTTCCTCTTGGACTGAAAAATCCCCTCTTTTCCTGGAACAAGCAAAAATTGGGAGGAAATTGCAATGACTTTTTTCCCTTAAGCAATTTCTTTGGTTGCCAAGGGGAAAATCCAAACGGTTCATCCAAGTCAGACCTTGGGAAGTTTTATTATGGATGTATCCTTGCAGTTCTCACTGTCCCTTCTGATGCCCAGCAGTTTCCAAAGCACCATGGAATGTGACTTTTTACTGGAAAATCCCACTGATTTCAGAGATGCTGGAATAATGCAGGGATGAGAGGATTTGGATTGTTCAGCTTGAAGAAGAAAAGGCACTGAGGAGACCTTGGAGCCCCTTCCAGTGCTTAAAGAGGCTCCAAAATTGCTGGAGAGAGACTTTGGAAAAAGACCTAAAGAGACAGGACAAGGGGGAATGGCTTCCCACTGACACTGGGTCAGGGTTAGATGGGATATTGAGGAATAGGGATATTGGGAGCTAGATCAGCTTTAAGATCTCTTCCAACCCAAACAATTCCATGATTCTGTGACTGAGGGAAAGAAGCCAGACCCAGCTGAGGAGTTGATAGTGGCACATATCCCGCAGCACAATTTTTATTCACCTCCAGATTTCCCAGGAAAGCAGAGGTGGGCTGCATACTTTGGAGCGATAAGGGCGTGCAAGGAGTCCCTACAACCTCAGCCTGACCTCAGCAGCCGTGTCCCACCTCGAGCTTCTCCTAAAGGATCTGTGCCTGTTGCAATTCCCCTCCTGGTTGTGTCCTGTGCCTCCTCCACTCCAACCCCAGCCTCCTTCCGAGCAGGAGCAGGAGATAAGTGCTTAATGAGTGAGCAGAGCACATATTTTCCCTGCAAGAAGCATCTCTCCGGGTTGCTGCCAGATTCCGAGCCTCTCCCCCGTGCAGACCGCCCTGGCAGTCAGGAATTCCCAGGGGATTTCAGACTTCCCAAGGAACCCGCAGCCTTTCCACTCCAAAACGCCAAGTTTGGGGCGATGGGGGGTTTTTTTTTGGGGGGGGGGGGGAAGCCCTAGGAGTCCCACGGGAGCTTTGGAACATACAGAAAAAGGGATCCCTGGAGTTTGGGGAGCTGGGTTTGTTAATACTTGGAGCAGAGGAAGGCTTGGCCTCTGTTCCTTAGGTCACAGTGACAGCAGAGGAAATCTGGCAGGGCCACGCTGTGGGATGGAGATTGCTCTCCAGGGTGACTCCAAAAGGCAATAAAAAAAAAAAAAAAAAAGAAAGACAATAAGGAGAGAGATAATAAAAACCCTCCAGCTTTTGATTTTCTCCCAGCAATGCCAGGCTTTACAGGAAGGCCTAATGTTTGCCTACAGATTTACTGTCCCCCAGGCACTGGGGGCAAAGGGACAGAGGTGACGTTACTTGGCAGCTCCAGACAAGGATTTGCATCGAGCTGAGCAAAAATTGGTGGCTGGATAGAAATGGGGTCAGAATTATCTTTTCCCTGAAGAGCCCTATAAAAGGACCAGGACCTTAAATCAGAATTATTCCTGCTGGAGGCAGCTTTTTCTCTTTAACAAACACCAGCTTGTTGTGCTGGAAATAGGAAAGGCTGTGGACAAACAATGTCACAAGCTCAGGGCACGCAGCTGGAGAGGCACCAGGAATCCTTGGGAAGATAAAAGCTGATGTTGGCTATTCCAGGGCAGCTCCAGTTGTTCTCCTTGGCCTTCACCCCAGCAGAACTTTCAGTCCTTGATGCAGAGCTCAGCCCAGTCCCATGAGCTCACCCTGAGCACACAAAGAGGGTAAAAAACCTAAATCCGAATTTAACACAGAGCCTTGAGGACCATCTCTCCTTGGAGGGCTTGGCTGGTCCCCTGAGGATCTCATTAGGGATGAACCAGGACAGTGGCATCTGATTAATGGATTTAATGGATCAGCCATCCACTAAACCCCACTCAAACTGGGTACCAGATGAGAGAAGGTGGAGCCAAACCTGGACACAAGGAATTCCTCTCACCTTTCCAAGCCCTGGCTGTCCAAACAAACCTGGGGGCTGGACATTCCCAAGGGATGCTCCTGGAGGAGAACCAAGCTTATGGCTCAAATCCTTTGCTGATGATGCTGCAAGGACAGCAATGGGAAGAGGTGGGAAAAGCAAAAAAAAACTTCTGAGAGGAGTTTGGGAGTTTTGTTTTCACACTTCACTTTCCCTTCTTTCTTCCCCTTGGAACAAGAATGCCTAAGTAGATATATTTGGAACCACTGGGATGTTTTCTTCCAGGGCAACTGAAATATTATGCTGATATTAAAGAATTATGGAATTAAATGAACTTTGATACAAAAGGAGAAGGCTCAAGTCGGTCTCTTTTACATTCTCCTCTTGATAAAATTTGGTGAAAGGAAGGCACTTCCTGAGAAGGATTTGATTGGAAGGCATTTCCTGAGAAGGAAAGCTGCTCTGCCTGGCTAATTCCAGTGACAGGAATCATTGAATTACATGGATAATGGCCAACATCATGGCTGGTGGTGACAACACAGCACATGGAGCACCCAAGACTTTCATTATTGACTGCCCTGGGGGAAACCCCCACCATGAGCTAAAAATCAAACATTTATCCTCATGAAGGTGACATAATTCTTAATTTTATTCCCTTTTATTGATTTTGGAGCGGATTTTAGGTTTTTTTTGCTTTGGTTTGGTTTGATTTTTTTGGTTTTTAATTTTGTTTTGTTTTGTTTTGGAGGTTTGTTTTGTTTTGTTTTGGGGGGTTTTTGGGTTTTTTTTTGTTTGGTTATTTTTTTTTTGTCAGTGCTCTCCAACCAATGACTCTCTCGCCCAAAAGCCAAAATCTTTCTCCACCTTGACCATATTTTGGATGCCCCCTCTAGTGAGGTGACTCCACCGTGCCAAAAGTGATTCACACACTTTATAAACACTGCCAGAAACGCCTGGATATGAGGAAAAAAAAAAAAAAAAAAAAAAAGAAAACAACAAAAAAACAACCAAGCAAAACTAAAAATCCATGCCTTTTAGCTATGGATGTGTGGAAAAACACATTAATCTTGCAGAACACGGCCAGCAGACAGGAGCCAAAAGGTTGCCACCGGGGTGTGGTGAAGGGGAGACATTTCCATGCTATTGCTCAGCAGGTCACAGCAACAGGATGCTGATAACATCCTGCAAACTTCCTCCCTCAGCTGGCCTGGAAAAAAATCCCGAAAATGAAGGCCCCGAGGCACATCATGAGCAGCCAAGCATTCACAAATTCACCTTCTGGGAATGTCGTGTGCCAGGACAGGCCGGGGATTGCAGCGCTTTTCTGTGGTTGGAAAGGAAGGGAAAGAGGGGAAACAGGGAAAACTGGGAGAACAGAGAAAACAGGGGGAACAGGGGAAATAGAGAAAACGGGAAAGAGATAAAACAGGGGAAATAGGGGAAAGGGGAAATGGGAAACAGGGGAAACAGTAAACAGGGGAAACAGGGGAAAACAGGGGAAACAGGGGAAATAGAGGAAAAGGGAAATGGGAAACAGGGGAAACATGGAAAACGGGAGAAACGGGAAACGAGAAACGGGAAGCAGGGAGAACAGAGGAAAGAGGAGAAACAGGGAAAACAGGGAGAACAGGGAGAACAGGGAAATCAGGAAACAGGGAGAGCGGGAAACAGGGAAAACAGGGGAAACAGAAAAGAGGGAAAACAGGGAAAACAGGGAAATCAGGGGAAAGAGGAGAAACAGGGAAAAGAGGGAAAACAGAGAAAACAGGAGAAACGAGGAAACAAAGAAAACAGGGGAAACAGGGAAAAGAGGGAAAACGGGAAAGAGAAAATAGGAAACAGGGAAATCAAGGAAATGGGAAACAGAAAAAAGAGAAAACAGGGGAAACAGAGAGAACAGGGAAATCGGGGAAACTGGGAAATCGGGAAACAGGGGAAACGGGAAATGGAGGACACGGAAATCAGGAAAATCAGGGGAAACAGGGAAAACAGGGACAACAGGGAAAACGGGAACCAGGGATAACGGGGAGAACAAGGCAGAGCTCCATGGCCAGCAGGACTTTGGGGTGATGGCTCAGGGATCACAGTGCTGGCACAATCATTCCTTTTTTTGTTCCAGATGGATTTTAAATGGAGCAGCGTTGGAAAAGAGGGTTTTTAATAGCTGGGTTTGCACTTTTTCCTTTAGAGTTCCAAGAGGATCAGAGTTATGCTCTCAATGACACAGAGATAAATTCAGAGGAAGGCAAAGCAACAGGAGAGAATTTCCTCAAAAGGCGGGGAGAGCAGGAGATTCCCACCACATCCAACACCTTTAAAATCCATAGAATGAATTCAATTCAAGCTTTGATAAGAGATGAGCAGGATTTCTGCAGTGTAGTCAGGCTCATGGCAGGGGGCAGCAAGAAGAAAATGGTTTGCCCAGAGCACTGAGGGATTTTTTTTTTTTCCTCCTTTTGCAAAGGAAAACACAAAGAGAGGCTCAGAAAGAGAAGCGAAACCTGCCTGCAAAGGAAAATGGCTGAGAATAAAAATCTAAAAAAAAAAAAAAAATTAAATATATCTTGGTTTGAGCAAAAAAATTCTTCCAACAAGGTCACTAAATTCCAATTTACTCCAGTCATGGCACTTACTTGGTTCTCAGGGAGGATGGGACAAGGATGTCTGTGAGATTCCAGGGGCATTCCCAGACCCCAGGGAAGGGGATTTTGCCTCTGAACGAGACTCAGTTCCCCCAGTCCCTGCACAAGCCATTTCCAACCAATTTCTTGAATAAATTTCCAATTTCTTCTCTGCTTTTAACTCTCACTCCCCAGAAAGGGAGAGGTTCTTGACACAGCCTGGTGGGGAGGAGGAGGAGGATGTGGGACAGCCCTGGGGAGGGGATTTCTTCTGCTCAGAGCAGTGTCACCAGTGCTGGGCCACTGGTTAAACCACAAACCTGAGCTGGGGGGACACCAAAAATGCCACAAAGACAAGGAAAATGCACTCCTACCCCCTGATTTCGTCAGTTCACTTGAAGTGGATGAAAACTGTGGAATTATAGGAGGGTTTGGATTGGAGGGGACCTTCAGACTCATCCAGGTCTATCCCATGCCGTGGGCAGGGACACCTTCCACTATCCCAGGGTGCTCCAACCTGGCCTTGGACACTTCCAGGGATCCAGGGGCAGCCGCAGCTTCTCTGGGCAACATTCTCTGAGCCTCCCCACCCTCCCAGGGAAGAATTCCTACCCAATATCCCATCTAAACGGGGTTTGAAGCCATTCCCACTCTCTTGCACGGCATCCCCATCCCCCTTAATGCACCAGCTTTGGGTCTCTGCCGCTGAACTTCAAGCCCCAGGAATGTGATTGCTCCCAAAAAAGGGGAACAGCTGGGGACAGTGTCCCAGTGGTTATCTCCCACCCTAATTAACACCTTTGAGCGGCCGCCAGCCGCGGGCTGGGAAGTCAACTTTGCTCTGAAGTCCATTCCTCGCAGCAGAGGGAGCTTGTCAGCCCCTGCCTCCCACCCCTTATCTCCCCCCGGAGCTTTCCTGTTTACATTTCCCATTAGATTCCTGTAATTAATGCACTGACAGGGCAGGCTGGTTGGGAATGGCTGCACAGCCGGGATGAGCAGCATCCCCCACACCTGGAGGTGCCACCAGAAATTTTGGGGTGACACCCCCCTCTGTAAGGTTGGTCATGGATTTGCCTCATTTTGCTTCCAGTGGGAAGGATGGAGCAGCTCAAAATGCACCCAGAGGGACCTGCCTTAGGATGGATGCAGATATTTCCTGTGCTGGAGGTGCAGTTTTGGATGCACATCCCAAAAATCCAGCTCCAGGCAGCTTTGGCACAGGGAGACTCCCCGATCCTTTAATCACTCAGGAGTTGCAGTTACTGCCCAGCGTGCAAATATTTGTACCCCTGCGTGGTACAGTGCTGCTTTTCCTGGAAAATGCTCAAATTCTCCCTATTTTCCCTCATTTTACCCCTGCAGCAAATAGAAAAGTTCAAGCACTCAGGCACAAGTCTGTCCAGTCCCAGGGCAGGGAAGGAAGGATGGAGAAGTATTAAAAACTCAAATTCTCCTTTTACACATTTTCTTCCATTCCTTTTTCCCAAACTATCCCTGATTCCCAACAAAACAGGCCACAGCCATTCTCAGCTCTCGATCTAGACCAGGCTCAAAGACCACCAGGCATTTTCTCGGAGAGAAGAAGAAAGAAAAACCAGCCCAGATTTCCCAGGAGAAGCCCGCATCTCCCCATGCCGGCGTTTAGATCCCAAAAACATCCAGTGCCATTCCTTCTGACGCCAGCGGGGGGAAAACCAGAGCCATAAATCCCATTCCTCCCCCTTCACTGCAGGCCAGCCCTGTGCAGATCCCTATCTGAATCAAAGCCCCCAGCTGCTGGATTTGCGGCAGGGACCCTTTGGTGGAAACAGCCCCCTTGCTGTTATATGGCATCCAGGGGAGCTGTGGCTGTCGCCTTTCCAGACCTCAGGAATCCCAGGGGATTTAGGGAGCTGCAGCACAGCTGTGCCTGCCCTCATCCACACCTAGGTAGCAGGGTGATAGGTGCCATATAAAAGACCGGGGTGGGGGCAGATATGGATCTTCAAGGAGGGAAGTTTGGCAGGAGAAGTAAAACAAGGAGAAAAAGAGAGGTGGGGGGAAAAGGAGGGGGGGGGAAAAAACCAAACTTTGAAATCGAAGTTCTGCTTGATCCCACCTCGAGGCCGGGGAGGTGAGAAGGGAGGGATGGGTTGGGAAGGGAAAGCCACCCCTGGGATGTGGATTTGTTATTAACAGCTTTTTGGGGTGCACACGCAGAAATCACATCAGGCCCAGCAGAGACAGAGGTGCCTGTGCTGGTGAATTCCGAGCAGGTGTCCTTAAGGAAAATCGATTTGGCTCCAGTGCCTGGGAGCTCTTCTGCTTAACTGATAACCCCAAAGCATCAATATTCAACCTTTATCAATATAGGGCAGAAGCACAACATAAACAAGCCCAAATCTGGAGGGATGGGTAGAAATATATTTCAAAATCCAGAAAACAGCAAAACTGTGCTCAGGGTTTGGCCCACAATATTGACTTTTTTGCTGAAATTACATATTCCTGCACTGTTACTGCCCTGCACTTCCCTCCAGCCCTATTTTTTCCAGCACACTCAGCTCATTTCTTCTTTGCCTTCCATGCAATAAACCCTGCTCATCTTCTGAGTGTGATCAGCCCCTGCTGCTGCTCCCGCGTTTCTTGCCCGTGGCTGCTCCCTCACCCGGGGTTCCTCTCCAGCTGCCAGGCTCATCCCTGCCATAAACCTGAAAAGAACATTTTCCTTTGGAAACCCCTTCAGCTGCTGGGGCAGAAAGACTTGGAGATGACCCCTCTGCCTGCTCCTGCTTCCATGTGTTCCCCAGCTGGAAGTTCTGCCTCCAGCAGCTCTGACCCCGACCCGGATCCACGGCACCCCGGGTCGCTGGTGGTGTGGGAAGGGAATTAACCCTTTTTTTTTTTTTTTGTAAAGATGAGAGAGGGAATTGCTGCTCTTTTTTTTCCCCCTTTTCCCTCCAACAAACCTCGCTGAGCTCCTCTAGCTGGAAAAAAAAAAAATCCTGCTCCTTGCTGCTGGGACAATAAATATTTTTCCTTCCACCCAGCCGGGTCAAGAACCTTGAGGTCAGGTTGGAGGAGCTGATGATGCTCGTAGCTCGCTGCCCTGCATTTCTCTCGCACATCCCCCCCAGCAGGAGCTGCTGCCCATTTAGGATGGCATCCAAATCCTTTGGAATCAGCGGCTGCGGCTGTGCCAGGAGCAGAGGCTCGGCTGTGCCAAAGGAGAGGGCAGAGAGCAGGAGTGGGACACGCTCAGGTGCTGCCCGTGCCCTGCCCGTGGGAAGCATCCTTTGGTGTGGGATTTTGCTGCGCTGGTTGCTAAGGGCAGCCCGGAGGAGCTGAGCTGCCGGCGAGCCCCTGAGGATGTGGGGAAATTATCCAGCTCGTTTGATGAAATCCTACCCTGGCTGGCAAAGGAAAAATCCGGCAGCACAACAAATCCTGCCTGGGGGCTCTGGGATTGGATTAAAAACACAGCGAAAGCGCCAAGTTCGGGATAAATTCAGGCTGCTGGTTCACAGCTGCCCGCTCATCTGCGTGCTGGCACATCCCGTGCTGGATGGGGAATTGTTTGTGTCATTCCAGCCTCCTGCCTCGGACATCACCGCTGTCCCCAGGCAGCACCGCAAGGCGTGAAATCACTCTACTTAATCAAGCACTCGGTGGTGTGAGGGGGTGGAATGAGATGGTCCTCAAGGATCTTTCCAACCCAAACCATTCCAGGATTCTGCAGGCAAAGCGCTCAGAGCCGGTGCCGGATCCAGGACTCGCACCTGAGGCTCGCTGCCAGCAGCTGGATGTGTGCAGTGCAGCGCCACAGACATCCACAGCACCCAAAATGTGCACAGCGCCCTTGGAACGTGATGGAGAGCGCCCAAAATGTGCACAGCGCCCTCGGTGCGTTCAAACCAGCACCCAAAATGTGCACAGCACCCTTGGAACCTGCTGAAGAACACCGAGAGCTCTCCCACCCCCTCGCAGCATCCTCCAAACACGCTCCCAGCTCCCGGCCCGGCGTGCGGGTGGCTCTGGCTCTCACTAGAGGGAGGCAGTGGCCAAGAGAAGCCGCCTGAGGAGCTCTGCGGGCAGCCCGAGCTCTCCCAGCCGCCTGGAGAGGGACCCAGGCAGCCTTGGAGAGAGGGCTGTGCTCCTTCTCCTTCTCCTTCTCCTTCTCCTTCTCCTTCTCCTTCTCCTTCTCCTTCTCCTTCTCCTTCTCCTTCTCCTTCTCCTTCTCCTTCTCCTTCTCCTTCTCCTTCTCCTTCTCCTTCTCCTTCTCCTTCTCCTGCCTAAGGAACAGGAACCTCTCCGGGATTGTCTCTCATGGAGAGCTGGGCTTGTCTGCTGCTAATTTGGGGAGCTGGGTTGCCCCTGCATCCCTAAATCTCCCTCAAATCCTTCATCCCTCACATCCTCAAAAGCTGGGATGTGCCAGCACCACTCACCCAGGGATGTTTGTCTGTGCAGAGCTCCAGGTTTGAATGAATCCGGGTTTGGCAGAGTCCTGTCTCCATCTAAACTCGTTTCCTTCCCTTCCTTATTGTGCTGAGAAAAATCCCAGGGAATCAGTTCCGTGTGGATTAAAGGAGGAATTAAAGTGCCTTGGAACCCAGGTCAGGCCAAGCATTGTTCACAGGTGGTTTAGACCACCACAGAAAATAGCAGTTCCCCTAAATTTATTATAAAATTATAAAATTAAAATTATATTATTATTATAAAATGATAAATCTGTTACCAAGTAGTAAATTTGCTAATTGCCAGCCAGAGCAAGTAGGAATGGAGGAATAGGATTGATAAATCCATCTTCCCTTTGCACCAGGACTTCCTGAAGGAAACAAGAGTTATTGAGCAGCTGGGAAATGGCCTTTTAAAGAAGGCAAAATGCGTAGAAAAGCAGAAAATTGAGGGGTTTGCCTCAATTCCTTCAACAAATGGGTTTGATTTGGGATGGGGTTTAGCTGGGACATTAAAGTTTGAAGAGCTTTATAAAATGTTTTATTCATAGATACACAGGTATTATGTTGAGGCATAAAATATATATGGATGGATATACAGGATCCGAAAAATAAAATATAAATGTGACCATTCTCACCAGGTTTTCAAGAACAAGGAGCATTTTTAAAAACACAACATAATTTCTGTGCTAAGATAATCAGAAAATCATTTGCCAGACCGGACAACTTGTTACACATTTAATGATTAGATGATACTCAGAGGGATAAAGAATAAAAAGTCACAGAGACTTGATGCAAAAGCCTTTTTCTTAAGCATTGAGCTTTGCAGCTGAATCCTGAGTATTTCTGAAGAAAAAGAGATATTTAAAAATCAATAGGGGTAGATGGTTGCACTTCCCCTCTCGCCTTAGGGAAAGAAAGAGCCCAGGGAAGGAATAAGTTAAATTTTTAAGGAAGTCTAACAAAAGGTTCGATTTTGAAACTCCAGAGTGCCTTTTCTAGGCTGATTTAGGGGAAAAAGCAGAGTTTCTGCTTTCTCATTAGCACTCGGGGGGACATTTCTGCTGCTCAGCTCCTCCAGCTGAGACTTGTGCAAAATCCCTCCCAGAGCAGCTTCCCTAAGGAAGGCACCTTTGAAGCTCATCTAATCCAACATTCCTGCAATTAATAGGGAAATTTTCAACCAGTTCAGGCTGCTCAAAGCCCTGTACAACCTGACCTTGAATGTTTTTAGGGATGGAGCAACCACCACTGCTCTGGGAAATACACACCAGAGTTTTTCCACTCTCTCGGAATAATCCTCCTCCTTTTATCCAATTTTATCCAATATCTGCCTGGGGCAGATATTTCCAGTGGTGCAGCCAGCACAGCTTTTACCTTTCCCAGTGCTGCTCTGCCTTTCAACACAGCAGAATGTACAGCAGCCCAGGCTGTTATATCACAAAAAAAAAAAGCTGATTTTAGCCCCACTAAACCCAGCCCAGAGGGGGTGCACGGTCAGATTTTGTCAAACCCACACAGGCTGTGTTTGTCCCCAGCTCAGCAGCGCATCCCACAGAAAGAGGAAATGGTTTGGAGGCTGCAAATCTTTTTTTTTTTTTTTTATTTTATTTTATTTTATTTTTTGCAGATGAACCGAGTGTAAATTAAATGCTGAGCAACAGGGAAGGAGTTTTGCACTGGGAGAAAGTTTAGCAGTGGTCAAGCAGTTCCCACGGGTGATTTTGTGCAGGAGGGGGGGTCAGCTGTGCTGCAGGACACGAGGTTTTGTGGAGGAAATGCTGCTGCACTGGTGCCTCGGGGTGCCCAAACAGCTTCAGAGCCAACAGCTCAAAAAAACCAGGACTGGGATTAGTGCTGGAATAACCAGAACTGGGATTTTTGCCTTGGAAAGCACCAAGTGATTCCTGCAAGCAGGCAGCTGAGCAGAGTTTTAAGTTAAACCCTGTGCCTTGAGAGGTGGATTGAGAAAATTATTTCTTTTTAATCCAGAGCCTTGCCAGAATTGCACCTCAGATCAGGGGATTTGAGCAGAAGTGAATTTTCTGGCTCTGGACACCCAACACCAGCCCCCATGGAGCAGCTGGGTCCTCCCAAATTCCCAGCCCCGTTCATTTGGCCAAGTTTGCTTTGCTGAGGGAGGAGGACACAGAGAAGCAGCACCCCAAGAGTGTCCCCAAGCAGCAACACCCCATTCCCTGTGGGATGGAGAAGGGAAAGGAGCTCATCCCAACACTCCCCTCCATCAGCTGCCCCAAAATTTATTTCTCAGCTCACACAGACACTTCTCTCCTTACAGATTCCTGCTTTTCCAGGCAGAAATCCCCCAAGGAAGGGAAGAGAGCAGAGCAGAGGGGACCCCCACACCCCCATGCTGGGCAAGGGGAGCAGCAATCCCCTCTCCAGCTGCCCAGGAGCAGGCACCACTCCAGCAGAAGGATTTCTGGACTCCCAGTTATCTCCCTCCAGCTCCAGGATCAGGGAATTTACACTCCATTGCAAGTCCTAAAGAAAATCTGCCAGCGGCCATTAACTGTGATAAGGCTCCCCCCGGGCTCCAAGCATTTCCAAGGGATGCAGAGCACATCCCAAACGAAACCCTGGGAATTTTGATGCCCTGGCAGCATAAAAGAGCAAGCAGCTGGCTCAGCAAACACCTACAACCCTTGTAGGTTCCAGCTTTCCAAGGTACGTGAGCTTCCCCAGCCACTGAAGCGTCAGGGAAAAAAATAAATGATAATGCTGCAGCAAGAACATTTCCTTTCCTCTGCTCCTAATTAGCCTCATTAACCACAGCAAGGTGCACTGTGCTGGATTTGAAGGGTCTGTGGTTAAATAGGTGTGGGGGAGAGGTGTCTGTATAAAGGTGAGTGTTGGTTGCTGAGTAAGTAATGGAAATGGGATTTTAAAAGCTGTTTTAGGAGTAGGGCTAGTGCTGTTGTTAATAATTCTATTAATTGACTAGGATTTCTGTAGGTAACAACGCAGAAATACAAAATACACCTTTCAAAAAAAATCCCTAGGAGAGCCACAGCAGAGAGCTGCGTTTGCTGAGGGGACTTTGCTGTTTCCATTCCAGGCAGAAAATTCTTGAGGGCGAAAAATGAGCCCCAAGGTGGGAGGGAGCAGCTGGAAAACCATCAAAGCCCAGTTCCTGGTGGCTGGGATGTCTCTGACCGTGTTCTCTGTGACAAAATCGTGCAGCAGCCACAGATTTAGAAATTATGCCCAGATTTATTGTTTGGTATGAGCCGACCTGAGGAATAAGCCCAGGGGGACAAAGGAGGTTGGAGTTTTAATCTCCAGAGATTAATCTTCCTTTCAACCCTAAAATTCTGTGGTTTTATGAAAAGGGGGCCTTGGAGATGTGAGAATAATTCCCCCAAGTCCCTGCTGGGACCTTCCCTGAGGATGGGACCTGCCAGCCCCTGTCAGGATATGACCCAAAGTGCATCAGCAAGGTTTGCAAAAAATTAAAAAAAAAAAAAAATCAGTTTTGTGTCCCTCCTGGGCATCCAAATCCCCTTGGCTGGGAAAGCAGTGCCCGCGGGTTTCAGGGTCTCTGATGAAGGGACAAGCCACGGCTTTTCTGCGCTTGGAGAAGCGATTTTTTGGGGAGCTGGGAAGGCAGAGGCAGCCACTGGGTGGCAATCGCCATCCGGCTGCAGCGCCGGGACACGCCGAGCATCCCTCCCCTTCGCCCCACATGCAAATATGGGAACATCTGGCAGCGAGGACTTGTAAAGATAGCCCTCAGCTAAGCAAATACAGGAACAGGGGTTCAACCAAGCTGTCGTGTAGTTAAAGCGCTTTTTTTTTTTAACATAATTATGCTTTTTTTTTTTTTTTTCCTTTCCAATGCTCATTTGCCTGTTGTTGTTCGCCCTGCTGCGTCTTGCTGGGTTTTATGGGCTGTCTGCAGGGGCTGTGGGGTGGCACGGTGTCACAGAGGCGTGGGATGGGGTTGGAAGGGACTTTAAACACCATCCAGTCCCAAATCTGTGCCACAGGCAGGGACACCTCCCTCTAGACCATGAGCCTCATCTATGCCTTCATCCTGTAGGAAAATATGCTCCTTGTTATCTGAATTATCCTTAAAACTCCTGCTTTGCTCTCCCTGGCTGTTTCTGGCAGGGTTGGGTGTCCCTTGCATCTCGGGGACACTCAGGCAATACTCAGGAGGCTGCTCTGAAATGCAGCCAAGGCGTTTGTGCAATTCCTCCTCGCTCTCTGCAGGCTGGCTTGGGGCTAGGACTGAAGCACTGGGAAGGAAATCTGTGGTCTGGGAGTCTGGAGCCTGCTTGGGGTGGGAGCTGGGCTGGTTCACTGAGCTCCTGCCCAGGCTCCCCTTGCAGCCCTGGGTGAATTGCTGTGTGTCCCCTGGCCTCTGTTCACTGCCAGTGCAGTGGGACATGGGCACAGCTCCGACCCAGGGAGGAATCCTGAGGATTAGGGAATATCTGAAACACCCAGGGAGCTTCAGCTGTACTTCAGCAAGTTTTGTCACTTTTCCTGCAGAGCAACCCAGTTTAGACCCAAGCTCTGGTGATTCAAGCCTAGTTCAGCAAGAGGCAAACCACCACAGAGACCATTCCTTGGGCTGGCTCTGCCCAGGTCTCCATGGCAGCTTCCAGAGCTGCCTCACCACCTGTGCTCCCCTGAGCCACACTGACAATGAACCTGCAACCATCACCTCCATCCCTGAACCACAGCAAACCTGCAACCATCACCTTCATCCCTGAACCACAGCAAACCTGCAACCATCACCTTCATCCCTGAACCACAGCAAACCTGCAACCACCAACTCCATCCCTGAACCACAACAAAACTGCAACCATCACCTTCATCCCTGAACCACAACAAAACTGCAACCATCACCTTCATCCCTGAACCACAGCAAACCTGCAACCACCAACTCCATCCCTGAACCACAGCAAACCTGCAACCATCACCTCCATCCCTGAACCACATCAACAATAAACCTGCAACCATCACCTTCATCCCTGAACCACATCAACAATAAACATTTATGCACCATCTCCATCCCTGAACCACACTGACAACAAACCTTCAACCACCACCTTCTCCCTTGAACCACATTGACAGCAAGCCTGCAACCACCACCTTTATTTATCCCTGCTTCTCAGAGATGCCTCAACCCGACCTGGGATTGTGCAACCAAGACTGGGTTTGGAAAGCCCCAAGATGTTGGGTTGGTGGCCATGGAGGACACCTCAGAGCAGACACTCACAGCCACCTCTTCCCCCTATCCCCAAACCACTGCCCAGTGGGAAGGAGGTGATGGGGCAGCATCACTCGGGTGCCAATGAGTAAGAGGCTGTGGTTCCCCTCTGGTTTTGTGGGGCCAAGCACCATGGTTGTGATGCTGCGATAGGTCCTGGGAGCCACCACTGTGGTCAGCACTGAAGAAATAGGGCAGTGGAGCAGGCAGAGAAATTGCAGAGGGTGGTGGAGTGAGGAGAACCAAGGAACTGCTGCCACGGGACAGCTCAAGGTACCTGGGGCTGGGGCAGAGGAAGGGGCACGATGGGAGAGGGAGAGGTGGGGTAGTGGTGCTGGACCACTCCAGACTTGCTGGTGCTTATCCAAAATGGGGAGAAGGGAAGACTGGAAGGAGGAGGAATGGGAAGGAAAGTTGAAGACAGGGATGAACAGAGCATGGTGAGACATCTGTGCAGTCACCTGCATGTCTGTGGGCTTGGATGGACTCGCCAAAGGAGCCAATAATGGACTCGATGGTGCCTGGAGCAGGCAGTGAGGAGGCACCAAGAGCCCTCTCAGTTTAGGGAAGGAACCACAGGCTGCCAGGCTCACTTCTTCTGGGAGGTGGTTAAAGCACATTCCCCCAGCATGGCAGCCAGGCTGCCTCGCTCCTCGGGTTGGGTTCAGCTCTCCTGGTCACAGGTGGCCCCACTGCCACCCTGAGCACACACACGAGCACAGCACG
Organism: Sturnus vulgaris; assembly: GCF_052056855.1. NCBI lineage: Eukaryota > Metazoa > Chordata > Aves > Passeriformes > Sturnidae > Sturnus > Sturnus vulgaris. The sequence goes on from NC_142254.1 coordinate 19,298,531, forward strand.
TGTTTGCCATCACCTCAGTGACCAGAGCCTGTTTCCAACTCCAAGAACAACATTAACCATAAAACCATCTTGTTCTTAATGGATGAAGGCACCGAATGAAGGATTTGCATGGGAGTGGCATTCTCAGAAGGGGTGAGGCAAACACCTCCACTCCCCGTGCTCTTGGATACAAATGCCTTAAATCTGCTTTCACATTTCTCATGCTAAGTATGAAATAGAAAAATATTTCCATGGCTTACAAGAATTTTGCTGGTCACCAACATCTGCTCCCAAAGCATGGCTGCCAAAGTTTCCAGGAAACCTTCCTTTTAATCATATTTACACGGTGTTGTGACTCAGTGCTAGTGGCACGTTTTAGGACAGCATCTCGAGAGAATAAAGCCCTGGTTTTAAAACCATACAAATGATCTAACAAGGGCTGAGTGGAAGACATGTTCAGGCACGAAGGGACTTTGTCCTGCTGGATTTTCAGACATGGATCTGCAGATACACAACCACAACAAACTGGTGCTCGGGCTCTCCCAGCCCAGAAGATGACAGACCGGCCAACTGGGCCTCCAGTTCCATCTCCAGATGTTACCTCAGGTAACATCAGCTGGTCGTGGCTGCAGAGATGGCTTCACAGGAGGTGGGTACAATTCTTTTTCTCAACCAGCCTGACCAGCAGGTCCTTCCCATTAAGCTGCAGGAGATGTTATCTAAATTGGCATCAGCTGGTGGTGTGTGCAGAGAGGTTTGATGGGAACCAGGAGCTGTGTGTGGCTGTACCCATGTGGAAGTGAGGGCCCTCCTGCAGTTTCATGCAGGTGGAACCAAGAACAACGGGAGGCACCAGCACCGAAAGTCCTGTCTTGGTTTCAATGGTGAACCACATGGTTTTGTTGTATTGTTTTTATTCTCAGGCCCAAAAATGACTCCCATCTGGTTATTTCCCCCGAAACCGTCGCGAATCGGCACCCAGCCAATCGGAGCAGGGCTCCTGGCCCAAAATTCCGTTCTTCCCTTTTATGGTCATGATCTGGTCTCTCCAAAGATAAAAAAAGGCAGGTACGGACCACGCCAAGATGCGGACGGTTGGTTCCACATGACAGGTTGTCCCGTGACCTGCTCCTGCCAGGCCACCATAGGGCCAGAAAAGAGGAAAAAACCCCAGTGGGCAGAAGGTGATGACAATTTTGGGCTCAAAAATACAGAGTCCCAACAGCCATCTGAGGTGGTGAGAGACGGAGAGCTCTGAGGGTGCGGTGTCAGCCCTCCCAACCAGCCCTGCTAATGAGCACCCACTAATTGGGGCCTGGAAAGCAGCACTGGGCACCATGACTGGGACTGGGTGTGGTTCTGGGGAGATTTTCAAGGTTTGGCCCAGAGTTGTGTCCTTGTTGTTCTTGTTGTCCAACTGGTATGGGAGGAGAAATCTAATGGAGAGAGTTTGATTCAATGAGGAAAGAGATTTCCTCCTCCCAGCCACGGTCATGGGAACTGACAGACATTGATTTTCACACTTTGGTGGCATTTCCAGCCCTCAGCCTCAAATGTTGGCATGCAACACCTCAGGCCCACCTGGATGGATTCATGATCAAACCCTGACCTGAGATTTGTCTGCAAATTCAGAAGAGGTCAAACCCCACTGCCAAGTGCCAACCCAAACCTTCCCAGAATCAGAGGTGTTTGGATTCTCAGGTGTTTTCTGAGCTCTTCCTGGTTCCCAACCAAGTGATTACTCATCAGCCTCTGCTCATCTCATCCTGCACTCGGGAGGAGGCCAATAACCAATGAGCCAGAGAGGAAACCACTTTCACACCCTGTCCCTGAGCCTCCCTGCAGGCCTTTAGGAGCGCTGGATTCTGACAGGATTTGCAATTATTTGCTCTTTTCAAGCAGGATGAGCTACCAGAAGGAGTCGTGGAGGATCAGGGACCCAAATCCTTGTCTCTGACCAGGCAACTCCACCAGATCCCCATCCACCCACCAGAACTCACCATGCAGCTGCCTCCTCCTGCCCTTCAAAAAATGCAGAGCATTTCACAAGCACAGTCCCTCGTCATAGTTTGTGTCTCTCTTAATTCCATTCTCAGACAGAAAAAGAAACAAATTACTGGAAGAGGCAAAACACCCTTAGAGCAACATTTGCCTCCTGGCTGAGCCAATCCTTAATCTGGGGCAGCCCTGCAAGATAAACAGATCTACTCCCTGGAACGTGTTTATTCCCAGCACCCCAATGTATTTCCTCATACTGATCATATTTAAATCTCCTCTCCTGGCATGAGTGCATTTGAGTATTTGGTTAGAAGGTGGATTCATCTGCCAAGAAGGAAAGAAAAAAAGGTGGCATTGCTTAAAGAGGATTTAATGGAAGTCGTGCTGGGCCCAGGCTGAGTTTTTGTCACTTAAAAACTCTGTAACCAAGGCAGGAAATTTGGTATTAATGAGGAGGGGAGCAGCTTTGAGTTTCAACAGCCCTTCTAGGGCAGCACAGGCACCCCAGAGCTGCAGAGCAAATCTCATTTCTCTCATGTGCTGCTTCTGACAGTCCCATCATGTAAAATTAGAACATGGGAAGTTTCAGGAACAAATTCTCAAATGTGCTTCAGTTGCAAGAAGTAGAAGAAATTAATACCATGGGGAAAATTTCCTCCCAGGCTGAAACTCTTGCCTTGACAAATGAAGAGTGAAATGCTCTGCCGAGTCATGGGCACGGAGAGTGGGGAAGGGTAGAGGAGGCCAAATATTTAATCTGCTTTTAATCTCCAAAATTCTTGTCTCACACTTTCATGGCTCTTCATACCAAGAGTGCAGCTCCTGCTTTGCCAATTCCTGCTCGTTAAAGGGATGCAGCGAGAGGAGAGGCAGGAACAGAAGGAGAATTTCTGGGCAGCCAAATCAGCCCCAAGACTCGTCTGCAAAGCCTGGGTAATGTCACTGTATAAATTCATGAGCCCATTCCTCTGGGGAGCCGGGCTTTAGTGCCAAAAGATATTGCAGAATTACAGCAATCAGAAAACAATAAAGAGCTTGGGAAAACGCTGATGAGGGAAACCGGAGAAATTAGGGTAGTTAGAAAGACAAATGAGAAGGAATAAAACCCAGGTATTAAATAATTGGTGGGAGGCAGGAGGTAGATTAAGAGCTGTTTTCATGGCTTGGACCCCGAGCACAAGGAACCATTAGATGAAAGGAATAGATGGGAAATCAAACCCCCCCAAAGGGCAGCACTTGCACTTGGCAAAGGTAATTAGAGCAGGGAGTTCAGGCTGAAGCCACCATCTGAAGAGCTTCACTGAGTGTGCTCTGCCATTAAGAGCAACAAAAGCAGCTCTGAAAGAGCTTTCAGAAACCCAGCCTGGCCCCCTCCTCTCTCCTCTTTTCCTTTCAACATCTGCAGGGAAGCAGCTGCTGGACCACAAGACTGAAGCAAGGGCCTGATGAAGCCTTGGCATGGGCCAAGAGAGATCTCAGCCACAGCAGGGACTGCTGACACCCACGGGAGTCTTCCCCCACAGCCTTGACCCACTCTGTCCTGGAGATATTTCAGATCGTCCTCATTATTCATCCCTAGGGATGACCATAACTCAGCAGATTTCTGGGAATCCAGCACTGTCACAGCTCATTAATATTTAACTCCAGATTAGGGGGTTGCTGCTATCAGAGCACAGGAGAGGCAATATTCCCCTGAGCCTCGATAAAAGATAGCACATGCAACTCCAGGAGTTAAATAATCAGGGATTAAATAAGCAGGGGTTAAATAAGACACCGGAGCTGATGGAGTTTATGGCCTGATTTGCTCACTCTTTGCCCCACATTGATATAAGCCTATAAACCAAAGCATATACAAGAAGAAAAGTGAGAGTCCCTTATTGCAGCAGTGGTTAACAGGACCAGAGGGAAGCACAGGTGATTATTCACCCTTTTAGGATGAGTTGTACGATACTTTTTTTTTTTTTCACTGTAAATCTCCAGCTCACAGTGTCCTGTCATTACATGAGAATATCACTCTTCCTTTTTTTGAGAAACAAGAACTGCCCAGGCTCCCTAAATGGAGGGACAAGACACAAACGGGTATTTTTGGCAAAGATTGTGCCTTTTAAGCCAAATTTTCTGGGTTCTCTCGGGGCTGACTTGTGGCACTCTGGGACATCTTGATTTTTTTTTTTTTTGCGCAATTCCTGACCTTGGCAAAAGAATAGTGAGATAGTGGCCAGCAAGATAAAATATCAGAGGTGATTAATGCTGCCTCTTTAATTCTGCCACACTTAATAAACAGCTTAACCTCAGCAGGCAAGAGCTCGAAAGTGAAAATAAAAGCCAGGACAAAGGTCACTTATTCCATGCTGGGAGGGGCAGAATTTGCTTGGCTGTCAGAAATACTCTCCCAGAAGTTTTATGAATGACTTGTCAGATCTCTTGGTGAGTCTCACGTCCCCAAACAGCCTCCAGCAGCTGGGACCAGTCCAAATCCAGCACTCAGGGATCCCAAAGTGGGACAGACAGGGCAGGGGCATCCCCAGCCCTGCACCACAGGTTGAAAATGTGATTTCCTCTCCATTTCATTGCAAAACTTCCAAGTGAAAAAGTATTTCTGAGGGAAGAAGGGAATGGCTGCAATCTCTGCATTTCCAGCCTCTACCTCTCCAAACATCAGGAGGTGACATTTGAAGGAGAACAACCCAAACACTGAGGACCTTGACATTCAAAGCTGCATTGCAGATGTCCTTCTCTAAACAGTATTTTTAGTTCAGGAGTAGCAGCTCCATCTGTTTCTTCCTCCTTTCCTATAAGTTAAATAAAACCAAAATTCCTGGAATCTCAGCCCCTCGTTCATTTAAGTGAGCTACAGTTTTAAAATCTCATCACGTTTTGAGTTCTCTCCTTCTGATCCCATCAGTTTGCTTTAACACTAAAGGCCAATTTTCCAGCTACCACAAGTAGCTGGAATTTAGGATCTCATTTTCTCCTCTCTTATTCCCCTCTCTCCAATCAGCAAAACATTTTCCTTTAGATGAGGAGAAAATGTCACACCGTGCAGGGCTTCTATCACATCCTGGGGGGTCAAAGGACACCTGAAACAGGTTTTTTTAACGTGGAGTGGCACTTTTTTTAGCTCATAACCCATGGTAAAAAAATCACAAACATCTGTAGATATGCCTGATGACATCCCAGCATCTGCCCCATCTCCTGGAAGTGCCACCAGGTCTGCCTTGGACACTGGCATTTTGTGGCATGTGCCTGGTCTGGAGTGTGGCCACCTCACCAGTTTTGCCTTCATCTTCTGTGGGGTTTTTCTGTTCTTTGGAAGGTTTCAGGCAGAAATAGTGTTTCCCCGAGCCAAAAATAAGTTTTCAAATGGGTTATTATTTTCAGGGTGCCTGCAGAGAGAGCGAGCTGCTGTGAAAGCCATGGTGCACCAGGGACAAATCTTTCCCCCACTGGTTTGGGCCAGCAAGTGGAAACACCAATAAATCAAAGGAAAAAGGAAAAATTGATTGGAATAGAACCCAAAAAACTCTCACTCCCCATGGTGTAGCTGTGCATACGAGATGCTGGAAGTCTGTTTGACTTTGAATGGAATTTTTTGAGCTGCATGAGCATCCTTCGACAGGAAACACAGCCACTCCTCACAATTCCCACCCCTTCTGCTCTTCAGCAGGGTTTGATGTGTTTTTCTGCTTTTCTGCAGGTTTGCTCAACCTTTCTGGGGCACCACCACCAGGTTTGCTCACCCCTTCTATGGCACCACCACCAGGTTTGCTCAACGTTTCTGGGGCATCACCACCCTGGTGAAGCCACCCAGCAGGCAGAGGCCAAGCAGAGCTGTTTGAGCCTTTGCAAAGGCCCTTCATGGCTGGCTGGGGCTGTGTTTCCTTTCCTGGGAGGGCAGTGGAGGCGATGCCAAGAGCTCAAAACTGGGGTTGCACAACCCCAGGCCAGCGCCGGCTCCCAACCGTCAGCGCTCGGAGGCGGCAGAGCCGGCGGTGGGGAGGGGAGGGGAGGGGGGGGGGAGGAGGGAGGACGTGCAAAGCCTTTGGTGGCCCCCCCCAGGCTCTTTTTATACTTTAGAGAAGTTGGGTTCATCCCTAAGTTCCTCTCCCACAGATTGTTCCTGTTGTTGTCGCTGCTCCGACCTCGCAGATCATGTGGCTCGGGGTGACCTGGGCGCAGCCGAGCCCGTGGCTGGGAGCTCCTGGTGCCTGCCCGTGCTGGGGACGCTGGGGACACCGGGGACAGAGGTCCCTGTGGCTCCACAGCCACCTGTTTTTCCTCTTCACCATCTCCTCACCCTCAGTTCATCCCTTTAGGGAACTCGCTGTAACTTCCTAAATGTGAAGCTCTGTCTGTTCCTCTCCCACCTCTACCTTGGCAGCTGTGCCAGGGAGAAACTCGGGCTTCCAGCACCCCAAAAAGCTGTGCCCAAGCAGAGAGAAGGGATTTTGGTTTTGGGGAGCATCCCCTGAACACGCTTGGCAGAGTCATGGTTAAAGGAAAAACTTTCCCTCACATTGCTGGATATCTTTCAGATTTTATCTGTTGTGTCGTGGCTGGGTTCAAATTCCCGGTTGTTTGGGTGCAATAAACCGTGATTTATTTGTGGGATCGGGTTTGCTTGAAGGCTCAGCCAAGAAGCTGAGCAGCAGCCCTGCTTTGATGCACACCTGGGCCAAAAGTCAGTCCTCTTGGTCCCAGGGATTGCAGGGTGGCTGCAGGGGACACCAAACTGGGAGCAGAAGCGAATAAATTCGTGGAATAAACTGAGTTCAAAGGGACCCACAGGGACCAGCGAGCTTTAGCTCTGCACAGCACAACCCCAGGAATCACTTCAGGTTGTTGAGAGCATTTTCCAAAGCCATGTCCCTGCTCCCAGGGAACCAGGCAGACAGGGAGAGCTTTAAAACCCAGAGGAAGAACAGAGCTCTGGGGTTTTTTAAGAACTTTGCTGTGAAACAGGTGATTAACAGGTGATTAACAGGTGATTAAGCAGCCAATGAAGCAGTTCCTTGGGATGGCTCCGGAGCAGAAATTCCCCCCAGAGCTCCATTTGCAGCTGCTGGGTTTGGATGGGCACTCAGGGATCTTTTCCAAGGTTTCCAGTGCTGGTGGCCAGCGGTGAATCCCATTCCCTTTGCCTCCCGCCAGCTCCCAGGAACACCGAGTGGATTTTAGCACAAAAATCTATTTTCCTAGGGGGAAAAAAACCCAAAGAGCAGAGCAGACACTTGGCAGTGGAGCATCCCACCCAAATCCATGCCTGCAAACCAGCAGGTGCCAACCAGCCCATCCCACTGAATATTTGAAATTTTCCATTCCAGTGACTACTTCCTGCACTAACTGGATCGATTGACAGCACAATTCCTGCTGGAGGGAGCGGTCGGCGACTCAAAAGAGCAGCTTTGGTTATTAGGTAAGAACAGGATGAACATTAATGGTGAGACTCTGACCGTGCCGTTACATTTATGGCTGGAACACGTGGGGCAAGGGGATCAAGGTGTGCAGGGAGGAGAGACTGAGCCAAACCAGCCCCAAACCATGCGAAAAAAAAAAAAAATTTAAATCAGACATTTCAGGGTTTGGAGGGAGGGGCAGGCAGATGGTTCCCAGTGGGATTGCATCTCCAATGAGCCCCTTTCCATCCTCTGAGCTGCAGGAAGCTCATCCCAAAGGCCCTGGGGAGCTGCTTCCCACAGGGAAAGCTCCAGAACCTTCCCTCGCTGGGATTTTCTCTGCTTTCCCCACATTTTCCTTCAGTTACTCATCCTAAAAGGGTGAACAATCACCTGTGCTTTCCCTCTGGTCCTGTTAACCCCTGATGAAATAAGGGATTCTCACATTGCCCATCTGGTTTTTGCAGGACCTTCCAGTGGTGAAAGAGCAGTGAGGATTTGGAGAAATTATTTTCCACAGCCCTAAAGCTTTTTCTGGGAAGAAGAGCTCTCTAAGGCAGGGCTGGATCCAGCCAGGATTTTTCCATTCCCTCTTTCCCACCTTTTGAGGACTTGGAGCCACATTCCTGGGATGCACATCCCTGGCAGAGACATGGGATCTCCCAGGACAGGATTCCCCATCACCCTCTGAGCGTGCAAAAGGGATCTGCAGAGCAGAAATTTTTTCCACTTTCTCTCTAAAAAACTTTCTTCCCAAACCAATTAAAAAACAAAAACAAATTTACTTCCTAAAAAAAAAAAAACAAAAACAAAACAAAAAAAACTTTAAAAAATTTCTCACAAATTTACCCTAAACCAAAACAAATACATTTAATTGGGCATTTCCAGGAATTGGGGTTGATGCCCAATTCCAGGTTCCTCCATCACTCAGAACCATGGAAAATCGCACCTGCTCGTGTATTTGCAATTTTTCTTATTTTTTTTTCCTTCTGACAACAGCCCTGTGGTTTTCCCAGTGACTCAACACAGGCTCCCAGCCGCTCTGCCAGGCTCGGGTCAGACTGTTCTCAGTCAATCAGCCCTAATTAACACTGACTGATGGTTCTCCATGGCTGTGGATTCTTCCCGTTCAGACAGAATATTCCCACTGTTCACTTCCCAGGCTGTGCTTGTTATTTCTAGCGAGATCTTTTCCCCCATGAAGGGGGAAATCCAGAAGGATTTAAAGCTCCTAATTTCTGAGATTTGCTTAGAATTCATGTTTTTCATGCTGTTCTATTTATTACAAACAGAAAACCGCATCTTTTTCCAAGCAAATACCAAGAATAAGCAGCTAAAAACCAAATCAACATCCTGAACAAGTCCCCGTGATCTCAGCTCTGCTTTTTAGCAACACTGGAATTGGGATATTTACATTTTGTTAAGGCGTGAGCAAAGTTTGTTAGCAGCAAAATAATTCCTAGGCTCCCTATAAAACCCTCAGTACAAACATTCCCACTTTCAATGATCCAGGGGGTTGCTTTGGGGGTGGAATGTCAAGGAATCTACACGGAGAGATGTTTTTAGCCCCTGGAAGCACCGAGGAAATATTCAATATACGTGGAGGGAGGGGAAGTGCACGACTCCAGGGAATTTGGGATTCATGGCAGACATCAAGGAATGCACGAGGGGTTGTCCATAAGCCTTGATGATCCATAAAAACAGAGGGGAAAACCCTCTGGATTTGTTGTTGGTGAGATTAATCTTGTCTGGAGGAGTGGTTGGTGTCTGTGGAGGGTTTATGGATTAGAGGGGGGATGATTTAACAATTATCACAGCCTGGAGGGGGGGTAGTGTGTAATTTATGGAATGGTTCAGGTTGGAAATGGGCAAGGACAGCTTCCCAATGGATCTGTGATCCCACAGCACAATGTTCCACCCAGCCTGCAGGGGCGAGTCCAGAGGCACCAGGGAGATCAGAGGGATGGAGCAGTGAGGAAAAGAGGGAGAAATGGGATTGCTCACCCTGGAAAAGAGAAGATTCAGGGTGATTTAATTGTGACCTGAAGGGAACCCACAGGGAAGATGGAGAGAGACTTTGGGCAAGAGCTGCAGTGACAGGAAAGGGGGAATGGCTTCACACTGAGGGGCAGGGCTGGGATATTGCAAGGAATTGTTCCCTGGGAGGGTGGGGAGGCACAGGATGCCCAGAGAAGCTGCGGCTGTCCCTGGATCCCTGGAAGTGTCCAAGGCCAGGCTGGACAGAGCTTGGATCACCCTGGGACAGTGGAAAGCGTCCCTGGCCATGGTAGGGGTGGAACAAAATGAGATTTAAAATCCCTTCCGTCCCAAAACTATTTATGATCCCACTCCCAGTGCTGTTCTGTATCCCCTCCCCACCTCACTCTCAGGCCACCCTCCCTGGCCCAAAGCCACCCCAGAGCCACCCCAAGTGGCATTTCAGTGGCACTTGGTGCCAAACACCCCCCACCCTCCCCAGCCCTCGCCTGCCTCCCGGCCAGGAGAGCGGTCGGAAAATGAAAATGAAGTTTCCCTCAGCAGCAGAAACGCTGGGGTGAGGTTTGATTATTTTGGGTGGCAGCTCCAGCCAAGCAGAACCAGGACTGGGCTGTCCCCACCTTCGAGCAGAGCCCGCTGTGCTCTCACCCCTCTCTAGCGTGGTTCCTGCCAGCACCCGGCGGTGCCAGGGGGGATTTTGTCACTCATCCCCAGCTGGGTGGCATCAGGGAGCTGCCAGCACCATGCCCTGACTCCCCTCAGCACCCCCAGGAAGATCAAGGGGTGATCAGTGCAAGGCACAGCCAGAAAAATTCTTTATTTCCTTGTAAGCTCCATGATTTCGACTCAAATCTGGTTTGTTTTTTTTCGTCCCACTGTGGCTTCTCGCATGCAAGGAGCTTTTTCTTGAGAAAGCCGTGGCTCAGGGGGGATTTTGGAGGGTGGGTGAGCTGCCCTGAGCTGTCCCCACAAAGGGGTGGAATGGGGAAACGCTCCTGAGATGCTGCACCCAAAGGTTGAGCCGTTTTTTTGAAATATTTTTTTAATTTTCTTTTCAGTTTTGCTCTACCTTGCGGCTTCATGGGAACTCGTCTTTGGGCACCCAGCATTTTCATTAAGGAACAAGAATCCTGTTTTTTTTTACAGCCCTTCCTCATCACCCAAACCCAAAGGGAAGAATTAAGATTATTACCCAGGAGACAACGAAAGTGGGGCCTTCCTAAATCTGGGCTTTGCAGCTCGTGGCTCTTTGCAAAAGCTGCAAAGAGCAGGGACAAACCCCTGGATGAGGATGGGATGAGGTTGTGATGCTCCAATCCCAGAGCCTGCTGCCCTGAGCAGCATCTCCAGCTCCATTTTGGGCCAAAAAATGAGATTTTGGGGCTGGGAAAAGCCACACAATCTCTGTGACCATGCCCTTCACGTTTCCTAATTGCCTTTCTGCAGGGGTTATTATTGAGTAATGCCTATTTGGTTGAAAAATTGCACCATGAACAGCCAACAGGGAAGGAAATAAATAATTACTAATAAATGTCAAAATGGATTAGCAAAGCAGAAAGGCCAAGAAAGAGCAAATGTTTTTTTTCTTTTTCTTTCTCTCTCTTTTTTTTTTTTTTTTTTTTTGGGGCTTGGAATACAACTCCTTGCAAAGATTGGCTTTAATGAAAACTATTTCAGTGCCTTGCAGGGGAGTTAATGCTTTGTCATTTCCTCAGAGTGGGTTAAAATCTATCTGACTCCCCCACAGTCTGCAGCCAGCCTGGAAAAAACAGCTTTTTCTTCTGTAAAACAAGGGAAAGGCATAAAAAATTGATGGATTTCTCCTGAGCACACTGGGAGCTTGGAATATTGGATGCAAAGATCTCAAGTGTTGAGAAAATTGGGAAATTTGGCAGGTGTAGTGACACTCCAGGGTTTGAAATTTCATAAGATGATGTGCATCTCACTGATATTTAGCAAAAAAATCAGCTTCCAGGTCCATTCAAAAGTGAGGGAAATAGGATTGAAAGCCTTAAATCAAGTGTAAAACCAGATATAAATTAGGAAAAAATGAAATAACCGAGATGAAAATGCTGTTCCTTCCCAGGTAGGCAGGGTTTGGGATTTCTCTGTGCAGCCCCTTTCTGGAAGGAGACACCAGGTTTGCTTTGGCCACCACGAACCTTTGATTTAAAGACTCATTAACATCCCTGCAAAGCTGTGCTTGCCAGGCTGGCTGCTGGGAGCTGTAAAAGTGACTTATGGAGAAGGGGGAAAAATGGGAAAATTAAGGAGAAAGCCTCACTCAGCTCTGCCCTTGGACCAGCAGCACCATCCCAGGATGTCCCCCTTCACCAGGCAGGGCTGGTTCCTCTGGTTGCTGCAATGATCTCAGGTTTTAAAGCTCAAAAAAGCTGATTTTTTACAAACCAGAATGCAAAGGAACAGCCCCATTTTGAGCTACTTTGCCACAAATCCCGGGTAATTTTTTTTTTCCTTTTCATTTTCTCCTCTTTCTGTGAGAAACTCGTATTTCCCTGCTGCTGTACTGAAGAAATAAAAGCCTCAAGAGCACAGAGGATGCTGAAATGAATGGCCAACCTCTCTTTTATTCCTCGTGGCTCCCCTAACTCCTGCCAGCTCAACTTGTGGTTGAGATTACAGCGATAAATCACAAGCTCCTCTTTGAAATAACAGCTCTGATTTCACCCAGGCTGAGGAAGGAGAAGGACCCGGGGGGTTGTGCAAGGTGGGGGGGACGAGGATGGGATGGATTCCCCTGGGCTTGGTGGGGAATAGAGGGGTCCCAAATAGAACCAGACACAATCCCAGGCGTGTCCTCAGCTCAGTGGGTCACGGGTGGAAATATCAGAGAGAGATTTTTCATGCTGCAGCTGCTGGCCTTGTGTGAGGATGGAGGGTTTGGGCTCCTCTTGGGCAGGATGGGGCTCAGCTGGAGTGTGCAGCTACACTGGGATGATGGGCTGGACCCTCTGTATGATGCTAAATCTGCAGATTTCTCCCAAAAAAACTGAAATCCGTGGGTACAGCACAGCTTTAGCACCTTTGAGCCCCAGCTCCCTGCGAGGGTGGTGACCCCACAAAGCAAACACGGGTGATGGGGAGATCCCACTAAACCCAAGCCCAAGAGGGCTCCCCCATTTCACCTGCTGATCCCCCCCCAAGCAGAAATAACCCCAAAGATACCCTCAGCTTTTCAGTTAACCCAGACTGAGTTTCACCTCATGCTTTGGGATCTTCAGAAACTTGCACCACACCCCTATTTTTAGCCTGTCCTCTCCCCAGCTGCTGTGGCTGGGAGACCCTTGCAGGACTCCTGTGGCCAGGCGTTATTTTGGGGTATTTTTAGCTGTGTCCATCTGTGATGGGCCAGGCTGGGCAAAGGAAAGTGTGGTTTGAGCATCTGTGAGCGAGACAGGCCGGGCAGGAGGAGCAGAAACGGCTCCAAGGGCTTTTTGGCCGTGGCCAGCAGCAAATGTGGAAGTAGCTCCTCAATTCTGGGGTCGGGGAGGGTTAAATAAAGAAAAGGGTGGCTGTGACCAGGGTGGGTTTTGGTGCAGCTGAGCCCGACCTCACCAGCAGGAGGGGAGAGATGGAGCAGCTCGGTGCCCAAACCCATCTGCTGCTAACGGGGCAGAGAGGGAGGATAAGAGGTTTCTCCTCTTCTGTGCCACCCCTGTATCTCCTCCTGCAGCTCCTGGCTCAGCATCACTGTTGCATTGCCCTGGTGCAACCTTGGGTGCTGGAGTTGACCCCAATTTTGCTCTCCTGAGGGGCAGATTCACAACTCCCCAAAAGCCACGGTCCCAGCGCTTCCCTTTTCTCAGAATAAAGGGTGATGTTTCTCCAAGAACAACAACATTAAAAAAAACAAAACAAAACAAAACAAAAAAAAAAAAAAAAACAAAAAAAAAAAAACAAAAAAAAAAACCACCAAAAAAACACCACCCCCAAAAAAGCAATGCTGGAACTTTTACTTTCCTTGTGCCTTTTGCTAAATTTCAGGTGGGATTTGGGAAGTTGCTGCAGGTTTGGCAGCTTTCGACTTCGTGTTTTCACTTTTTAAAGTCGGCTGCGGTGACCGAGATCTGCCTGCCTCTCCCACACTACCTTTGCCTGGAAATACCCACTGGTACATGGAAAATAATAAAAACAAAACATCTCCAAGGGAGCCTCTGGTTTCTCTGATGGTCTCAGCAGGGTCCCTGGGGACTGGTGGGACCAGGAGCCCATGGGCTGGTGGGAGGCAGCTCTGATGCTGTTGGGGACATGAGCAGCTTCTCCAGAGGTGGTGGCCAAGGCCAGTGGTGGTGACTCCTGGTGGGGACATGGAGTGGCCACCTGACCTTGCTGATCATGGAGTCTTGGAATGGTTTGGATTGGGAGGGACCCTAAAGATCACCTCATTCCAACCCCTGCCACAGGCAGGAACAGCTTCCACTACCCAAGATGGCTCCAAGCCCTGTCCAACCTGGCTTTAAACACTTCCAGGAATCCAATCCTGGATTTTAATCCCTCATCACCCAACCTCCATGGGGACACGGAGCCACCCAGGATTTCAGCCTCAGCCAGGCAATGTAGGTTGGATCCCAGCCCCACCTTCACCATCATCCACACAGGGGAGGCCCACGAGCTCCTGAGCGGAGTCTCCACCCCAAAACTGGTCACCCAGAGCTGTCCCATTCAGGACCCACCATTTCCACCTGGACATCACTCCAGGTCATGGCATGGAGCATCCAAGCCTGCCCTGATCCCACTCCACACACCAGAGATGAACTCTGGTTCACACCATGCTGGCTGCCCTTCCCCTCACCCTCTCCTGCACCCTTCCCAACCGGGGCATGTCTTCAAAGCACAAGGCTCAGGATTTATAAATAAAAGAAATAAATAAGGTCTTTTAATGTTCAAATTTAGCCCCGGGCAGACAATGTGTCCGCGCAGTGAAAGACTCGGTTTCCTGTCTGTTTGTCGGGGCTCCTTAGAAGCTTCCTCTGCACAACAAACCCGGCTGGAGGGCGGAAAAGGGTAAGGACCGAGCTGAAATGTGAACAGTGGGATTGCACAACATCCCTGGCAGCCTCCAGGCTCTGTGATCCAGCTGGATCTGGAGGCTGAGGGTGCAGCATCCCTTCGCTCGGATGAAGATGCCCCGGGGCAGCATCGACAGGGGAGAGCGGCGGCGGAGGCGCACGCCCCGGCCCAAAATAGTTCTTGGGATCCACAAAATGAGTCACTTGATTTCTCGACCAAAAATATCTCCCTGCTCGACACACGGGGCTGAAAGGAAAAGGCGGATGCCGTCGGCGCCGCGCGGCGGTGCCGCAGCCAGCGGATCCTGGAGGAGGTTTGGGAGGCTGATCCCTGCTGGGAGTGTGGGAAGAGCAGAGCCAGGGCTGAGAATGATGATGCAGCGTTGTTCTTGTGGTATTTCTGGCCCAGCCAGAAGTGGGAAGTATCAGAAATCTCATGAGGCGCGACTCGGCCTTGTGAGATTTCCAGCTCTTTTGCAAACCACCCCCCTGAGGCCTGGATTCATCTCTGACCTGGTTTGCTCTCCCTTTTTGTTGTTTATTCCTACAAAATACCCTTTTGCCCTAAAGGGATGCTCAGTTTTGTCTTCCGCCTCGGTGTAGATACAGGGAGTCCAAGGATTAATGTCCCTTTCCACCCTGCAACCTCCTGCACCAAAAACAGTGGGGGGAATTAAAAAAAAAAAAAAGGACAAAGAGTCCATCAACAACACCAGGAAAAAGGAAATAAAGCAGGAAAAATAGATTTCTCTCATTCCCTGGCATGCTCAATATATGAGAGAATAAACCCCCCTCCCCAGTCCTGCAGCTTGTCTGACACAGCATTTATTGGTTAAGGAAAGTTTGGGATGCCAAAAAGAGCTCCTTCATTAAGGACTCTATTAAACGTGTCCCTTTCCACATGAATGTCCCCCAGCTCAAGCTGGAGCTTCAGGAACATGGGATTCTGTAGCATTCAGGGTCAGACCAAGGGAATCCATGTCCCAGCATGGCTGGAGCACCACCTCCCCTCCACAAAGCACTTTTATTTCCTTCAGGTCCAAAGATGAACACTTGGACAAAATACCTTGGGGAATTTTTCTTGGAGAATTCTGTTTGCTCCAAGCCCCATCCAACACTTCCAAAAATGGAGCAAACCTCCTGGGAGGAGAAAATACGACAATGAAGTCATTTAGGTCAGAAAAGATCTCTAAGATCATCAAGTCCAGATGTTTAATGAGGTCACCATGAATAGAGGTGACAGAGCTCAACCCCATTACGGGACACCAGCGAATCCACCCACAAGGAAAAGAGGTTTGACAGCTCTCAGGGCTTTTCCCTCTTCAAGATCTTGTTCCAGCCCTGAGAGACACAAAACCAACAGCGGGTTTTAGGGCCAAGCCCGGTGCTGACAGGAAAGCAGCTCACGCCCCACTTCTCACCCGCCAAGATGTAAATGAGCCCCGAGGTCCCTCCTGCACCCACTCCGGCACTCATCACTTTTTCTGACAGAATTTCTGCAAGGAAATTCTGATTCTAAAAGCAGGGGCACCCCCGAGCTCAGCGTCCCACGGTGGGAAACCCAGGAGATGAGATCTCATAAGAGCAGAGCACTGTAAATGAATTAATTCTCAGCAGAGGCCAAAGTTCAAACTCAAGGCTTGTTTGTCACAGGGAATGGATCTCATCCTGGCTCATCCCAGCAGGAAAAGTCCTCCTTGACTATTCAGGAAGCTTCAGTAGAATAAAATAAATATTTATTTAGTGAATTTTTGTTTTTCTCCGCACATGGGTTTTGTGCACTGCAGCTCATTTAGGTTTAATATTTTTTTTCTACTTCCTTTTAAAATTTTGGTCTCAAGAGAGAATTCTTCTTAAATTCCAGATTCAGCAAGAGGCTGTAACACAAGCACACAATAAATGTCTGGAAAAGGAGAGGAGTTACAGGACGGGGAGGACTTTTTTCAGCTCGTTTCAGTGAAACTCCAGGTTTCGCCTGTACAAAACTGAGAGCAGCTCTTGGTGTTGGGGGAAAGGAGCTGGGGAACTTTTTTTGCAGCTCTGTGAATTTTCAAAGCTTAAGCTCTTGCCTTTTGTAGGCAGTGGAGCTACCCCAGAACCAGATGAGATGATCACACCTGCAGACTCCGAGGCTGAAGCATGTGATGGAAAGACGCTGGTTTTGGGGAGAATTGGCTCTGCCCCAAATCCAGCCTGAGAAAATCTGATTGAATGCACAGGACAGCAGCTCTGACTCTGCCACTTGTGACTAAAAAAAACCCAAATAAAATAGCTAAGACGGCAGAAAAGTAAGGAACAGGAGAGAGATGATCAACTCACCACTAATTCTTATCTCAAGAAAAAACAGAGGTGTGCTAAAGTCAGCTCTGATTGGGGTCACAGGTCCATGGGCCACCTCAGGCACAATTCCTGGAACTCCAGGGTTACCACACCATGCCCAACTGACAGCTCAGGCTGGTGGTGAACCTTTACAGCACGCCAATAAAAGGGAAAACAAACGTTACCATTCATTCCCATCCTCCTATTTTCAGATCTGGCCCTGCCCTGAAATCAGATCCCATCTCTGGCAGCACCTCAGCGTCCATCGGTGACACAAATCAAGAGTGAATTATTAAATTCACCGGGCTCCTTTCCAGCCTCACCTCTGCCCATAGCCCTGCGGGGATGATAAGGAGCAGGATGTCCCAAGGACTGGGTTCTGATGAATCAGCTCCTCCTGAACAGCTCCAGGTTGTTTGGAGATGAACAAATTCCTCGTGGGGCAAGGAGAGAACCAGCCCCAGCGTATTCACCCTTTGGGAAACGAGCCTTCGTGGACAGGCAAAGATTTTTCTGCACCTGGGGTTGCTTCTGGGATTCAGTGAAGAACCAAAATTAGGAGAGAGGACCAGAAATGACACAGTGACCCCTTTTCCGGCAGCAGCTCGGAAAGGTGATGTCACTTTACCAGAAATACGGAATAATTTCTCAACGAGGCTAAACCAAGGCCAGGTTTTGCTTTCAAACTGAGACCTCTGCAGTATCAAACTCACAGCAGAAAGAGTTCCAGGCCAGGTAAAATAATTTGGGATGGAAGGGATTATTAAAGGTCATCTAGTCCAAACCAGGTGGCCCAAAGGACATCCAGATGGGACGGGTGCTGGCCAAGCAGCCTGGCCAGACACCTGCCTGTGACACAAAATCCTCCCTGGTACTCAAAACCCTCCTGCAATGACATCTCTTGGCTTCATGACTCATCCTTGCAGCAAGAAGCTTCACCTAGAAAATCTGATGGGGGGAAAATTAAGAGGTTGTGATTTTTCTAAACACTCCAAACCATAGCCCTCCTCGAAAACCAAGTGAGCCATCACTGCTCAATATTTCATCAGAGGGCACAGCCCTCAGCCTGAGAAGATGGGAAATTTCAGGGGATCACAATCCTGAGGGCTCACACCAATCCTGCCCTGCTCCAGCTGGGACTCGATGTTTCTCCTGGGGGAGTTGCACCTCATGACTTTGAGTGCCCAGCCCAGCAAAGCTGTAAAAACCCCTCAGTTTCTCACAACCCACAGCAAGGTTAAAATTACCCCAGAATTTCCAGACTCTTGTCGAGACCGAGAGTTTCCCACATCCACCCCGAGGGCAGAGGCACACAGGGTGGGCACAGGGGGGATGTTTCCCCACCATGCAGCCTGGTGCTGTTCTCCTGCCTGATCTCAGCCCCACAAAAGGAGACCCAGCACTGCCAGTGGCTGTGGGCAGGAAAGAGGAATTGAGCAGACACCATGCACCAGAGATGCTCCTCAGGAGGAACCCAGGGGACTCCTCCTCTCCCAGGAGAGGCTGGTGCTGTGTCCTGCCCATCCCTGCATAATCCAGCTCTTGGCTGTCACTCCTTAGGGGTTGGTCCCCACAGCCATGAGCAGGTTAAGGGCATTAAAAGGGAGGGGGGCTGTGCTGGGGGCTCTGTCCCTCCATGCTGCAGCCACAACCCATGGTCCAGGATTCCCTCAGCTGCTGCTTTTGGGGTTCAGCTCAGCCACGCTTGCTCCTTCCCCTCCCAGGGGATCCCATCTCCCAGGGATTGTTGGATGATGTTGTGATCTTTGGCAGATGTTCACCCTTCTCTGTCGACTTCCTGAGCTGCAGCAGCAATGAACCTCCCTCCAACCATCACCATCTCTCACTTTCCCCCACATTCTCCATCTCCTGCTCGGTGGTGAACACCACAGACCACCTTCCCCACCTTCCCCACCACCACCCTCCTTCCTCCAGGCTCTCCCTGCCCTTGCTGCTGACACCACCAGTGAACATTTCCTGCTGATTTTCCCTTCCTTGCCTTAAATGCATGCAGGTGGTCCCTTCCTTTCTCCACCTGAAGACAGAGCTGAGAGGTTCTTCCCATCTTTCCTTGGATCAAGTCTCCTTCAGACCTCACCATCCGCCCGAGGAGGGGCTGGAGATCACATTGGACATGAGCATTTAGGAGCAAACAGAGAAAACTCAGGTTGAAGCAGCAGAGCAAATCAGCAAATTTAAAATATTTTATATTTTTTACAAAAGAGTCGTCCAGACTCTCCTCCTCCAAAACAAAACCACGCTGTATTTCTGGGGCAGAGGTGTAAAAAACATTCCCCAAAATGATCCCTCTTGCTGTTTTCTAGCCATGATCCCTGGGAAGACCAACCTGCCTTTTGCACCCTGCAGACCTGTCCAAGAGCCAGGTTTCTCTCAGGGAGAAGTGGTTACTTCTCAAATACAGAACAGAAAGGCACAGGCAGGGAATCACTTGTTTCAAACCACTGTTGCTTCCACATCCCTCAGTCCTCCCTCTGAAGCCCAACAAATGAAAAAGCAGGAACCATGGGATGCTGGAAATTAATATTATTGGAATTAATTGCTCCAAAGACTAAAAATCTTGTTATTCTTTTGGGGTTTTGAGCAGCCTGGTCCAGTGGAAGTTATTCCACCCTCTAGGGAGAGGATGGGATGAGCTGAGCTTTAAGGTCCCTTCCAACCCAAATCCTTCTATGTTTCTATGATTTGCATTTCTCTGAAAAACACCCAGCACAGAACAAGGAGGTTTTACATAACCCATGTGAATTATTCTCTCAGCAAGAGCTGGAGCAACTCTTTTGAGCACTCAATTCCATTCACACATTGGGGTGAAAAAGAAGGAAAAGGAATATTTCTCCAGCTTGGAGTGCTTTTTTAACCATCACATTGCAAAGTCCTCCTTGTGCAATGGCCTAAAAATGCCCTTTTGCTTCTTCCCATTTCCATTTTAGGGCTGAGACCAAGGAAGAGCAGCAGAGCCCAGGTTACCTGGTGGCTCTGGGACATCCAGACCTACACAAAAAGCTCTGACTGGCTTTTATGGCTCCTCGGTGCATCCGGGTGTTTCATTACTGCAAACAAATCACCTGCAATAAAAACATGTCAGAGCAGGACACAGCCCCTAAGCACATGCAAACTGAGGGGGAAGGGAGGGGATTTCAGCCTGGACTTGGTTTCAGACTTGGTCTCATAACAAACCCAAAGTTCTGAACAAATATTGCCGTGTTTCTCCTCATCCCTGTGTTATCTTTGCTGCTGTGGCTTGGGTGGAGCCTGTTTTGAGCAGCCTGGTGTCTGGTGTTCAGGCACAGACCTGCAGAGGGAGAGGCCATCTGTCAAAAGTTGATTCTGAAAATTAAGTGGCTGTCACTTTTTCTTGTGTTTGGGATCTCCTCTCCTCTGCATGAGACCTTGCCCAGCTTGAGGAAACCCTGCAGCCTCAGGATCCTCACCCTCAGCTCTTCCCAGCACCTCCTCTTCCTCCTTCTGGTGGAGCTGAGATGCTCAGAGCTGAGGAGGTGCCTTTGGCTGATCCTGCTGTTGCCTCCACAGGTCTGACCTCATGGTTTGGCCCTTGAACCAAGTCCCACTATCCACCCAAACCAAAAGACAATTGAAAAGTGTCACACCAAAAAAAACAGTCACAAAATGAGGCAAGGCTCTCGAGATCCACCAAAGTCAATTCTGGATGGGTTTTCCTGCCAGATTTCCATCACAAATCATCATCCTTGGCCATAAAACCACCCAAGGGGGTATCAATCCCTTTGGGAAAGGAGGTAGGAGCCTCCATGCAGCTTTCCTGCCTTCCCAAGGAGCAGAGAGCCCACGTGGAGGGGGCTGCTCCCATATTACAACACGCTGGACAGGCTGCTGTGCTGAAACGGGGGGCATTGAGCAATCAAACCAGTTGGAGAGGCCGGTGTCTAGAAATAAAAAGTGACTGTTTGTTTTCTAACGCCTCGAGAGGCGCCTGGGGGGGCCGGTGCCAAGCAGGGGCAGGATGGAGGAAGCAGCTGGAGCTGGTGGGTCTGAGATTCCCGAGCAGTTCAACTGTGAGCTGGGACCTGCCACTCATTTGTGGTTGCAGAGCGCTGGATGGAGCTGCCTGCAGAGCTTTTCCTCTTTCTCCAGCTTGGGTTGGGGTAAATCTCGGGGTTTAGCTGGGACAAACCTCACCTTCCTCCTCCCCAGCCCATCAAACTTGTTCTTCACACAGATTTGGCACTAAGTAATTCCTCACACTGGGTTTTAAGGCATATGAGGGTAGATGCTTGTTGTCCTCATGGACATTGAATGCTCCTCCTGAAGCCACCTTCAGTGGTGGTTTTGGCATATGGTGAGGGGAATGTCCTGGGAAACTCCAGAAACATGTGATGAACAAAATTAATACAACCTAGGATATAACCCAGCTCATTTTCTCTCAAGGAAAATGTTTCCCAGAGGTCCAATTGCCTTCCAGCCACAAATCCCAGGAGAAAGGTTGGCTTTGAATCCAAATTACATCCCTGAGTCACTGAACAAAGCATCAAAGGGCTGCAGTGTTGATCACATCTTTAGCAGCACCCAGAAATCAAAATGTTCCTGTGTCCACCATGGAACAGATGTCTTTAGGTTGGAAAATTTTAGAAAATTCCCCCAAATTTCCTGCCCTGGTCCACTTTTCTGTGACAGATGTCAGGAAGATTTGGTAAGCACATGGCTCCTTCCCAAATATTCTTGAGGGAGCCCTGTATGTCCTGCAAGTTAAGGTTTCCTTCATGGAAACCAAGCTCCACTCTCCTTCCCATGTGGAATCTTCTGCTCCTGAAGGCAGGAGATCAGCCTTGGCAACTCCCAGAAATTCCCTTCCCATTCCCACAGGCCTTCCTGGGAAGCAAGGAGATGTCTTGACATCAAGCTCTGATTCCAAGTGTGGGAAACCACCGAAAAAAACAGCAAGAATTTTGGGGAGGGTGGTCTGGGCTTCTCATTGATGCTCCACTGTCCTGCTACACCAGGAGGATCATTCAATGGAGGGCATGCAGGGGATAAATCACCCCCAGGGTTTGGGGACAGGGTCCTCAGCCAAAAACTTGGGCCACCTTTGGGACTTGCCAGCAGACAAGCCACTGACAGAGAGGAGCTGACACTGGCACTGAGGTTTCACTTCAGGGAGGTGACAGAGAGGAACCCAAATGAACAGAAACCAACGAAAGTATTTGAGTCACCAGTCACCCCAAACCACCAAGACAGGGCACAGCTGCACCAGCAGCTCCTGGAGCTGCCCAAGGTGCAGGGATGGGTGCCAGGGATGCAGGGATGGGTGCCAGGGATGCAGGCACTGGATTGGGGTGCTTCCAGACCCCACCAGCATCCCAGATGGGGATGGCAGTGCCATCCCTGCCTGGCTTGCAGGGAAAGTGAGAGATGTGCAGGAGCTCCTTCTGGAATTTCACAAAAGCCACGGTGACTCTGGGGCCAGAGCACCCCTGTGTGAAATCAATGAACTGACCTTGAAATCTGGGACATCAGCCTTGGAGGCTTCCTCGTGATGGATTGCAGGATGGGAAATCCTAAACCCAAACCTAATCCAGGCGTTAAACCTAAACCCAGCACTTCTGCAAGCCCTCCCTGAGCTAAAAGGGGACCCCTGCCCACAATCACCCACCCACCCCATTATCCTTCTTGCATCCCACTGGCTCCTTCCCAGTCCCTCCTCACCTGCCAGGTATTCCCTCTTGGAATTTCTCTGGGATGGAAGCCGTGGTGCTGGTGAAGGTCCCAGAGAGAGCTCTGGGCTCTGAGACAGGCTGACAACCCTAAAAATAACCAGAGCAATAAAAGGCACCTCAGCTCCCCACGGCTCTTCCGCGGTCTGGGGTGGAAATTGAAAGAGCCCTGGGTGGGAGCAGGTGGCTCCAGGCAAGCACAAGGTGTTGGTTTCTGAGGAAGGACCTGGCCCTGCACATCTGGGCAAACCACGAGTGGGGTTTCTGGTGTCCCAGGCTCCATCGTGTGCTCCACGTGCTGCTCCAGCACAGCCCACAGTGGGTACCTCACTCCCACCTCCACCCTGCCAGACCCCACAGGAGCTGGGGCTTCCTCACCCTCTGGGTGGGCGGTGAGGGCTGGATTTAAAAAATCTGGATTAAAGAAGCAGGATTAAAGCAGAGAAAGGCTGAGCAGTGCTCACACTGCACCTACAGGTGCCATGCCCACCTCAGTGGCACAGCATCCCACAGGAGCTGGGGTTTCCTTTGCCTTTAGGATCCTGATGAATCCTAAAAAGTCTTGCTGTGCAGCCAGCTCTTCTCACAAGCACCAAATCCAAGTGCTGCAATGCCTGCAGAGGATGGGCACAAGGGCACAGGCAGGACCAGGAGCAGCCCAGCAGCAGGGTAGGGGCAAGGATGGAGGAATTCCCTTAATCCTCATGTTTGATCACAAAGTTCAAGCTGGTTCCTTCATCTCAGGGCATCCCCCTTAGACCAGACCCTGGAGAAGGGTCCTGGTTTCTGCTGGGATAAAGTTCATTTTCTTCTCAGTAGGGATGAGCAATTGTATTGTGCATCCTTTGCTTCCCTTTCCTTTTATTTCTCTTTCCTTTCCATTACAATTGCTATACTTTATATTTTTATAATTGGAATCCCTGAATGGTTTGCTGTGAAAAGGACCTTAAAGTTCATCTCATTCCACCTCCTGCAACAGGCAAGGACACCTTCCACTATCCCAGATTGCTCCAAGCACCATCAAACCTTGCCTTGATTATTTCCAGGGATGGGGCAGCCACAGCTTCTCTGGGCAGCCCCTGCCAGGGCCTCACCTCCTTCCCAGGGAAGAATTTCTTCCCAAAGCAAAGAATTTCTCCCAAATATCAAACTGTTCTCAATCCACGAGGTTTTTCTTTCCAATTCCCCACCTCCTGAAGGGGTAGCAAGGAATGAGGGAGGCACCTGGCTCTCAGCTGGGATTACACCACCAGAGGACAGTAGGGAAACGTTCCCATTTCCCACAGGAAAAGGAAAAGAGGAAGGTTTTGGACACAACCATAAAAAACTGCCCCCACCCCAGCACCACACCCAGCTCAGGGCTGTGGCAGATGAGCAGGGACACATCTTCCTCCTCCCTGGAATGAGGGCTCTCCAAGCGACCCCATTTCCCTCCCTCCATTGCATTGCAGCATTTTTGACTCATTTCTTTCCTGCCTGGAGATGAATCCAGGAAGTTCTGGAAGAGGAAGGAGGTGACAGAGGCTTACCACAGACCCCACCACAGGTAAAACCAAATTAGGGGCAAGTCAGAGGTCCCAGACTCCCCCTATAAGCTCTGAGACCCCACCCATTCCACCCAAAAAAACCACATTGCAAGAGAAATACAAAACATAGCACTTTAATTGCAGGCAGATATAAAAATTTACCCCAAAAATTAATAAACCTCAGGTAATACAATAAATAGGCAGCTTTGGTGGCACGCACACATGTGCAGTCCTGCTTTGGGAGGCACCAGCAGCTCCCCAGAGCTGGGGGCACACACAGAGGCTGTGAAAATGAGGATTTACACATGGATGACGCTGCCTGGACACGCTTGGGAGAGCCCCACACGTGTGTTTGGGAGGGTGAAGCCAAGCTATTCACACTGTGCTGCAATCTTGAAAAATTAAAATTCTATATATTTATATAAACTCTGGCTCTGGTCAGGAAAAATTAAGATTCCTAAGTTTTCATGTTCAGTATTTACATATAGAATCTCTGCATTGGTTTGCAAATTTCAATCCACTTTGGCATGAAAGAGAAACACATAAATCTCACAGCAAAAATAAAGAGGAATTTCGGGAGTTCTCTTTGGGAGGCACACCCTGCCTTCCATCAGCAGGGTTCTTTGAAGGGGGAAAGCTGATTCCTGGATACAATTTCCTAAATTTGAGCATTCTAAGGCTTTTCCAAGAGTCACCTCTTATCAAATTGCTGCTCTCAGCAAGGTCTGAGTTGCAGATTGTTGGGGCAGGTGGTTACAGCTGTTGATTTTTGGTTCTGCTTGACTGGCCATTAACAAAGGCAACACAAAGCAAAGCCAGCCCTGACCTTCCTGCACGGCTTGGATGCTCCTTTGTCCCCCAGCCATGAGCTATAGACAGCCCTGGCACTAGAAAAGTCACTTTTATCATAAATTGTTTAGAGGACAAACCCTGAGCATCCAACCACTGGATTTACACTCTGCACTGGAAACAGCAAAGAACAAACAAAACCAAACCAAACAAAAAAAAAATTTAAAAAAAAAAAAAAATGGAAAAAGAAGGGATTTTTAGGCATTCATGGGACTAGTCTGGGTCTGGCTAAGCCCAGACTAGCAGGGCTCAGACTGCAATCTGCTGGCTCTCTCGGAAGAGCGGCCGTGTCGTGGTGCAGATGTCCTGGAAGATCCGATAGCCCTGCTCGTGCTGGGGCTCCTCAGCCATGGGCAGCATGGGGCTGGAGCTGCAGCTCTTCCCTGCCTCATCCACCACCTGCCTCACGTACAGCTGCTCCACCTGGGACAAAGGAAAAAAAAAGGTCAGGAATTGAGTGAGAAATTGGGCACCTCCTGCTGCTCCATCCCATGGGGATGGGGGACACACAGCAGAGCACAGGTGGTGGCCAGGTCCTGCCAGGACAGCACGTCTGACTCCACAAGCACCTCCAGGAATAAAGGAGCAGCCCCAGGGATACTGAGGTGCAAGGACAGGCTGGGGAATGTGCCAGCACACCCAGAGGGATCCACTGGGGCTGACACTCAAGACATCAAGAGGTGACAAGGTCAGAAGTCGTGCAGGAGGCACAGGACCAGTCTCTGATCTTGTAAAATCCTCACAGATCTCTGCTTGCTCAAGAGGGGATGCCACACCCTCCCCCTGGGCCCTCCCTGTCATGTCCCTGCTGCCACAGCCTGGGTGGCCCAAGAGGCTCCGGAAACTCCCTGTCCTGAGCTTTTTCAATCCTAGAACTGCTGCAGCTTCTCCAAGGAGAAGTTTCTGAGCAGAGCCGTGAGGACTGACCCCACATCCTCCCATCTCCTTCTTCACCCTCCTCAGGTTTCCCAACCCCACTGCCGCCAATCACAGCTGCTGACCACATCACTGACTGATCTTAAATCCCTAAATGGGGATTTACTTCCCCATTTCCCACAGGAAAAGGCAGAAGTCTCAGTGCCAATGCAGGATCAGGAGGAAAAGGAAAGATTTCTCTACAGTTCACGAAACTAATGAGGGAGTTTCATTTGGAAACCCAGCTCCAGGAATTTGACAATGAGCAGCCCAAGCACCTCTCAGGAGGCTGTGGGAAAGCACCACACTTCCACCCCCAATCCAGGCACCCAAATGCTCCAGGGGATGGAGCTCTGCTGGCAGAATTCCCACCTTGTCTGGGTCCCTTTTGCTCCCAGCCCCCCATACCTGGACAAGGATGAGTTTACACCTCAGTGGCACCGCATCTGGGAACTCCTCGCCGAAGCACAGCATGACTCTGCTGTCTGGGAAACGGCCCTGGTTGTTGTAGAACTGCTGCAGTTCTGCAAGGACAGAGGAAAACTTGGAATTTGCCCTCCAGAAGGTGCCAGCCTTTGTTACACATCCCTGGGATCAAACGCCCCGCAAGGAAGCTGTGGGTTCAAGCAAAGCCTCCAACTTTGGAATTTGCCACGTGACCCAAAACATCAGATTATTCCTTCCCAGGTCTGGTAGTGTCACCTGCTCACCCAGAGCACTTGGGAACCCAGCAGTGATGGATTCTAAGCAATGCAAGGAAAAAGGGCTCCACCTTTTCAACCCCACCACAGGGCCCAAGGGAGCCTCACACTGGGTTCCAGCTCCAGAAACCCTTTGTGCACTGTCCAAGGCTTTGGGATCCCAGAATTGCCTCAGCTGTTCCAGGTTGTTTCTAGCCAGAGCCATGGGGACTATCCCTGTTATCCCTGTTATTCCATCCCCTCCTCCACCCTCCTGAAGGTTTCCCAACTCCAAACTGCTGCCATCCAGGTTTGATCCCCACATCTGCTGGCTGATCTTAAATCAACCAACACAGAGATTTATTTCCCACAGGAAAGAGCAGAAGCCCTAACACCTAAAAAAAAAAAAATAAAAAAATCAAGAGGCTCCTACAAACCTCGGAAGAACAAATTGGTGTCAAAAATCTTCACCACATCCTCCCGGTCCAATTTGTTGGGCCTGTCCTTGTAGGCCATGGTGTTGCCACTCCAGAAGACCCTGCCCTGGCACAGCCTCTTGATGAAGATGCCCTGCTTGTTGCTGTGCAGGAGGACACCCTTCTCCAGGTGGCCAAAGAGCTTCCTGGTGATCTGCTTCTGGCGATCGTTCTGGATGGCGTCGGCCGAGGGGAACCGGACGTGCTCCAGGGCATCGGGGGCGTAGAGCTTCTCCCCATGGCCCGAGGGCTGGCCCAGGGAGATCCTGCAGCCCTCAGAACACGAGGTGCTGACGTGGCCCACCAGCCTCCCGCTGTAGTAGAAGCTGATCACCATCTGGGAATAGCCTGGGGGGTGATGGATGTGTCTCGTCAGGTAAGGGTAAACCTGTTCCTCACTGCCGTGCCCAAATCCCAAATGTCCTGGCAGTGAAATTTGCCAGGAAATTTCTCTTTTGGTAGAGGGACATCTCCCCCAGCCTGGTCCAGGGCTGACCAGCAAGTGAGAGCTCCCAGTATTACTGGATCATGGAATGGTTGGGGTTGGAAGGGACCTCTAGAGATCACCCAGACTAAGCCCCCTGCCCAGGCAGGTCACCTGGAGCAGGTGACACAGGAACAAATCCAGGTGGGGTTGGAATGTCTCCAGAGAGGGAAATCCCACAACACCCTGGGCAGCTGTTCCAAAGCTCTGACACCCTCCATGGGAAGTTTTTCCTCATGTTGAGGTGGAACTTCTGGTGGTTTGGTTTATGGCCATGAAAAATATTGAAGCTCTTCCTCCTGCCTTTGCTCCACACTCCCCCCATGCCATGGGCAGATCTCCCCATTCCAAAGGCTGGCTGATCCCAGCATCCCAAGCAGCTGCTCTCTGCCCCCATGCCACCATCTAGGATTCATCCCAGCATGGAAATGTGGATAATCAGGAGCGTGCAGCACCTCCTAAACCCAAAGCAAAGCCTCCCTCAAGGTGGGGGACAGAGTCAGAGCCACCTCCTGCCACCACAAACAGAGAGGGGCACCTGCTGGCCAGGTGAGATGCCTTACCTGAGTGATACTGCTCATAGCTGGAGTATCCATTCATCAGGGGTAGTGCTGTGGGCACAGAAAGCCAAGCTGAGCCTGCATTCCCAGCTCCCAAATCCCAATCCCCAGCTCCCCCCATTATCTGTCCCAAGTTTCCCAGCTCCAACATAGGACATGCCAGCAAAAGCTCCCAACTGGATTTCCTAATGAGAACTTCAAACAGTCTTAAGAAGGAAGATAAAATAACTGTTCCCCTGTTTCCTTCCCCAAAAAACCTCCCAAATACCACACAAGCTGCTGGCTACTTACCAGGACTGGGCTGCTGCACCCACCAGTCGGGTATTGGGGGGTTCCTACAGTTCTCCTGGGGGGGTGAGGGGCTCCTCTTGATGATTCCCAGGTATTCATCCACACAGGAGGGCTGTGGGACAGCAGACACCAGGATCAGAGCAGGTTTGATGCCTCCAGAAAAGCACTTGAAACACTCAGGGAAGGTCCAAATGGCAATGCCAACCAATTTTTGGGGGTGGGAAAGATCAAGTCTGGCATTGGTTGGACATTTGAATAAAACCCTCAGGAGCTACTGAGGGGAAGCAGCCAGGTGTGAGAAGGGCAAGGAGGGACACAGCTGTGACAGACTCCATCCCCAGTGAAGGTCCCTCCCAGCTGGATGCACAAGGAAAGCAGGAGCCAACATCAGAACCGTGTCCTGGTGCTGGCTCAGCTGCATGAGCTGCAAATGCAACACTGCAGCTTTGCAGATGGAATTTTGGGGAAGGCACTGCTTTGGCAGGCAGCTTGAGCCAAGCAGTCCACCTGCAGCCAAGGTGAGGCCTCACCTCTTTGATGAGGTCATCGATGGCAGAGGAGCTGCAGTCCATCTCCGTGACATCATTCAGGCTGCTCCCGTTGGCAATCCCTGCCTTGCCTGGAAGGAGAGGTGAGGGCACAGTGAGAACACCCACACTTGCCAAGCACAGCTCATCTTGAAGGGTTTTAGAAACCTCTCACTCAGTGAAAGTTATGAAACCAGGAACCACAGCAGACACATGTAACAGCACCTTGGACAGGCTCACAGCCCCTCCAGAGCTGCTTTTTGGGGCCAAAAATCATTTTACAGCTCATTTCCCCCCTGCACAAGGGCCAGCAGCAAGAAAAATCAAAAGCCTGGCTGGTGACAGAGAGAGTTGGAGCAAAGGAGAGGGTTTAGGGTTTTTTTTGAGCACCCCAGAGACTGGGGCTGGGGCTGCTGCTTCTCCTTTTTCCACCAGTCACCCCAGTGCAGTGGTGCTGCTGGTGGGAACCTGCAGTGCCATTTGCATAGAGGCAGCCCAGTCCCTGTGTGAACAGGCTGGAGGGGACAGAGATGCTAAAGGCAGATTTCCTGACTGCAAAATCATTCTTTTTTTGCAAGTTTTTAACTTAAAAAAAAAAAAAGGACAAAGCACACAGGCTCCCCTAACCACAAACTGAGTTATAGTTAGCGTGATCTGAGTCACGCCAGACATCAGAGCAGCTCTCTGCAAAATTATTGCTCCTCCAGCAAGAAAAGGGATTTATTGCAGCTCCCTACCATCCTCACAGGGCAGGGGTTGGGAGGAAAAAAAACGTTGAGGCTCATGTCCCTCCCCCAGGCAGGGAAGGTGGAATTTGCCCCTACAGCATCCTTAGGGGATGGGAGCTTCCACAAGGCTGCAGCTGTCCCCTATTTCCTAGGGATTTAAGGGGTTAAAAAAAAACCAAGCCTGGCCTTTCTCCTCCCCTCCCTGTCACCCCAAGGGGACACCTGCAAAGCAGGACAAGCACAGAGCAGGGGCTGGCCAGCAAGCCCAGCTCAGGTGCAGGGCTGTGCTCACAGGATGGAGCCAGAGCAGGGCTCAGTCCTGTCCTGGGGAACTCACACTTCTGCTCCTCCTCTGGCACGATCCTATAAACTTTGTAGGGCTCGGAGATGTCCAGCTGGGACCTGTCTGTCACCTCCTCAAAGTCAGGGCTCTTGTTCAGGGCGCAGCGAAGCCGCGTCTTCCACGTGGCCGGCTCTGCTTTGTCACCTTCCTTGAACTTGCCTTTGAAAACAGCCCAGGCCTAAAGCAAAGAATGAAAAAAAAAACAAAAAAAACCCAAACCCTAAGAAAATCCTCTCTGTGAGCTCTACAAAGCCTCCCAGGGAGGAAGAGCTGAGGTTGCAGAGAGCATTTTGCATCTTGCACCCTCTCAAGCATCTCTTGGGGATTTGCTGTTTCGCTCCTAGACTGCGGCCACCTGCACAGCCACCACACCTGGGGGGGGGTTTGGGGTGCAGAGCAGCACTACCTGCCTCAGAAATGCAGGAAAGTCTTTTAAAACTCAGGTTTTTCAAAAAGCAGAGGTCAAAAATCACGTGTGGGTTCACTTCTGCACCTACGGGTCAGGTCAAGGAATTGCTGCTCAATTAAAAATCAAAAGAAACCTCATTTTCCAGCTCCTGACTAATAAATTAATAAATACATTAACTGGTTTCTCTAAGATCAGAACATAATTTGTGCTTTTAGTAGGAAAACATATTTTAGCACTGAAGAAAGAATGAAAAATACTACATATCTTTTAAATATATATATACCGATTTCTTTTATAGATATTTCTATATTTTCAGAGGGCTGAGTTCAAGGCTATCCCCATAACTCAGTTGTTGCTGAAATTAAACTCTTCACCAGTACAAATGCTTGGAAGTGGAGTCAGAGGGAAGGGAATTCCTGGGGAAGACCTGACCTTTTTACTTCAGGATGGAATTTTCCCATTTTTTTTCCAAAACTGGAAACCCCCCTTTAAGTGAAACCCTTCTTTCCCATCTGCAAAGTCTTTTTAGGTTTTTTTAAAATATAAATCCAGTATTTTATCAAGAGAAGCTGATGAGAAGTTTAGAGCAGGTAAAAAGCTGCTTCTTATGTCAAACACGCTGAAAACAAACCTAAAACCGGTCCTAACTTTTGACAAAAGGGAATAAATTATCCCAAACAAAAAGCCTCGGAGAGCAACGGCAAGGGTTAAAGATGTAAAAAAAAAAAAGAGACAGCCTGGCCATGTCCCACCAAGGCACAAAACCAGCACCACAGAGCAGCAAGAAAAGGCATCAACCACCTGTCCCTACCTTGAAAATAGAAGCATCCACCTCCTGGTTGTAGTCCTGCTTCCCGGCGTGCTTCCAGGGGATGCGGAACATGGATTTGTGCTCGTTCTCCCAGATGAGCCCCGGGTAGAGCTCGCTGTCGATTTGCTCGATCAGCCACTGCCGCAGCCGCCGGCCGCCGTTCCGGTCACACATCCTGCAGGGACACGGGGACCAGCCCCGTCAGCTCTCCCGTTTGCAGGGATTGGGCTGCTCTGCCCCGTGCTCAGCTGGCGGTGCCACCACCTGCAGCTTTTGGTAACCCTGCATGCCCGTGGAATGGGATGATCTTGAAGGTCCCTTCCAACCTAAACCTTTATGGGATCGGTTCTGTAATTCTAGGATTCAAATATCCTCGCCCCACCCCTGCTTATTTTAAAATGAAAAAAAAAAAAAAAAAAAAAAAACAAAAATGAGACAATTTCCTTCTGAGTTACTACAAATTCTTCCTCCAGCTCTACCAAAGTTCCGCTGCCAGAAGCAGCTGACTCAGTGCTCTGCTTATTCCTATTTTGCCGTGGGATAAATCACAGAGGAAGCAGATGGATGGGGATTAAAGCCCCCAGCTGTGCTGTCACCTGAGCAAGTGACATTGGGCAGGCCATCCTGGGGTGCCAGAGCTGTCCCTGGCTGGTCTTGGCACAAGGATTTGTCCCGGAGGGGGCAGCAGCTCCTCTCACCAGGCACTATTTGGGGAGCAGATGCCAGCTCCAAACTGCATCCCAAATCCTCACAGGGACAAGGAACACACAACTGCTGGAAGCAAAGTGCCAGGCTCAACCCTCCCTGTCACCTCCACGGCATGACAGGAGCTGGTGGCCTGGCAGAAATGATCAGCAGCTCCTAAATCAACTTTCCAGGCATTTTGGGCTCTACATTTTACTGGACTGCCTCTCTCTCGTTCGTATTTACTGCCCCATTGGAAGATTTTTGGGGAGAAAACAAGGATGCTGCCAGCACAGCCTGAGAACCAATGGTCCCTGTTTTGCCATGGGCTCCCACCACCAAATTCCATCCCTTTTCCACTGCCCAGCAGGATACAGAGATGGCCCTGGCTACTCAGTTTTTTAGAGATGATGAGCACCAACACCACCAGCCAGAACATCACGGAGGGCACAGCTCTGGATGCCCCAGAGGACATCCAGGAGGAGTGGGGGCACACGGAGCCTCTCTGGGGGCTCCAGCACCCAGCCTGAGTGATGCCAAAAGGAAAGAACCTGGGAAATCCCGCAGAAATGGGACACTCCTAAATTACCCCGTTTTCTAGAAAGCTTCTTCCCATCACTGCGACCCGCAGCGGGCTCGGTCCCTGCGCAGGGGACCGCAATGGGGACTTCCCACATCCGTGCGATCCCGCAAACTCCCTGCCCTTCTCCGCAGCCGTGCGGATAATCGGGGTAGGGCTCGGGACCTGCCCCTGCCTTTCCGCCGCTCGGTGCCGGTGCCTTCCCGCTGTGCTCTCACAGAGGATGCCCGGTACAGGACGCTATGCTGCCGCAGGTCCCTGTCCATCCCACGGGGGATGCCGGTATCTGTCCCCCAGCCGATGCCTGCCCACCCACGAGAGATGCCGGTACCTGTTCCCCAGCCGGTCCCTGCCCTCCTACAGGGGATGCCGGTGTCACTATCTGTCCCCCAGCCGGTCCCTGCCCTCCTACGGGGGATGCCGGTGTCACCATCTGTCCCCCAGCCGGTCCCTGCCCTCCCACGGGGGATGCCGGTGTCACTATCTGTCCCCCAGCCGGTCCCTGCCCTCCCACGGGGGATGCCGGTGCCGGTACCTGTTTCCCGGCCGGTCCCGGTACAGACTCCGTGTCCGCGCTCCCGGTGCCGCGCCCGCGATTTCTCCGCGCTCATCTTTTATGCCAGCGCGATTATGATGCCACGCCCACCGCCACGCCCCTCCCCGCTTCACCCATCAGCGGCTCCTCCCCTCTCCCGCCCTACCCAATGAGGAGGCGGGGCCGTGCGGAGCCGACCAATGAGAGGCGTCCCGGCGGGGCGCGAGCCGCAGTTTCTCTTAAAGCACGGTTTTCCCCGAAATCAGCTGACCGGGAGGGGCGGGGCCTGGGCGGGAGGGGGGCGTGGTTAACTCGCCCCTGTCCCGGGTCTGTCCCGGGTCTGCCCCGGGCCGTTGCGGTCCCGTCGTTCCCAGTCCCAAATGAATCCATTCCCGGTTCTAACCCAATTTCCCCAGTACCCGAGCAATCTGCCCAGGCCAGACTGGTCACTCTCCAGTCCCAGGTCATTCAATCCCCAATCCCAAATCTGCCTTCCCAGTCTCAGACTAGTGTCCCCAGTCCCAGCTCAATCCATTCCCAGTCTCAGACCAATATTCCCAGTCCCAGATCAATCCATCCTCAGCCCATGGTCAGTATATTCCCAAATAAACCTTCCCAGTTGCAGACCAGTCTCCTCAGTTCCAGATCAATCCAGTCCCATCCCAGTCTTCCCAGTCCCAGATCAGTTTCCCCAGTCCCAGGTCAGTTTCCCCAATTCCAGATCAGTTTCCCCAGTCTGAGACTGGTCACTCTCCAGACCCAGGTCATTCTATCCCCAATCCCAAATCAGCCTTCCCAGTCTCAGGCCAGTGTTCCCAGTCCCAGCTCAGTCCATTCCCAGTCTCAGGCCAGAGTCCCCAGTCCCAGCTCAGTCCATTCCCAGTCTCAGGCCAGTGTCCCCAGTCCCAGCTCAGGCCACTTTCCCCAGTCCCAGATTAGTTAATCTCCAGTCCCAGTTTAGTCGCTTTCCGGGCAGTTCCCAGCTCCTTTCTGGATCAACCCCAGCCCTGGATCATTCCCTCTCTCCTGCCCCAGCAACTCCCACTGTTCCCAGTCCACATTTGGTGTCCTGACTGTACCCCAGACCAGCCAAACCCAGCCAGGGCCACCAGAGCATAAAGGACCATCTGCAGCCTGACTTCAGAGGGGTTTTTTTTTGGGATTACCAGATTACACACACATTTCTTGGAAGAAAACCATAATTACTCCCACGTGGGTAATACAGAGAAATGGGAAATGTATGGAGCTGCACAGATGGTTTAATAAAAATAACGCTCTGAGGTGCACAACCTTGCCTGTCATTTCTAATAAAGAATGGCTGGAATGGTCCTTGTTTTTAAACACCCCACTGATCCTCATTGGATCCCCCCCAGGAGATTTGGGGTGAGCCAAAAACACCTCCTGCAATCAGATACAGCCAGGAGGATTTATTCTCTTTTTTGACCAAAAACACAATTTTAAGCTTTGCAGGGGCTTTGCATCATTACCTCCTCCTGCTAGACAGAGACCCTCCTGTCAAAAACTCTTTATTTTGTTAAAATTCTGGAAATTGTGATATTTTAAAGGGTCTGCACAAAACCAAACTCTCCATCCCCTCTGGAGACCAAAGACCTGGAGATTCACTGCAATGGAGTGAGGTGACTTTATCATTCCCAGCTTCATTTTGGCTCTACAGCCTGGAAAGGTAAATCCAAATTCCCTGGGGCGAAGAGGATCCCTGTGGGGAGGATAAAAATTAAACCCACTAAAATGGGGTTTCAGGTTTGAAATAGGCTGGGAGATGCCCCACGGTCCTGTTTACTCCTGGGAAGGGAAGATAAGAACACCAGGAATGTTTGGGGAACAATTTTCCCGTGTTAGCAGCACCCTGGGGAAGCTCAGCCATGCTTCAGCAGAGCCGTTTTCCCTGTGCCAGAGGCACCAGAATTTCGGGAAGGCTGATGTGGAACAGCAGAACCAAGCAGCCAAGCATGAGGTGCTCTTGGCAATGTCCAAAAAAGTGCAAATCAGCCCAGTTTACCTGTTCAGGGTTTGCCTCCCAGGCCCCAGAATTCCTAAAGCCACCTCAGGTCCCACTGGTGGAGACCAGAGTGGAAAAATAGATATATCCACCCGGGATAGCCCTCAAATCCAGGGAGATTTGGGTTAGGAGGAGCTTTTTGAGCACTGTGATGTCAGGCATGGAGGGTGCTGCTGCTCCGGGGGAGCATTCCCTGTGATTCCCCAAAGCTGGGGGTTTTCTCGGGTTTTGCTTTGGTGCTGTGGTTCCCTGGGGAATGTTTGAAGCCCTGGATGGCCGGGAGGGGCGGGGCTGTGGAGGTTATCACACCTCCTGCAAATCTAATCTCTGCTTATCACCCATCTCCAATGACTTCCTATTAACTCCCACTTTCTTCTCTTTTCTCTTCCTGCGTGCAAGTTCCATTTTTCTGCTTCCTAAAATGAAAAGAGAGGCTTTAAATCCAATATTGATCCCGTTTGCTCAGCCCACTCCATCAACAGCCTCGATCTCATTAATTGCTTTCCCATTAACTCCATGTGGAACAACAGCCACAGGGACCCTTTTCTCCATCTAAAAAAATGGGAAAAAACTGCACTTTTTCTGCCCTGGAATTCTATACATCATGGCTAAACACTGAATATTTAAAACTTTTTGTTTTGCTGGTGGTTGTCATCAAGAAAATGGGAAGCAGGGCACTCATTTCAGTCCATCTCTGTATTCCCATCAGGAACACCACAAATCAAGTCCAGGCACCCTTGTGATTTTAATCACTCTCTTCTTTATTAGAAGCTGAGCGAGTCACCCCTGGTGCTGTCACACGATGAGTACCCAGAAATCTTCATCAAGAGAATTCCTAGAAGTGTTTTTAATCCCTTTCTTCTTAGAAAGAATTGCAGAACAGACATTTTTGAGTGGACAAACAAGGTATTTATAGTAAAAGGCCGAGATGGCACGGAAGGGTTGAAGGCTTCCATGCAGAAGGGCTGAATCCATGGGATAGGACCCTCCTTGTAAGGCAGATGAGGGGGATTCCTGCCAAAGAACGCTCTGGAAAAGCACAATCCAAGTTTGGGATGAAAAACTGGACATGGCCACGGGTTTTAGGTATTAAAAAAGCTTTTGGAGAGAGACAGAGTTAAATTGGTCCATGAGTTGAGTGAATCCAACCAAGCTTTTGGCTTCTTTGGCAAGCAGGGACATTCAGATGGGGCTCAGGAAAAACCCAAACCCACTCTGGCTCCAGGGATGGAGGCAGTGGGACAGGATGGATGGCACTGCTGGATTTTCCCCCTCCCTGGGCTTGGGATAAGGAAAATGCCAGATATTCACCTGCCAAGGACAGGCTGCACTGGGAAACTCCATGCACAGCGAGGGGCAGCCCCAGAACACCTCCAGCCCCTCTCCCCATCCCACTGGGTGCCAGCCGAGGCTCAGCAGCACCCCCACATCCCAGGATTCACCCCCTCCTTCCTCAGGGAAGCAGAGGACAAGGTGGCCTCTCTCCATCTCATCCCACCTTGCTTTTCCAAGGTCTGCATCAGCTTTTGTGTGTGCCCTGCCAGC
This sequence comes from Sturnus vulgaris, assembly GCF_052056855.1. Taxonomy (NCBI): domain Eukaryota; kingdom Metazoa; phylum Chordata; class Aves; order Passeriformes; family Sturnidae; genus Sturnus; species Sturnus vulgaris. Next base: position 19,334,919 of record NC_142254.1, read on the forward strand.
CCAGATATTGTCATGAGGAGAGAGGGACGGGGCTGGCTGCTGCTCTGAGGGTGGAAAAGTGGCTGTAATCCTTTGGGAATGGGGGAATGGGACAGAGCAGGATGCTGTCACCCATTCACTGGAGCTGGCAGCTGACAGAGGGGTCTGTGAGTCCTGTCCCCCCACTCCAACCCTGGTGCTGGCAGATTTCTGCCCTAGACATGAATCCCTGGAGGTGCTTGGCAAAGGGAAAACTGAGTTTTCCAAGCCCCAGGGCCTGCCTGGGAACAGCCTGGCTGCTTATCTGTTCATCCATCTGCTGCCACCACCGGTGCCACCTGCGTGGCAGGGAGGAGGGAAGGTGGGAGCAGGGGAGCGGAGCCAGGAGCAATCCCTGCTCCCCAGCTGCTGCTGGCCCAGCAAGTGCAGCAGCTCCTCCTGGTCCTGGAAGGGGTTCCTGCCGTAATCCCGGCGGATCCAGGCACGGTACTGCCAGGAAAAAGCCAGAAAAGGTTGTCAGGGTGACCTGAAAAACTGAGAAACCCCAAAGAGAGAGAGAGAGAGCAGGGATGCAACAGCTCTGGTGGAAAGCAGCGAGCAAAGCAATTCTTGCTGCATCCCCAGCAAGGCTGGGGGATCCCCAGGCACATCCAGCATGCAGGAAAGTCCCAATCCCACAGGAGCTCACACTCAGCACACCACAGATGCAGTGGTTCCCCCATCCCAGCACTCCCCACAGTCCCTGGCTGCAGCAGGGACAACACCTTTATTTATTTCTCCTTGCCAAGAAGCTGCTGCTGCTCCTCATGTGCCTGAATTCCCGTGAGGAATACTTCCCAAAGTGTTTATTTTTTCCCCACAGGTAGCAAGGCCGAGTTGGTCCGTGCAAGGTGGGGTTTGTAGTCAGAGCACCTCTCTCACCACTGGGAGGCTGTGGGGAACCTCTCCTCCCACTTATCCCCATTATTCCGGAGGCAGGAGCATCCTGGTGGCCAGGGGCCAGCTGGCATCAGGCTGAGGCCCGGGAGCAAGGGATGATCCAGAGAAACTGTTCCCGTTACTGCTGGGATGAGGAAACAGCCACTCCCAAATTGCAGCGCCCAGGAATGTGGGCAGGAAAGGGCAGCTCTGCCAGGATTCACCATCCCGGCTGCCCAGGGCTCACAGGGAACAGCCAGAACTCCCTGAGGAGCTGGGAACCAGCTACTCCAGCAAGGAATTACTGGGATGAGTGGTAGGAGCAGAGCCAGCAACATCAAACACCTCGAGGAAAGGATGGAGGGCACTTGGGGGTGAAAATGGTTTGGAGCCCTGGACAGGGATAGGATGCAGCCAGGGGATCCAGGGGGAGAGAGAAGCAGCTCCCATGAACTGCCCGGCCTTGGCACCTCCAGAGTGAGGTGCTCTCACTGAGGATTTGGCCTCCTGAATGGGCAGGAGCCACTGAGTTCCCAGTAAAAGTTTGGGATGCAAAACAGCAGGATTGGCAGCTCAGCACATCCTGCCAGCACTGGACGAGCTGCAAGGGAAAAAAGTTTTAGACTGACCCTGGTGGTATCCCCCTCTCCTGCAGCCAGGGAAAATCAGCTGGGGCAGGGGGGATTTCCACTGGGAATGTCTGGATTTCCCAAATCCACTCTCCCACAGCAGGACTCGCCAGGGCTGTTACACAATGCCACCAGCAAGCAGGGAGATCCCTGTTCAGGGAGTGTCATTCCTTGCTAAAAAAAAAAAAAAAAAAACCTGGGAAGTGAGACCCAAAGGGTTTGGGATAGGATTTGGGCTAAATCCATGGCAGGGTCTCATGGAGGGAACATGCAAACCATCCAGAGGGATGAAGCTCCATGGGAAGCACTGCCTGGCACCCACCAAGGCTCAGCACCCACCACCCAGGCTGAGAGCTGGCTCCCACCATCCAGGGAGGAGGGAAGGAGAGGGTGGGAGATGGGGGAAGCTGCCAGACATTTCCTCTTAGAGCCAGAGCAAGAAGTGGTTCCAGCCCATTTCCTCCAGTGCTGACCCCCAAACCAGTGCCCTCCTCTTCCTCCTCTCTCCCAGGCCAGGAGCACACAGCCCATCTGGGATGGCAGCAGGGGGAAAACGCAGCGTGGCCATGGTGTGCCAGCACCACAGGGGACAGGTCTGTCACCAGAATGCCCATCTGTGCCCTCTATCACATCCACACTGTCCTGTCTATGCCCACTGACTTCCTTTTCTAACCTTACCCACCATCCTGCTGCTGCTCTTGGTTCCTTCCTTCCTTCTTTATCCCTCCAGCCCTGAGAAACCCCATTTGCCAGCTTGAAACCACAGCTGCACGCTCCAGCAGTGAGCCTGGAGCATCTTCCCCATTCCTTCCTCCCATCTGAGCTCCCTGAGATGAAGGAAACTGAGGCACCACAACCCCAGGAGGTCCCCAGAAAGTCCAAGCTGTTCCTCACAGGTTTTAACCACCAAGGATTGAGGCTTTCCACCCACGAGGGCCATTCCCTGCCCAGTGCTGACATCACAGGGAACACGAGTGGGAGTTTCAAGGAAAAGGCAGCTCTTGCTAAATCCCATGGACAGGAAAACACAACCAAGCACCTCCACACTTGGCTGTGCCTTGGGTGTTTCAGGGAAAGGGTTGCAAAGCCACTGGCAAAACTGTGAGGTGATGGAAAAGCGGCTTCAAAGGGAAAGGGAGAAAATTGTGGTGTCCATTGAGCCCAGTCTGGATTTTGGGAGCAGGAGGAATAACTGGGATGGAGGGAAGGCACAACAAACCCCACACCAGGGGCTGTGCTGGGCTGTGGCCAGAGCCTGGGAAAGGCTGGGGAGAGCTGGCCCAGCCAGGGGAAGCCCCACAGGGAATCTCCAGCACTGAGGGTGTTTTGTAACCTCTTGGAGCATTTTCCACCCTCCTCCTTGCGTTTCTGCAAGCTAGTGATAATGGGGCAGAGCCACATCCCTCATGTGACAGCACCCAGGGAAGGGAACTTGGGGCTGGCCTTTGGGCCAGTGTCACGTGCTGTCCCTGCTCCCTCCAAGAGGAGAGGAATCCCCTCCAAGAGCTCTGCAGGGCCAGAGGGGCCACAGGGTCCTGCTTGCCACGGGGCCACTGCTCCATGGCTGCAGTGGGTGGGGGGCTCCAGGGATGGCACCGAGCTTAGGGGTGACATGAGCTGTGACATCCCTTGTTCACATCTTGGCCAGGGTTACCCTTTCCTTGCAGAGGTGTCTGTGTCCCACGGGAAGTTTGGAACCCCAGGGATGGGTGAAGGAGCACAATCCAGAGTGGGAGGCTGGAGGCAGCTGGAGAGCCAGGTGGGAGCTGTGATTTTAAAAGCCTTTTCCTTTGCTTTTTCAGGTCTTTCCCTTTGCCTTTCAAGGCCTTTCCCTCTGCTTTCGAAGGCTTTCCAGGTCAAAAGTGCAGCTCTGATCTCGGCACTAAGTGCTCTCCCAGCTGCTGGAATCCAGCTCGGCTCTGCTCCATCCTCCCTCCCCTGCACGGGATGGGAACTTATCCAGCCTGAGCTTCTGCTCTCCCAAAACCTGCTGCTCCACCTCGTTCTGGGGAGGAAACAGGAGATTTCTGCACCCACACTTGCTCCTGCCTGTCACCTGCCTCTGAGAGCAGGGGACTCGCTGGCAGAGGGAGCCCTGGCAGATCCCAGCGTGCCCAGACATCCCCAAACTCCTCACCAGAGCCTTCCTCCCTCTCCGTGCTGCATTTCTGGGAATTGGCCCAGCTCCTTCCCGAGGTTCCCAAGGGACAAACTGCTCTCCCATCCCTCATGCTGTGTCCCAACTCAAGAAAACAAGTGCACTCAAGAAAACAAGTTTAGGGTTTTCAAGTCCAGGGGGTTTTAAGAGCTTTTTAAAGTGCACTCGCATAATATCGAGGCACTTCTTATTTTTTAAATTTTCTTTTTTTTTGTCTTTGCAAGCAAACCCCCAAATCCCCAGATGATAAATGACATCCCCAAAATCCAGCTGGGGCAAACAGCTGCATGCAAAGGAGCTTTGCCTGCTTGAAAACCCCTCTAAAATATATCCAAGGGGATCTCACCTCCTGGAGCAGGGTGCTCTCGTATTCCTGCAGCTGCTGCTGGAATCCGAAGTTGGGGCTGACGTAGGAGCGTGCAGCCTTGGTGGCAGCCAGGCAGCTCTCCCAGCCCAGCTCTGTCACTGTCATCAGGTAGGCCACCAGGATGGTGGTGCTGCGGGACACCCCAGCCAGGCTGGGATGGCCCCAGGAGCCACGTCAGGGAGAGGAGAATCCCACAGGAATCACCCATAGGATGCAGATTCCCTCCATTCCCTCGCTGGGGTGGGAGGGGTTAACCCTAATCCTCAAGCCTGTCTCACATTTTGGATGCTCAGGTGGTCAGGACCACCCATCCGTGGGAATGTTCCTTGAAAGTGATGAAATCTTTCCCAAAATGATTGTTCCTCCTTCTCTTCCCCTTCTTTCATCCCACTCCATCCCAAAAGCAAAGCTTGCTCTTAAATGAGCACCTGGATATTGGAAACGTGGGGTTTTCAGATGAGTTTTGATTCAGTTTTTGCAGAGGAAGGTTGGCATCAATTCCTTGTTACTTGGACCAGGGTTGCTCATTCCAACCCGAGGCAAAGAGCTCTCACATGGGGAAGGACAGAAAATCACCAAAAGGTGAGAATTGTTATTTAGCTTCCCAAAAATAAGGATGACTCCAAAGGTGAAGACCTTCCCATGGCCCTCCTTGCTGTTCTGTGCCTTCCTGCCCCTCCCCAGTGATGTTCAACACCAAGGATAATTTTTGGGAGCCCATCCCCAGCTCCCAGAGGACGGATGGGGTGTGAGGGGGTCACAGCAGCTCTCACCAGTGCACCAGGCATCCTCCCCCTCCGAGCCGGCACTCGTGGATGAACTGGATGCACTCCTTGAAATGCTGCAGCCTGCAGGGACAGAGGCAGCAGGTGAGGAGGGAAGGGCTGGCTGTCCCTGCAGGGCACCAGGACACCCTGCAAACAGCAGCAGTGTCACTCCCAAGCGTTTCCCACCACCCTGGGGCCACCAGCGTGGTGTGGGAGCAGAGATCCTTCCTGTGCCAGGTGAAGGAAATGACCTGGGAGACATCCCACGGGTTTTCTGCTTCCTGAGGGATCAAAGAGTGAGGGTGATGCCATCAGACAAATCAGCTCAGCCCTAAGGGAACAGCCTGCAGGGAAAGGGACACAAACTCTCCCAGTTATCCTGCAAAAACACCTGCCTCCCTCCTAGGGAAAGATGGAGAGATGCCAGCAGGGAAGAAGGAAGGGAGAAAAGGAAAGGGAGAAAAGGAAAGGGAGGAAGGGAAAGGAGGGAGGGAAAGGGAGAAGGGAAAAGGAGGGAGGGAAAGGGAGGAGAGATGGAGAGATGCCAGCAGGGAAGAAGAAAGGGAGAAAGGGAAAAGGAGGGAGGGAGGGAAAGAGAGGAAGGGAAAGGGAGAGAGGGAAAGGGAGGAGGAGACATTTTGCCCCCACCACGGGAAGGCACAGAGAGGTGTGCACAGCACAGGCATGTCCATGGATTGCTGCTGCATTGCCAAAAGCACAACCAGGAGCTGCTGGCAAAGCAGAGGGAGCACAGCTCCCTAAACCAGGGCATTTCACAGCAAAACAGGGAGCCAGGGCTTCCTGATGGAAACCTGGAACACAGGATAACTGATTCCACGCGTACTGAGTGGACAGAGCTGGGTGTTCATGGCAGGCTCTGGTGAGACACATCCCCCTGGATGGGATTCCAGGAGCTGTTGGGCTGCTGAGATCCCACACTGAGCCAGATATTCCTCTCCTTCCCAATCAAACCTGCCCATCCCTACCCCCCCCTTCAACCACGCTGAGCCCTGGGGCAGTTTTGAGGCAGAAAACCTGCTTCTGGTAATTTGTGCTGCTGGTGGGCTCCCTGGCCACCCAGTCCTGGGTTTTCCAGGAGGAGAAGAGGGTCCCTTTGGCAGCACCTCTGCTCCGGCCCCGGACTTCCTCTGCTCCGCGTGATGGGGTGGGCGTGAGCCCACGCAGCCTTCCTGATTTCTCAGAAGCCAAGGCATGACCTCCCACAGTTATTCCCACTGTGTCCCTTGCCAAAGGAGCTGGCTTCTCTCGGGGAATTCTCCAAAATCTCCTCCATCCCTTGCTAACCCATGGAAAAGGGTGTTCTTCACCCTGCCCTGGGAGCGCTGGGCTCAGCACCTTCTGAGGAGCCTGAGAAAGGTGAATTTATTCAGGAATAGCAGGGGGTTCTGCTGAGCAGCAGCAGGAGGAGAGGTGAGGGAATCTCTGATGTCGTGATCAGGCTAAAAATGCTGAGCTTCTCATTCCTGGAAGGAGATGTCAGTCCAAGGATCCACCAGCAAACAGAGCATCACCATTTGGGAGGATTTCCCCCGCCCTTATCTTGTCCCAGGGAATTTCCCTGCTTGTCCTGTTGATATTCACAGAGCAGAAACATCCCCCAGGGCCCGCAGGTGCTGCCCACACAGCTCCAAACCCTGCAGATCCCAGTGCTCCCCTCCAGCCCCTCGGCAGGACCAGCAGGAACGTTCTTTGCTTGCAAAGACACGGTGCTCGTGCCTCCAGCCTGCATCCCTGTCCCAACCCATCCCGAAGGAATTTGGTTCCCCCATCCATCCTCACCCACTCCACGGGTGTTTTTCCCAGAGGGAAAGCTCTGCCTGTGCTTTTCCAGCCTCAAAGCGTGGGATCAGGGAGTGGGATTGCAGTGCTGAGAGCCACTCAGCTCCCGAATCACAAGCAGGACACAAAGTTCACCAGGATTGTGAAATACGAGGCATAAACTGACAAGCAGAAAATAGTTTCTTGAATAACTCTTCCTTCCTGCAGGCAGCCTTATCTTATTTTTTTCTCTCTCTCTCTCTCTTTTTTTTTTTTTTTCCCCTTTCGTAAACACGCCACAAAAGCAAAGAAATGAGCGAAAGGGAAAAAAATAGCAACCAAAAATCCCAGTTCTTGCTGAGGCAGGGTTTTCTTGTAAAGCTTCTCTTTCCGCTCAGTGGGAGCATGAGCAAGCAGAATTCCACCCCCGGGCACGGCTGCTCCCAAGGATGCTGGAAAAACCAGCACCTCCACAGGAAGGGCCATGGAAATTAGATTTTGATGCATTTTTAGGGTTTGATTGGAGAGAAAAATCCCGTGGATTTGCCAATTTGCTGGTGCAAATGGATGATTTATAGGTGCCCATCACCCAAAGCAGCAGTATCTCACAAAATCCTGGGAATTCCTCCCAGCTCCCCTCAGCAGCTTCATCTCCAAAACAGCATTCCAAGACTTATGAGCATCTGTGTTTTATATGGTGAAAAAAAAATGTATTTTAATAAATTTATGGGGAAAAAATTTTGTATTTTAACAAATTTCTCTTTTAAAAAAAAAAAAAAAAGCCTGGAAGACCAACACAAATCATCTTTCTAACACTCCAATTTTCAGTCCTGCCCAATGGAATAATTCTGAAACTTGATGAAGAATTACATTTTTTGACTGCAAATACACATTAAAAATAGATGTTAAGCCCTAAAATGTTATTTAGCACACAAAAAATGAACTTCAGCTTCTGGGAAGCTCAGGGATTATGTGAAATTTCACAGAATGAGTGGACTGAACCTTCAACCCACAGAACCTGAGCTTTTATGGACCAACAGCTGCCAACAGGAAAAAGGATGGGAAATCACTTACAGGTTTTGACTGGATGAATCTGAGGCCGAGATACACAGATAGGTCATGTCCTGCAATACAAAATAAAATAGTCTTGAAATACCTCCAAGAATCACAAAATCCTCCATTTTTCTCTTTTTTTTTTTTTTTTTCCTTTCTCGGTTGATCTCAAGGGGAGCAGAAAGCTGAGAACCACTTTGGGCTTTGCCCCGCTGCAATGGAGGGGTGCATCCATCCCACCCCAGGCGATTTCCTCTCAATCCCACAGGACAGGACAGGCTATGGGGACAACTGAAATATTCAGGAGCCTCCAAAACAGAGCCAGGGAGCCCCAGACTCCACCAGGAAGATGTGCACTGACAAAGCCACTCTCATCAATGAGTTATTTCCTCCTCATCCTTTTAATACCCCATAAATCATCTGCTGCCTGCTGGCCTAGGTCAGATTACTTTCCTCTCCTTAAAACATCGCTTCCTCGATCCTCCCTGTTCAGAGCTAAATTTAGATCCTTTTTATCTGGGGGTTGGGTTTTATTTTTTAATCCTTTCTTAGCAAAACGGGGGGGGGACATCCTGCAGCCAGAGCTCCAGGGATTGCCCCATCTCCATCAGGTCCCTCCTGGCTCAGGCAGCCCAACCCCCTGGACCACCCTCCAGCCCAGGAGGCTGGAAAAAGTGGATTATTTAAAGAAGGAAAGGGCAGGGCAGGATGGAAACAGGGATAATTCCATGCTGGAATGCCCCATGTTGGAAGGATGAGCACGGGCAGGCTTTCCACACATCACCTCACCCACGGCACCACGCCTGCTGCCATCCCAATATCTCCCCACACTGGCAAGAGCCACCAGGCCATCAAATCCACGCTGGAGAAGCCAAAACGACCTCAACTCACCCCAAAACCCAACCCACACCTCCCAGCCTCGGATTCACCCCGTGGCTCCCCATGGGGCCGGGTGTCCCCATCCCAGGGCCACGCATGGGAGCGGTGCCGGGGTTTGCGGTCACGGCTGGGGGCCGTGATTGACACATTGCTCAACCCCCCCTGCGCCTTCCCACTTCCCCTTTGCGTGGCTTTGCTCCGTGTTGTAAGGGCTCCATGAGCTCCAGTCCCCATTGGAAATGCTCTGTGAGCTTTGCTCCGTGTCGTAAGGGCTCTGTTCCACGTTGTAAGCGTTCCATGCGCTTTGCTCCATGTCATAAGTGCTCTGTGTGTTTTGCTCCCTGTTGGAAGCGCTCTGCACATTCTGCTCTCCATTGTAAGTGCTCCATGCGCTCTGCTCCCTGTTGTAAGCTCTCTGTGTGCGTTGCTCCCCATTGTAAGCGTTCCATGCGCTTTACAACATGTTGTAAGGGCTCCATGAGCTTCAGTCCCCATTGGAAGTGCTCCGTGTGCTTTGCTCCGAGTTGTAAGGGCTCTGTTCCACCTTGTAAGCGTTCCATGCGCTTTGCTCCCCGTTGTAAGCACCCCGTGTGCTTTGCTCCATGTTGGAAGCGCTCCATGTGCTTTGCTCCATGTTGGAAGCACTATGTGTGTTCTGCTCCCCATTGTAGGCACCCTGTACACTTTGCTCCCTGTTGGAAGCGCTCTGCACATTCTGCTCTCCATTGTAAATGCTCCATGCGCTCTGCTCCCTGTTGTAAGCTCTCCGTGTGCTTTACTCCACGTTGTAAGCGCTCCATGTGCTTTGCTCCCTGTTGGAAGCACTCTGTGTGCTTTGCTCTGTGTTGGAAACACTCCGTGCGCTTTGCTCCCCATTGTAAGCGCTCTGCACGCTTTGCTCCGTGTTGGAATCGCTCCACACGCTCTGCTCCCGGTTGTAAGTGCTCCGTGTGCTTTGCTCCCTGACTTGAGCGCTCCGTGCGCTTTGCTCCCCTGGCCCAGCCCCGTGCTCGCCAGCCCAGCTGCTGCCTCGACCCCAGCCCCGAGCAGTTTGTCCTTCCCTGTGGCTCTGTCCCTTTGTCCTTCCCTGTGGCTCTGTCCCATTCCCGTTACTCAACGCCTCAGCAGGGGAAAGGCTTCTCCTGGGCTTTTGTTGGGGTTCCCTCCCCATGGTGGCCTCAAAAAGGATGAGGGGTCCTGGTGGTCCCCTTCCCTTTCTGCAGCACCCCAAGATTGGGGTGAAGGACCCTCAGCACAAGAAGGATGTGGAGAGAGTCCAGAGGAGCCAGGGAAATGCTCCAAAGGCTGGAGCCCCTCTGCTCTGGAGCCAGGCTGGGAGAGCTAGAGAGGAGAAGGATCCAGGGAGAGCTCAGAGCCCCTTCCAGAGCCTAAAGGGGCTCCAGGAGAGCTGGAGAGGGGCTGGGGACAAGGGATGGAGGGACAAGATATAGGGAATGTCTTCCCAGTGCCAGAGGGCAGGGATGGACGGGATATTGGCAAGAGAAGATTGGATGGGATATTGCCCAGAGAAGCTGTGGCTGCCCCTGGATTCCTGGAAATTTCCAACGCCAGGCTGGACACTGGGGCTCGGGGCACCCTGGGACAGTGGGAGGTGTCCCTGCTCCCATCAGGTATCCAGCACCCCACGGCCATGCCCCTCACTCCTCGCACATCCCGGGAGCCGAACCTGCAGCTGCTCCTGGCGCTTGGAACCATCCGGGCAGGATTTGTGCACCAGCGACTCTGCCATCATCCCGGGGCCAGCTCCCTCCTGCCTCAGTTTCCCCACGCAGGATCCCGCAGCGCTCCGGGGATCAGCGAGGCCGGAGAAGCGGGGACACCGAGCAGGCAGTGCCAGCTCCGGCAGCGGGTCCCGCTGTGTCCCCTCCCAGCCGGGGCTCCATTCGCGGGGCGCCGCCGCCCTCTCGTGGGGACCCCCCGGCAGCACCGGGCACCGGCCCCGCAGCGCCTGCCCCCCAAAAACCACCGAGTGATGCCCCAAACACCCCGCTGCCCCCTCCCCAAATCCATGGCTGAGCCCCTTTGGGCAGCATTGCCTGGTGTAAATTGGTGCAAGTCAGTGTAAATTGGTGCAAATCGGTGTAAATTGGGGTAATTCGGTGTAAATCCAGCATGGCTTCTCCCCAGGTCAGGAGAAGCTCCTGGGTGTCCCTTCCCAGCTCCTGCTGCCCTGGGTGGTCTCCAGGCCCCCCACCCAGGCACGCACCTCCAGCACAGGTTTGGCATGGTTGTGGACAGACAGGATGTGGGTCACCCCTTTCCTCAGCAGGTTCTCATGATCCTCAGAGTCTGGAAATGGGAGCCAAGTGGGAATTACATGCCCTGCTGGCACCCACTGGTCCCCCGACACCCATCACCCCCCAGCCCGACCCCATTCCAGCCTTTCCCTCTGCCTCTCATCCCACAGGGTGCAGGGAAGGAGATAGGACACCTCCTTCCAAGCAAAATCTCTCTTGGATGCATTGAGTACTCAGCAGGTTCCTAAAGCCATCCCCCAAATCAGAAATTACCCTGATAACTCAGAAAAGGCTGTTGTGTCCTTGCTGTTGAGGAGGTTTCCAGATATGCCATGAATTTCCTGGTGTTCCAGCATGGCTGCTGACCACAGCTCCCAGTGGACATCCCTTACCTGGGCTAGACTGGGATCACTGGCAATTGGGATGGGGATTTTGGACAGCTCTAGAAGATGCTGAGATTCCCAATTGGGAGCATATGGAGCTGCCAAGGAGAGGAATCCTCCAACCCTGCCAGCTGCCCAAGGATCCCACAGCACCACGGAGGGGCAGGGAAAACACTTACCACGAATATTCCCGAGGTAGAGGCCGGTGACAATCTGGGAGGTGACAAAAAGGAGAGGGAATTCAGATGGCACGAGGAACAAGGTACACCTGATGTGGTGGGCCTGAGCTCCAGGTCTGGCTCCAGCAGGACCAGGACACCTGGCACCCAACTCCCCAGTCCATGCCAAACCAAGCACCCAAATCCATGGATCACCTTCATAAACAACCAGGAAAAGCTGAGCCCAAATCCCTCGGGAGAGCAGAGCTCAGAAAAACTCAGCACAGAAATGGGAGGAGTTTGGATGTGATCCTCTGGAGTTTCAAAGGTTGGCTCTACCAGCTGGGGATGGATGGATGGACACTATTTATAGCAGGATTTATGTTTATTGCAGTTAAGAGACGTCAGGGCTGCAAATTCGGTCTCCAACTCGCTGCTGCAGGGTTATGAAGGAGAAAAGGGACAGCTCAGAGTGTTTAAGGGGTGTAAGGACCCACTAGAGCATTTCCAGAGGCACAGAAAGAGAGCTGATTATCAGCTGGACTTGCTGGTGCCCATCTGGCAGAAGAGCCCTGCTTGGAGGAGTTTTAGGCTATTCAACAGCACTGGGTGACATCCAGCTGAACCCCAGCCTGTTCCTGGGTGCAAACACCTGGATTCAGCACAGCACACACTGTGAAGGGGAATGCAGAGCCCTGCATCTTATGGAGTCCAAAACTGGATCCTACAAAAGTGTCTGCACCAATCCAGCCCTTGGCAACAATAGCCTGGGCTCCCCAAAAGGGTTTGGGGGCACTGTGGGGCTGTAAAAGTCACTTTGCCTGTCAGGCTGAGTTCACAGGGGGTGAATCCTCGGTGTTAAACCACATCAGAGCCATGCAGAGGGAGTTTGCCCTGATCTAATCTCTCTGTTGTTGTCCCAGAGTCTAATTTTAAACTGGAGAACTCAGATTCCAAGTGGTTATTTAAGGACACCAACAGAAATTGATCCCCTCCTCCAGCCCTGGAGGAAAGAGCAGCACTGAAATCACACTTCCCCCATTGCTGGGGCACATCCCGAGGGTGGAAAGGGGGTGTGCAGGAACCCCTGTTATCCCTGAGGATGAAAATGCCAAGATTTTACCACCCCAGGGATGAGCATTTAATGCCAGCTGTCACTTTTCTGACACCTGCAGACACTGAGCTCTTCACCTCGGAGCTAAACCTCGGATTTAAATAAATCCCTGTTTGTTTTCTTAATTCTCTTGAAGTGCTTGGGATTCCAAAGGGGTGTGGGAAAGGGGAATGCAGATGGTTGTTTTTAGGGACCTGGGAAGTGCATCCATGAGCTCCAGAAGAAGAGGCCATGCTGGCCACCATCCCACTGTCCCCCTGTACCTTGCTCATTCCACTCCCCATGGATTTTTCTCTCCCCAGGATCAGGATTCGAATGGTTGATCAGTCTCCAAAGCTACCTGCAAACAAACACCCAAAATTCCCAGGGAGGGTGGTGAGATCTGACCCCCTCCAAGAGCAGGAGGAAGGGAAATCTGCCAGGAGGGGAGCAAGCAGAGCCCTGGCAAACTCAGCTCACCTGCAGGCTGTTCTGGAGGGTCCTGCTGCTGCTCGGGAGGGAAAGGGAGCAGAGAGTGGCTGGTGCCAGGAAGGGGAGGATGAAATAAGGATCTGGGATCATAGCAAGGCTCAGGTTTCTCTCCTGGCCTCCCTGGGGTTCCACAGCCTTTTGGGAAGGACAGTCCTGGGAGGAACAACTCCCTTATCCCAGCAGCACTGGAACTCCAGCATTTGCTCCAAAACACCAATTTTCCAGGAACAAACCCCTGGCAGCTCCATGTCCCTCACCCAGGTCGGTGTCACCAGGAAGTGTGCAAAGAGCAGGGAAAAGCAGAATTCCAGCCATCAGCAGCCTGGGATTGCCACCCTTATCCCTCTCAGCACCCCAGAGATAAATTTATCACTTAAGGGATTTTTCACGTGTAGGAAGGGGAGCTCATTGCTTAATTCCCACCAAATTACCTCATCTTAAAAACCTTCCCAAATTTCTGAGTGGAAGGGAAAGAGGGGCCAGCAATTGGCTGAGACCCCAGGGCAGCTCCTAAACCACAACATCAAGTTTCCTGATGGTTTCCTGTCCCATCAGGAAAACAGTAAACTTAAGACCAAGCTTGGTTTAATCTTCAGAGGGGCAAGGATCAGAGGGACCAAAGATCTTGGGAATAAAAGCCATGGATGTCCACATGTGGGCACACAAGGAGCTCCATCATAATTAAGAAAAGTCCTTTATGGATCAGCTCTGTTCACAGAGACACTGGGAAAAACAGGGATTTAGAGCTGTTCTAGGCATGGAACAAACACCTGCAGAGTCCAGGAGACACCAGCTCAGCTGAAGGGAGGAATCTGGCAGCAGCTTTCTTAGCCCTGAAAATATTAAGCCAGGAAGCAAATCCTGTTCAGGAACCCTATGTCCCACCCCAAAAAACCAATCCAGACACCAGCAACAGGCACCTCTCAAGTTAACCAGACATTTATTAGCATTTCTGGAGGTGGAGAGGGTGTTCCAGTACAACAAGCAACGAGGTCACACACAGGTGATGGAATCATTTCATATTCAAGCAGAGCAGGTTTCCACTGAGTTGCTTTATTTCTTCCATTCGTTCTTGTCAAAATCCCACTGGGCTGAGATGCCCTCCACGGGGTTAACCCTCATGTCCAACATCCTCTTGGTCTGAGCTGACACCCACTCATCGGAGAAGGTGTGAGGGATGGGGCCGTACACTGCAGGATGGGAAGGCAATGATGCAATTCTGTCCTCATGCCACGTCAGCAAGGTGGGAATTTTGGGCTAAGGTTCACTAATAAAAGGGTTTTTTACCCCCCCTGAAGTCATCCCATTGGAGCAGGTTGCCCAGAGAAGCTGTGGCTGCCCTATCCCTGGGAGTGTCCAAGGCCAGGTTGGACAGGGCTTGGAGAAACCTGGGATAGTGGGAAGTGCCCCTGTCCATGGATGGAGGTGAAATGGGATAATCTTCAAGATCCCTTCCAACCCAAATCAGCCTGTGATTCTGTGATCTGTTCCAATCTCCACTCCCTGCCTTCAGCTTCTGCAGCATCCAGCTCAGACCACACTCCCACATGGATTTTCCAGTGGTTTCCTTCATCACCAAGATAACAGCTTCCTGCTTTCCTATTTTTGGGAGCCTCAAGGCAGGGAGCAGCTCCTTTAACTGCTGCTCTGCCTCTCGGCAGCTGGAGGCTCCCTGGAGCTCAGATCCTTAGCTGGGAATGCAGCCAAACATGGCAGCAACCCAAATGTTCACTACCAAGGCAGCAGAAAGAGGGGAAGCTCTGGGATCAGGAATCTCACCACTCATTCCCTTCCATTTCCTGTCCTCCCAAAGCTCCACTCCCTTTCTGTGAGTCAGCTTCCTGAATATTTCTGCTACATCCCCACAAGCTACAAGTCCACGATGGAGTTTTCAGGGACTGACAGACAGCTCCTGCTGGAAGTCCCTGTTCTGGTTGTTCCATAAACCACTCCACCCCACAGAATTCCCATCAGGCATCTCCTGATCCCACTCTCCACGGAACAGTTACTTACTGAAGTGCTTCTGCCAGATAAGGATGAGTCCAGTGAAACCAAGGAAGAACAAAACTCCCCCCAGGACGGTTTTCCACTCGTTTGTCCCTTTGTTCATCTCTGCGTAGGTCTCGTTGAATTTCATGCGATATACTGGGGGAAAAAAAGCATCAAATCCTCTCTTTTAACTTTTCCTGGGATTTGCAGGTGACCAGAACTCTGCAGAGGAAGGTGAACAAAGCCTGAGGCTGCCCAAAAGGGGATAGATGTTAAATGAGGTTTGGCACACACCAAAGCCAATCAGTTGTTTCACCTCCACATCAATTTTAGTCTCCATTTTACAGATTATCCTAGAGTTGGGCACAAGTTATGGTATGGACCTGAAAGAAGAAAAGCTGGGAGTTCTCCTTCCTCCCCTCCAATTCCCAGTGTTGTTATTGACCCCAAAGATTCCTAGCACAAATAATTCCAGCAGGAATGCTTTGAGCTCAAAAGGCTTCTCAGCTGACACTGAAATCCACAGGAATTTAAAATCCAAAGCAACAGAAAATCTGGAGTGCTCAGGAACTTCTGAGCAACTCCCCACAAAGTTTTAAACCTTCCCCAGACCAGGTTCTCCCTTCATATCACAAGAGGAATTAGAAAAGATGTGGCACATTTATTTGCAAGTCAAAACACCCACGAGGAGCTTTCATTAGCTGGAATTTGGTTCATGCCAAGGTCAGTGGTTATTAACATTCAAATCCACGTTTGTGTTTGGGGCTCGCTTCACTCAGCTGGACTAACAATGGTATGTTGTTGTATTGAACAGATTTTTTTTTCTGGCTTGTTGAAAGCAGATGGGAATCAAGAAATAAATCTAATTATTATTATTTGGTTTGTGGAAGAGGAAGGAATGGCTGAATGTGACCTCAGATATAGAACAGAAGCCACAGCAGGGCCACTTCATGTTCTGTAACAACACCAAAGATCTTGGGAATAAAAATCATGGAGCACACAAGGAGCTCCATCATAATTAAGAAAAATCCTTCATGGATCAGCTCTGCTCACAGACACTGGGTAAAAAAAGGATTTAGAGCTGTTCTAAGCATGGCCATGGAACAAAAAGCTGGAGTGACAGGACAAGGGGAATGGCTTTGAGCTGAGTGGGTTTAGATGGGATATTGGGAAGAATTGTTCCCTGTGAGGGTGGGGAGACCCTGGCACAGGGTGCTCAGAGAAGCTGTGACTGCTCCTGGATCCCTGGAAGTGCCCAAGACCAGGTTGGACAGATGATCTTCCCTTCCCACCCAACCCATTTCACACCACTGAACATGGAAACCGTGCTGTTGCTGGACCCTGGGAGGTCCCTCAGAGCCCCCAAAACCTACATTCCACTTTCTCATCCACGGACAGGGCGCTCCATGATGCCTTCTCCTTCTCCTTGAGCGCCTTCTGCTGTGCAGAGAGGTCCCTCACAAAGGCCACCTCGGGCAGGGGCACGTCCCGCCGGTCCACGTAGGCTGGCAGGGTGTAATCCTCAGCCTTGACCACGCCAGCTGAGGGGACACAGGGACACTGGTCAAGGGCCTGCACAAACAGCTCTGGCTGCTGACAGCACAAAACCCGACAGTGCAAAAGTGCAGGAATGCAGGGGGTGAGGATTTCAGAATAAATCCTGTTCTAATGGCAGAAAAATGGAATTACAGAACGGTTTGGGATGGATTGGGAAAGACCTTAAAGCTCATCCCGTTCCCAGGGACAGCTCCCACTATCCCAGCACTCCAAGCCTTGTCCAGCCTGGCCTAGGACACTGCCAGGGATCCAGGGGCTGTTGAGGGAGCTCAGCTGGAGAAAAGGAGGCTCAGGGGGAATTTCTGGCTCTGCACAACTCCCTGACAGGAGGGGACAGCCCCAGGTCGGGCTCTGCTCCCAGGGAACAGGGACAGGAGCAGAGGGAACGGCCTCAGGCTGGGCCAGGGGAGGCTCAGGGTGGACATCAGCAGGAATTTCCTCATGGAAAGGGTGCTCAGGAATTGGAAGTGCCCAGGGAGGTTTGGAGTGCCCATCCCTGGAGGTGTCCCAGCAATTCCTGGATGTGGCACTGAGTGCTCTGGGCTGGGGACAAGGTGGGGATTTGGTACAGGTTGGACTTGGTGACCTTGGAGTTCTTCTCCCACCTGAATGATTCCATGATTGTGATTCCTGCCACCTCCCCAAGCTCCCTCCATCCCAACCCTCCCCTCACCCACACCCCACCTAGAGCAGCTTTTTGTGTTCCTCCCCTCCAGGCCCTGTTTTATTTCCTCCTTGCCTCCCCAGCAGCTGGGACTCACCGTGTCCGTGTGCCCTGAGGCACAGGGAGGTGGAGATGGATCTCCTCCCGACCAGACTGAACACTCTGGAAGCCAACATCCTGCAGGGGCAGACTGCAACAGTCAGTGCCCAAGGTGAAATAAGAACACTTTCCACGAGTTTATATATATATATAAAAAGATACAGTCTAAAGATTTGCTGCTCTTTCTCCAAAGGGCAGCACATCACTCCATGCTGAATAAGATATTTATTGGGATATTCTCCCACTGAACTGACTTGGATGAGCTTTTCTCTCCCTGTTTTTAACTCGAGCCTCCTGCATCCGAAGCAAAGGACATTCTATTATTTAAGTCACTCTTCTAGAATGCGGTAATTCCAAAATAAACCATTCCTGGGCAGATTCCAGGAGCCCCAAGCGAGCACATCCCGAGCACATCCCACAGCCACTGCAGCGACCCCTCAGCAAGGGCACGTCCCAGGGAATGGATTCCCACCCACACGGGATCCGAGCTCCTCCGCTGACCCCATCTTAGCCCAGAGCCGCCCAAGCTCCCGCAAGGAGCCGCTATCTGCCCCTGACCTTGCCCTCCCTGACTGTCACCTCAGTCCCGCCCGACATGTCGCGACACTGGGGACATAGCCCCGCATGTACAAGCTGGAACCCGCGGGAGGGGTCGCAGCGCTCCCCCTTCACCGCCCTCCCCGCAAGCCCCCAGCCCGCGCTGCCCCGCCATGCCGGGCGCGGATGGGGATGGCGGGGAGGCTCCGTTCTCCCTCCCAGCCCGCTGCCAGCCCGCCGCCGGGCTCCCCCCGACCCGTCCCGGCCTCACGACCTGGCGACCGTCCTCTACGGCGGCGGGACCGGAAGGAGCCGGGCCGGAAGCGCCAGGCACGCCGGGAGCGCGGGGCAACGAGCGGGCCGGGCCGGAGCGGCCCCGCGCGGGGGTTGACGGGATGCGGGCGAACTCCCCTGGAGGTTTATCCGGATTTCCAAAATCCCGGGATGTTTGAGGGTGGAAAAGAGTTCCAAGGTCAGCGAGTCCCACCTGTGATCGATCATCACCTTGTCACCAGTCCAGAGCACTGACTGCTACATCCAGGAATTGCTGGGACACCTCCAGGGATGGGCACTCCAAACCTCCCTGAGCACTTCCAATTCCTGAGCACCCTTTCCATGGGGAAATTCCTGCTGATGTCCATCCTGAGCCTCACCTGGCCCAGCCTGAGGCCGTTCCCTCTGCTCCTGTCCCTGTTCCCTGGGAGCAGAGCCTGACCTGGGGCTGTCCCCTCCTGTCAGGGAGTTGTGCAGAGCCAGAAATTCCCCCTGAGCCTCCTTTTCTCCAGGCTGAGCCCCTTTCCCAGCTCCCTCAGGATTCTCCAGCCCCTTCCCAGCTCCATTCCCTTCCCTGGACACGCTCCAGCCTCTCAAGATCTTGCTGTGAGGAGCCCAGAAGTGGACACAGAGTTCAAGGTTTGGAGCCTAGAACCAGCCAAATACCAGGACGGAAAAAGCACCGAGAGCTTCCAGGCGTTGGATAGGGAGAGATCAGTGTGACAGCTAGGGATAAATGTGGCTGAGGCATCACTGAAGTAATTTGGGGTGTTACCTCTTATATACAAACCCTTTTTCCTTTATTATTTGTGATGCCGCATCCCTGGCGTTGTCCAAGGCCAGGGTGGATGGGGCTGGGAGACGGGATGGTGGAAGGTTGGAAGTGTCAGGGCTGGAACTGGATGGGCTTTAAGGCCTTTCCAACCCAAACCATTCCATGATTCACGATGACATGGAGGTGATCGGCCACAGGTTGGGCTGGGTGATCCCAGAGATCTTTTCCGAGATCTTATCCCTACCCAATGATCCCAGAGGTTTTTCCCATTCCGATTCCACCGCACCGCTGGCACCCACAGCACCCAGCCCGCACTGCTCAGTCCCCTGACCCTGCACCCCTCATCCCACGGTTTTTTGGGATCCTCCGCGGAATTTTCAGACCCTCCGCGCATTTTTTGCATCCTCCCCACACCCCAAATCCACCTCAAACCGCTGTCGCAAAAGCGGCCGCGCTTGACGGCGCTTGGCGACAGCCGGCGGCGCTTGGCGGCGGGCGGGGAGCGGCGTGAAGCGGCTGCGGGGCCGCACCGGGCCGGGACCGGCAGCGGGACCGGGCCGCACCGGGCCGGGCAGCGGCACCATGAAGCTGACAACCCAGGCTTACTGCAAGATGGTTCTGCACGGCGCCAAGTACCCGCACTGCGCCGTTAACGGGCTGCTGGTGGCCGAGCGCCCGCCCGCCCCGCGGCCGCCGCAGCCCGCGCTGTTCGTGGATTGCATCCCGCTCTTCCACGGCACGCTGGCGCTCGCCCCCATGCTGGAGGTGGCCTTGACCCTGGTGAGGTGTTCCCGTAGGGATGTGGGACATGGGGAGGGGTCGTGGCAGAGTTTTGAGGGGGTGGAGGGAGGTGCTGGCACGGCCTGCGGGGAGCGAAGGGTGTGGAGCGCCCGTGGAGATGCTCCAAAGGTTGGGAAAACTCTGCTGGGAGAGCTGGGAGTGCTCACATGGGGAAGAGAAGGATCCAGGAAGAGCTCAGAGCCCTTTCCAGGGGCTAAAGGGGCTCCGGGAGAGCTGGAGAGGGACTGGGGACAAGGCATGGAGGGAAACGACACAGGGAATGGCTTCCACTGCCCTTAGATGGGATATTGGGCAGGAATTGTTCCCTGTGAGGGTGCTGAGACCCTGGCACAGATTCCCAGAGAAGCTGTGGCTGCCCCTGGATCCCTGGAAGTGCCCAAGGCCAGGCTGGACAGGCCCTGGGATGGTGGAAAGTGGAATGAGATGAACTTTAAGGCCCCCTCCATCCCAAACCGTTCCATGATTATGTGATTGTGAGCTAAAGAAGATCCATCCCTTTTTGGTATCATTAAAAAGAACAAATTTCTGGTTCCTCCAGACTCGTCTTTAATGTTTCCCTCAGTCTTTTTCACCCCAATAAAGATTTTATTTGGAAGCAGCTTCCAGTTACTCATAAATAAATTCCAGTTTCCTCCAGCTGAGATGATGCCATGGGAGTATTGACGTCTTTGTGAAGCCTGAAAATGATGAAATGCAGCCAGAGGCACAGGACAGGAGCTGAGCCTGAGCCCTGACCAGTTACTTTTGCTATGAAAAACACAAAATTCATAATTTAAAATCTGTCTAGAGCAGTGTAGGCGTAGCAGAACACAGAATGTTTTCATTAAATCAGGATTAAATGTCTTTCCACTGGCTTTGTGGCAGTGAATTTTCGTAAACTATAGGTTTTCAATGCAGCTTTTGAGTGAAGATCTTGCAGTAGGATGAGGATGAGATTATTAGGAAATAAATCCAGTTTCTTGCAACAGCTGTAGGAAGAAAATTATCCTGGAGCCAAAGCAATGACAGAATTTTTGGTACAAAAAGGTAAGGATTGGAAACTCTTGTTGTTTCCCACAATAACTAGGGTTTGCTATAGCTCTGTGTGGTTCACAGCCACTCTATAACACAGAATTTTACAAGAGCCTGGGGCTTTTTACTGCTGTTATGGGTTTAAACAAAGGTAAAAGTGTCAATAACTCCTGTCAGAGCAGCGGTGAAAATTGGATTTCCTCATGAAAAAGGTTGGAAGGAGCTGATTCCACATCTTCTGTACAACCTGGCATGTGGATCCAGAATAAATCAGGGAGATCAGGGTGCTTAAACTCAACTTTTGCAGCAAAGCAGCTTCAATTCTAACGAATTTATTGAGATCTGCGTCTTTGTAAGTTCGATTATTGCTGATTCTTGGTCGAGGGCGGCTCTATGGGAGGGTTTTTAGAACCAACCCCACAAGTTTCACCTCCTCTTCCCTGCCCTGAGCCATCCCAGAATATGATGGAAGCAAAAAAATCTCCAGATTTCATCTGGAAATAGAGGAGGGACTTCCAAACTTTTGGGCTTTGACTGCTAAACCTTTCAGGGGGTACAAGGAATCAAAAAACCCCAAACACCTCCAGAGGGAGGTCGGGCACTGAATTCCCCAGGGAATGTTCACATTCCCAAGGTTTCCAGCAGCGCTCCCAGGCACAGGGAGGGATTTTGGGGTGTCTGTGCAGGGCCAGGACTTGTTTTGATCATCCTTGAGGGTCCCTTCCCAGCTCAGGATATTCCAGGATCCTCTGATTTCCCGAGATTCGGAGCTCCGGAGGGCGGAGCAGAACCTCCCGTGTTTAATTTGCACTTTGAAATCCTTTTCCAAGCCACAGTCATTAAGAAAAAGTGAATTAAGTTGCACTCGAGCCTCTGAATTTCTCAGCTAATTGATGTGGTTTTACAACCACGGCTCCAAAAAGGAGAAACCAGGGAGCACTTCCCTCTCCTGGAACAGCGCTCAGCTCCTCCTCCTTCTCTTCCTCCTCCTCCTTTTTTTCCTCCTCCTCCTGTTCTTCCTTTTCCTCCTCCTCCTTCTCCTTCTCCTTCTCCTCCTCCTCCTTCTTCCAGAGTTTTCCAGTTGGATTTTTCCTTGTCAGGGCTGGACATGACTAAAAATATTTCTAATATTAAAAATATTTCTAATATTTCTAATAGGAGCTAATTGCTATAGGATACCTGTGGGGACAGTGCTGGGCTTGGAAATTACAGCTGGAAACAGCTTTCATTCCAAAATTAGATTTTTTTCCCTTTGCTTTATGCAGAAGAAATTTTTAATTACCAGCTAGGAAAGTGAGAACTTAAAATCATTCTCTTCTTTCTTTTCCAGATAATTTTTGGTACAGAATAAAAACTAATTTAGGACAATGGTTTTTAATTTTTAGATGGATGGAAGGGCTTTTAAAATTATAATTATAATAATAATTATTATTATTAATTTTACTGTCTGGGCTGCTGGCTCTAATGCCAAGCTTTCAAACCACAACAATTAAAACCAGTCCTAAGCCCTCAAAATGAGTTTAGACTTGAAACAACAACTCTTGCAGGGCTGCACAGCCTTTTTTTTTTTTTTTTTAATCACTTAAATCCATGTCATCCTTGGATTATTCACATGGCTGTGTTGTTTGGTTGGTTCTGCAGTCTAATACAATAATTATTGCTGAAAATGAGATTGATTTGACTCCCAGGATGAGACAGGTCAGCACCAGATGTATTTTTGGAGTCCTTTTTAATAGAGCTGGGGAGGGTTTTTTGAGGCCATGCTCTCTAGGGACTGCAAAGGAAAATTCGAGCTGCTTCCTCCCCTTCTGTCTTTGTGTTTTGCTGACTTGATATCCTCAATTCTAATAAAAAACATCATATATATATATAGATATCATATATATAGATAGAGAGATATTTTCAAAGTCACACTCAGCAGGAGGAATTCAGCTCCAGTTTAAAGCAGCAAGAACAGCAGTGTTTAAACTCATTCAATTAAAAAGCAGCAACCAACAAAACGACCTAAGTTTTGTACTTGTGTAAATCAAAAATTGTGTAAATTATATGCCAAAAATACATCAGTTTAAGCATTTACATAGAGATGTTAAATCAGGAAGAGCTCTCAAAGAAAACAGTTTTATCTCAGTTGAAAAGCTGCTAAATGGGACAAACTTCTGCCTCACATTTACCTTTCACCTCAAAATTTTCTTTTCTAATGAGGGCCCTATAAAGGGTTGCTTTTTCCTCTAGAAATGTGACATTAGAAATAAAACCTTTCTGCAAGGACAGGGCAGCCACACATCCACGAGGGCAGCATTCTCTGAAGTCCCTTGGCAGGTGAGCACTGACAGAAAATTGTCCCAGCCTTTGGTGGGTGAGACCCAAACCTTCTCCAGGCCGAGTTTAATTGTCCTGTCACTCGGATTTAGGCCAGGCTTTGACTGAGACAATTCCTTGTTCTTTTGCTCCATTTGGTTAATTCTTCCCATCATTCTCCAAATGCTCTGTTGCATTTCTCCATCCCAGCTAAATCAACCCAACTGTGAGCACACCCAGACCAAGACAGAAACATTTCAAGATTTCTTTCAGATTTATTTCAAGAACCCCGTGGCAGAGATGGAACAACACTAGTTTATTTACAGTTCAACCATGAGATTTCCTTCCTCCTGGGTTAGTTTGGATTGAAAAAATCCTGGAGGGTTTTTTTTTCCCCTAGGATTTATTGTTTCCATTGCTTTTCCAGATTGATTCCTGGTGCAAGGAGAACAGCTACGTGATAGCTGGATATTACCAGGCGAACGAACGCGTGAAAGATGCCAGGTGTGTTGGGCCAATATTTCCTTCTGTTTGCTCTTTTAGCTCGTACCTTGGACTCTGCCAGCAGCAATCATCCCCATAAATCAGGCGTGTGTGATTCACTCTGACAACTGTCAGCTGCTTCCACATTGTCTCCGTGGGGCTGCGGGATGTGGCCTTTGGTCAGGTGCAGAAAGTCCAGGCTTTGCAGAATCCCCGCTCTCCTCCCGTGCCTGCTATAAAAGGCCACTCTTTGAACGAGTGCCAGCATCTTGAATTGCAGTTGTCAGGGAAAAAGCCAAAATCTGCAGAGTGTTTGCTCGTGCAGTATGGATCTTGGAAAGTCTGGCGACTCCCAGGATCTTATGGAAAGTCAGGAGTGACGTGATTCTTTTGAAATTTCTTAATCGATCATCACTGAGTTTTGTCAAAGCAGTTTTTTACGTGGTAAAGAGATGGAAGATTATGTCACTCAGGCAGTGATATCTCTTATTTATCATTTCTTTTCCTCAGGATTAGTCATATTTTTTCCCTGCTGGCTGACTCAGATTACTCACTAAACAATGAGGAACCTTCCTGTGGAGCCACAGTTTAATTTTAGATCTGTGGATTCTGTGTTTTTCCCTCTATCTATTGGATAAATCCAGGATTTGGACTAATTAGAATAACAGCAACTTATTAAAATGTTATACCCCATTCCTGGAAGTGTCCAAGGTTTCATGGGGTTTGGGGCAACCTGGGATAGTGGAAGGGGATGGAATGAGAGGTCTCTCCCAACCCAAACCACTCCATGGTGATCTGATTCCAGTTATTTGTTAATGTATATTCAGACTCAATTATGTTTTTTAAGGAGTTCTTATGACTTCTAAGGTATCTAGCAGGGATAAAAGAATCATTTGTCCTTTCCTTATAAATCTACATTTTTAAGGAGAAGTTACAGTTTATTCTCTTTAAGGTTTGAAAGAATATCACAGGCTTCCTGGTTTTTTTAGAGCTTCAGTTTGAATTCTGAAGATAACTGGCACCACACAGAGATTGTGATTGGCACCACATTAAGTGGCACTGCACAGAGATTGTCACCTTTGAAAGGTGGGAAAGGTTTTCAAAGGTTATCTGATTTTGGACGAGTTTTCAGTGCAGACTGGGGACAAAACTCAGATTCTTTTTTAAATGCCTGCCAGGGCAGTCTTTGGTCTGGGGGAAGAAGATAGGAGGTCACAAAATGTTGATTCCATGTCATTCCAAAGCCACTCCCAAACCCAGCTGAGCTCCAGTTCTCTGCTGTAGAGCCTTCTATCAGCTGTGGCATCAGCTCCTTTATCTTGTTCCTGTTTGCAAGCACCCAGAGTCACTCTCACATCTCTCTGAGCTCATTTCCTGCTGCTTTCAGCTGAAACTCGTGCCTCCCATCACTCAGTTCCTTTTCCTTTCTGCTCCAGCCCAAACCAGGTTGCAGAGAAAGTGGCCTCCCGGATTGCCGAGGGTTTCACGGACACTGCGCTCATCATGGTAAAGAACTTCCTTCCCCTCACCCCCCTGTGTGTTCTGACCGTGCTGGTGGACCAGGGAAATGCTGTTCTCTGGCTCCTTTCATGAGGAATTCAGTTTCTCTTCCCCTCCAAAATGCTCCAGGGAGGAGATGCAGCGAGCAGTGAATTGCAAAGTAAATTCACAGAAAGACAGTGGTGAGCTGTCTGCCACCTCAGAGGAACTGGAGGCCTTCTCTACATGTTCAGGCAGCAATTTCTGGCTCCAGCCCTCCTCATGCAACTTAAATTCTTATATTTAATGTCACAAACAGGGCTTTGCCTCCTCACTGCTGTGACAAAGGACATTGGCACCTTAAATTTGACGGTCTGAGGGTAAAACAGTGGATGAGTGTAAAACGCCCTGTGTTTACAAACTGATTTCAGGTTTATTTCATCTCTTGGGATGCTGAGGAGAAGACTGAGGTGGTGTTTGTGTGTTCTACCCCAGGTTGACAACACCAAGTTCACCATGGAGTGTGTGGAGCCTGCCATCCACGTGTACGAGCTGCACGAGAACAAGTGGAGGTGCAAGGACCCACACGTGTGAGTGACAGGAACAGGGGGTGTTTGCACCACTTCATTACTGGTTTGTCTGAAGTTTCTTCTGTTTGCACTCAGAGTCAGGATTAAAAAACACGAAGGAAATTAATTTTCTTGTGTTTGGACTTGGTTGTTTATGAAATCTTATTTAAAGTACAGAGAGTTCTGCAACACTTCTAGCTGAAAGTGAACAAAATGGAGCTGAATCGAGCTGGTTACAAGGGCTCTTAAACTGTACAATAAGAACTAACACCTGTATTATTTATGCTTTTGACCCAATAACCAAACTTCCATGACTCTTAGTGCAGCACTAACTGTCCAACCAAAAATTACTGCCTGAAATTATGAAGAAGAAGGAAGAACACTGAAAAGCAGACACCACCCCAAATTCTCCATCTTGTCCCATGCCTATTACTATATTATAAAAACTTAAAATTTAAAACCCTTCTGAGAGCACACACTTCTATTTAACTACACACCCATTATTTTAACTCCATCACTCAAATTTGGAAACCTTCTCCAAGGCCTCAGGTCAAAAGCAGTGTTCTCCAAGGGGTCAGAGCCAGAAAGCACAAAAAGCTCAAAAATCCCAGGTTTGTGGGATCCAACAAGTGAACTGGGAGTTTTAGGGGATTTAGGGAAAACCAGCTCGTCCGTATGAGGACACTGCAGCAGGGCTTAATTTTCCAGAGTTTTTTTGTGATGATTCCAATTGATGCCTGCTTCTTTTCCATCCCAGTGACTTCTGTGAAGATTGGACTGAAGCCCAGCGAATCGCTGCATCCCTCCTGGACAGCAAATCCTACGAGACACTGGTGGATTTTGATAATCACCTGGATGACATCCGCAACGACTGGACAAACCCAGAGATCAACAAAGCTGTGCTGCACCTGTGCTAGGAGAGATCCTCCTGACTAATCCATGGGCATTCCCACTCTGTACTGAAGAGAGAAAAATGCTATTTTTGAATGTAAATAGAATTAATATTCAGTACCTTGTGTGGAAAGCTGACTGATTAAAGAGGAGTGGCCTGTCCCGTGGCAGGGTGCTGTGTCCCTAAAGCCATGGAATGTTGGTGGTGACATTCCCTGGAAGAGCTGCCAGCTGTCCTCGTGGACACCATCCCACTTGTAGTGAATGTTGCTATTCCTTGGAAACCAGAACTGCTTCTGCTTGGCCCCCACTGTTCCTATTCCAAAGTTTTGACTTCAGCTTTTCTAATCTTTAGAGAGGTTACTTTTTAACGATTTCTGGAAATACCTTTCCAAAAAAAAAAAAAAATCAATCCTGTCCTCAGATGAGAGATTTTAAGGGCAAATAGATCAAATGGGAGGTGAAGGGTTTCTTCTGGCCTGGGTTGGAATTGTAACTCTCTTGGCACAGTAAAATGCAATCTGCTGAGGATGTTCCATGCTCATGTGTCACCTGTTTTGCAGTGCTTTAGCATGACAGACCTTTAAAGGAGTATTCCCAAATAATCTGGTGATTCCTGCTCTCTGTGGGCTTGGAAAGCACAGTTACTGCTTGAATGTGTTAAACCCAAAGTAAATGATTTATAAAAAGGACTGGAAGCACACTGCTGAGCTTGAATCCGCAGTTGGAGTTTACAGTAGTGAAACACTTTATTAATTTTGTGCATTTTGGGGGGGGTTAATCAGCAGATCTCATTTTCCACATGATCCAAGTCCATGGAATCAAGGAACCTGGATACAGCCTAGTTCAGCTTGCCTTGTCTTCCCCATTAATATTTATTTCCAAGGAGAAGTTTCCTGGACAATGCAGCTTTATACCAGCCTAGAAGAGCTCTTTGTAAGCCTTTGTTGCCTCACTCCTCGTGGTTGTTTGCCCAGCTGTAGTTAAACACAAGCCCAGCCTGCAACAATTCCTCCGTATTTCCTTCTTTTCCTGCCCAGAAATGTTGTTACAAGGAAGATCAAAATATTCACAAAATGTCTGTCTGCCTGTCTCCAATCTTAGTGTTAAAGTCACAGCAAAGTTTGGGTCAGAAGGGACTTAAAGATCATCTCGTTCCATGGGCAGGGACACCTTCCCCATGAGCAGGTTGCTCCAAGCCCCATCCAACCTGGGCTTATTTCAAAATGGACATATCAGCACCTTTAAAATTTTGGGTCGATAAGCCCAAGTTTTACTCCTGGTCTTGGAGAGGGATGGGGCAAGGCTAAAATCCTCCTTGCAGCAGGGAATAGACCCTGGATGCCCCCAGGCTGTGGAGTTCCCTCCAGGTGAGATTCCACAGGGCCATGAGGTGAGGTGGAGGGAGGAGAGGAAGCTGTGGACACTTTGGTTTTTATCTCCCTGCTGTGCATGGGTGAGGTGTGATTACCAAAGAGATTGGCACCGAGTCAAGAACCTTCCCTAGGCTGAGTCAGGCTTGCAGGAGAGGGAAATGTTTTCACTTGTTGACTGAAAACATGTATTTAGCTCCCAAAAGCAGCGAGATAACACATTCCAGTGGCTGCTCCACTCTACATCTGTAGGAAAAGATACCCTGGGAGCAGAATGCAAAGCACCCGGGCTGCAGGAAGAGGACTTTTGTACAAACACCAGGGAAATCCAAGGCATTGTTCCAGAGGCAGATCGTTATCTCAGCCAGATTCCTCGTGTGGGGTTGTCACAAGGAGCTGCTGTGTCTCCTGAGCCGCGGGAAATGGGAAATGTGTTTCTTGTTCTTTGTAATAGCTTCTGCTAATCAAGCTTTGATCATAAATATGCAAATTCAGGCTAATCCTGCTTCCCCTGTGAGGCAGAGTTTGTCTCCTCAGTGTAACCGGCTGGAATATTCCCTGTGACTAACCTGGGCACGGTGCTGGCAGGGGAGCAGCTTTTAGTGCTTTGTCTTCCCCTTTTCTTTAATCTTCCCTTTGCTTTCAAATGAGGATTTTTTGCCACCAGCAGAAGCCCAGGCTGGCTTTAAGCAAAGAGGACAAACCTGCAGATCTTATCTCCCCTGGCCTATTTGCATTGAAGGCTGGACAAAAGCAGCAATTCCATAAATCCAGGCAGCAGCCGCCTGGCTCTCCTGAAAGAATGAGGAAGCTGCAGGGCTCGGGCATGGCTGTGTTCCCCTTTCCTGCTGATGTGCCCGGAGCAAATGCTGCTTTCCTGGCTGTTTGATCCACTGATCCAGCGCAGGAAATCAAGGTAATTCCTTTTAAAACTTCAGAGGGAGGAAATCTTGGGGAAGGCATCTCTTGCTGGAGCCCTGGTGAGAGCTGGGAAGGCAGCACTGGGAATGTGTGTCCTACTCTTTTTTGGTTTGTTAGCAACCAATTACTTTCAGGATGAACTTTTTTCCTCCCTATCCACCAAAATTTGGAGATTTGGCATTTGCCTGCTCAGATGTTTTAACTCACAACTTTTTACCTCATCCACATGACCTGAAGCACTTGGAAAAAGGAATCCCTGGTTTGAGTGGGAAGGGATCTTAAAATCGTCCCATTCCACCCTGCCATGGCCAAGGTCACCTTCCACTGTCCCAGGGTGCTCCAAGCCCCAGTGTCCAGCCTGGCCTTGGACACTCCCAGGGATCCAGGGGCAGCCACAGCTTCTCTGGGCACCCTGTGCCAGGGCCTCCCTCACAGGGAACAATTCCTGCCCAAAATCCCATCCAATCCTGCCCTCTGGCAGTGGGATGCCATTCCTGTGTCCTGTCCGTCCATCCGTTGTCCCCAGTCCCTCTCCAGCTCTCCCGGAGCCCCTTTAGGCCCTGCAAGGGACTCTGAGCTCTCCCTGGATCCTTCTCTTCCCCATGTGAGCACTCCCAGCTCTCCCAGCCTGTGGGATTCTCTTTTCCCCACTCAGTTTTTCAGAACTGTGGCTAACATCCCTACAAGCAGATGGATGACAGGAGCCATGGAATCCCTGCTCAGCTGTTCCTGGGGCACTCACAAGTGTGGTCCCCGTTCCCAGGGAATGCCAGGCCCCATCTTCTCCCTGAGCTCATCATTCTGTGTGTGCATACGAGGATTTGGGGAAGTTTTTTCCCCATCCAGCAAGCGAAGCTGCTGGCATTTCCCCTCTTCCCATCTGCTCCTGGGATGTTCCCTCCCCGAGGAACGTGAGCAGAGATGTAACAGCCCCAGCTCTTGGAGCTGATGTGGATGCAGGAGCAGGTGAGCAGTTCAGACATCACCTGGCACAGCTGGAGCCAGCAGCAAACACATGTGCAAAGCCCACCCCAGCCGTGAGGGGCGGCCCCCTGCCCCCAAGAATTCCTTCTGCGAGTGGCAGGCGAGGAGAGGTGACAGTGACAGATGCAGGAAGCAATGCCGGGGCTCTCTGCTCCCTGGCTCCGCGCCTAATCACTGCACTCTGTGATCTGGGAAGCGTCTGGAGATGCCGCTGGAGGAGGGCACTGCCAGGGAGAGCCGGGATAATGCTAATGGAGGAGCTGTTAGCGGGGTGGGCTTGCGGCTGAGTGCAGCCTGGAAAATGGCCTCGAGGGGAAATGTGCTCGATCTGTTAGCTCTGCTTCTCGTTTGGGTGGAATTCAGCTCCTGCAGCCGAGCTGGGGCACCCACACGACCTGGTCTCTATCGGGCTGCTCACCTCTCACCCTGCCCAGGCTCTGCTATTCCCAGCTGGGCTTCAGCACCTCCGCACATCCCAGTCCTACCCCACAACCCCGTCCTTGCTTCCCCCAGCGCCCTGACCCAGCCCTCCCGCAGCCGGCAGCGCTTTCTGTGTGCCCAAGGATCCTCTGAGGACTTTATCGATTTCCCTTTTGGTTTGTTGTTTGGTTTTTTTTTTCACTGTCGCTTTTAGACCACATTTTCACCCAGCCTTCTCTTCTGAAAGTACACCCCAGCTGCATCCCTTCCATTTGGTTTCCCGTGGAAGGCAGCAGAGGCAGATTTGGAGAGGACGGACACAGGGGGCTGACAGGGGGGACAACGCTCCTGCGTGTGGCACTTCCAGCCTGCCAGAGCTGGGATGAGGGAAGCAGGGAACTCTGCTCTTAAAAACACGCGGTAGGTGGGCTGGGGGTGAGGGGTCACTCGGGGAGTGCTTGCAGGCAGCGCCGCTCCGGCTGCAGCACTTTAGCGAGATGCGGGCAGGATCCGTGCCAGGCATGGCCCATTCTGCGCACAGCCAAGGCCGAGGGAAACAACCCAGCCCTTCCTAGAAATGCACCCTGGAGCTTAAAAGATGGACCTAATTGAAAAACTCTATCGAGGTTGTAGCAGCAGGGGATAAAAGGGAAAGCTGGGCCCAGATTAACCTGGAGCTCAGCGAGCCGGGAAGCGCAGGCAGCCGTGGCCAGGTCCCGGAGCCAATTCCCGGCTGTGGCCTCTCAGGGAGGAGGATGCTCCATGCTGGGAGAGAGGTGCTTTGTTCTGGATGCAGGAGGTCTCTGTGCCTCAGGTACGTGCTCGCTCCCTGCTTCGCTCCCGACCCCCATCTCAGCAGCTCCCTCCTCATCCCGCTGGATTTTCTCCGGGGGTGCTTCCAGCCCACGCGGTTCCTGCCGGTCCTGCCAAGAGCCCGTGCTTGGGGAGTGCTGGAGCTGCTCCAGTTTCCCCGGAGCCTGCATCTTCAGCTGCCTCCTCGTGACATCCTCCTCCCTCCCCACTCCTGGCATCCCCTCCGGGTACCGCTCGCCAGCCCCGGATGACTCTGGAGCTCCGGGAGGGAATTTCTTCTCTGCTCCCAGCGCTGGTTGCCACTTCCAGCTCCTGCAAGCCCCGGGCAGGACCCTGCAGCCCCTTTCTGGGGCAGCTCCAGAGCCAGGCTGGGAGCAGCCCTTTCCCCTGCTCGGGCCAGAAGGGACGGGGGCAGGAGGGGACAGGTGGCCTCGTTGCTGGGTTAGCACGGAGCCAGGGTGACGTGTCACCTGCGTTAGCAGACCCTGGCACTCGGTGACCCAGAAAGCTGCTTCCTCCCCCTCCCTGCTGAAAGGGGAGCCCAGCTGGTGTTTGCAGGAGCAGCTCCTGAAGGGAGCCAGCAGAGCTGCTCCAGGCTCTCCAGCCAAAGCTTTTCTTGTGGCCAGTGTTTGCACAACACGTCCCTTGTCCCTGCGGTTCCTCTGGCGCCTGGGAAGCATCAGCTCTCCCTGCCCTTTTCCCGAAGGGAATTTGGGAGGCTGCCCTCCATCCTCACCCCCCACCAGGGCTTCAGCCCCGGGGCAGGATGGAGCAGGAGGGTTGGGAAAGCACGGGGAGAGGAGCAGCACAGCTACCAAAGGGACACAGTCAGGACTGGAAACCTGACAGTGACCACCCCAGGGGACAGCCAGGTGCTGGAATCTTCTCCCAGGGAGTGAAGGTGGCTCTGAACCTCCCCCCCCACCCCCTGAGCTCACCCTCCTTCTCCCCTGGCCAGCTGGCTCTTGATGGGCTTTGGCTACTCGCCCTGACGTGATGCTCAGCAAATCACAGCTCAGAGCCTTGTGACAGGAATCACAGGAAGGGATGTGACCCTGCAAAGTGGGTGTTGAGCCCGCTGAGCTGCTCCTGTTCCTGGCACTCAGCTCTCCCTAACCCTGCTCACCCAGCAGTGACCAGGACCCCACACCAGAGGGGCTCCAGGCCACTCCTAATCACCTCAAGGTGGACAACCCCCACTTTTTAAACCTTCACAAAGGTTTTTGCTTTGCTCACCAGCCCCAGGGAGGACAGGAAAGGGTGTTTGACGTTGTGTTTGTGCCTATCAGTTGTCAGCAAAGCAGCTGGAGCTGTGCTGCACCCGCAGAACTAACCACAGGTATTTTAGCAGCCTGGTGTTTATGTTTCCCACCCCTGCTGCAGCAAGACAATCACTTTCTGTCACTGTTGTAGCAACAACTGCTGCTCCAGGCCAGGCTAATTCCAGCCCTTGTGGGTTTGGAGCTGTTTGTTCTCACCCAGCAGCAGCAAACAGGTAGTTTTGGAGACAGGCAGTAAAATAGCTCAAGGGGGAGGTGGGATTTGTTCTGCTCTGACTGGATTTGTGCTTCCAAGGGAGCAATCCCTGGCTCCATGGGATGCTGCATGCTCTGAGTTT
Source organism: Sturnus vulgaris (assembly GCF_052056855.1). Classification (NCBI taxonomy): domain Eukaryota; kingdom Metazoa; phylum Chordata; class Aves; order Passeriformes; family Sturnidae; genus Sturnus; species Sturnus vulgaris. Next base: position 19,367,387 of record NC_142254.1, read on the forward strand.
GGGATGGGACCTTGAAAGATCAGGTTTGCCAGGCTCTGGTTCAGGACTTGTCTCTAACTCTTAGACTTTGCAGCTGAACGGGGGAAATAAATCCACATAAACCAATTAATTTGTTGTTTTATGGGGTAAAAAATGGAGCTGTGGGTTGCAAATGTCTCTGCCCAGGACTGTGCCTGTAGCTGGAGCTGAAGCCTTGCCCCTGTGGCACCCTCCCTGCTCCTGGAGCTTTGCAATAACTCAGTTATTTGACAAATCGGAAGAGTCAGATCGGGAAGGAAATCAGCTCTTCCCAGACTTCTGATTTTCATCAGACATGGCAGCACCAAACAGCAGAAAGTGGAGCAAAACCACCGGTTCCATCTCCCTGCTGCCCTTCATGCCCATCCCAGCAGGGCTTGGTGAGGCTGTGATCCCATCGGGGTCCTCCCAAACTCCTGGCATCACTTCTCTCCCGATCCTTGGGTGAAGTTCCCAGCTTTCTTTCCCTTCCATTCCCTCCCTCCCGCAGCCGGGGGGGTGTTTAATGTGCTGCCGGCGTTCCCTGCAGGCCGGCGCCCTGCATTTGAACCGATGCTTTTCAGCTCCGGCTCAAAAGGAGCCGGCGCGGGGCCTCGCCTCTTAATTGCGGAGGAGGGGGAACATGGAAAAGCCTCTGGCTGCTGCTAATGCGGGCGAAGGCGGCTGCTCCGGAGGCACAGCCTTCTCCTGGGCGTCCTCCCAGCGGGGTGGGACCCGACCCGGAGCGCTCATCCTGGGAATGGTGAGGACCCCGCTGCCTCCTGGTGCTCTTCCCGCTGCCAGGCTGGGTTTGGGGCTGGGAAGGGGAAAAGATCCTTCCTGCAAGCTGGTGAAAGGTGGAGGTGCTGCCAGAGGTTGATGTCTGTTGACATCAGGACCTCAGAGATGCTGATGGGTCTTGCCAGAGCTGGGTGTGGACACCCACTGGCCCTTTGCGGGCACTTGGTAGCCCCCAGGCTGCTTGTAGGAGTGTTGGATGCCCGGGGGCTTTGCTGGCAGCCCAGGGCACTCCTTCCTCTCTGTCTCTCGGCTCTGGACTGGCTTGTGCAGCGGGGTGAGAGTAAATCAGCGTTTCCTCATCACCCAAGGGCTTTGCTGGCCATGGATGGGGTTGGACTGGGGGCTGGATGGGAGGAGCCGGCGCTCCGCTAACCTGATTAACCAGGTTCCCAACCAACCTCGCCAAACCCAAAGCCGACCGGCTGCCACCTCCTGCCACCCTCCTGCTCAGGGAAACCCCCCTGCCAGGCTCCGGCATCCCGGAGCAGCCGGGTGCGGTGGGAGGTGGGATGCGACCGCGGGCATCGCCCCTCCGGGCACCGGGTAAGTGCCACCCCCTCGGAGCTTTGTCCCTTTTGTCCCCTCCTCGGTGCAGCCTCTGAGTGTCCCCCCTGCCCGGGCAGCTCGGTCCCCGCTCCAGTGAGGCCCGCGATGAGTGTCTGGGGGTTTTTGGAGCGTGAACTCGTCGGGATGCAAACATTCCTTTGGCCTGATGCTGGCACACGGGAGCGAAGTTGGAGCCCCAGCAGCGAGCACCAGGAATCCCGCTGGGGTGATCCCAGGGGGAATTCTCTACCCAAATTCTGGAGACGGGATCCGGCCCTCAGCCATGGGGAGGGGGCTGCTGAGTCCTGCAAGGGTTTGACCACAGGGGGTGATCCCAGAGGATCAGATCCCAGAGGATCAGATCCCAAGGAGACCCCCTGTGCACGGAGCTGGGTGTCCCCAGCGTGACCCTCCTCTGTCCCTGAGTGGTGTGAGCCACCAGCAGGTGCCAAAATCCACAGGATTTGCCTCAAAACAGATTTATTGATATTTGGGCAGCCTCCAGGAGAGCTACGAAGTGAGGTCTTGCAGAGGACTCCACTCCCCAGCCCTGGGGCGGGTCACAGCTCAGGCTGCACCTGGGGAACTGATAAAAATACGGAATTAAAAGCAGAGAGAGCAAATTTTCGCTTCCCCTTGCTGGCTGCTGCCAACCCACCTCAGGGCTTCTTGGAAAGGCAGAGGTCAGGCAGGGGGAGCAGAGGCTTTCCTTGGCTCTTTGTGTGGCCCAGAGCTTGGAAGAGCCAAAATGAGTCACTGACCCTCATCTCAATAAGCTTTTCCCAGCAGCAGTGGGAGGAGGGATGAAGATTTCCCAGTAAAGTGACTTTTCTTCGCAGAAAACTTTTCAGCATCTTGAAAAAATGATGTCCCGCAGTGGAAATCATCCATCCAGAAGCTCTTGGGGCATCAGGGATGCCCAAGAGGAGCAGGATGATTGAATTCCAGCAGAGCATCCTGGCAGCTGCTCTGGCTCAGCCCGAGGGAGGCAGCTCTGGGAGTTTCCGTGCATGGACTCAGGGTTTTCTCTGCAAGAACCAACCTAAAACCAACCCAATTCCTCCTGCTCACAACCTTCTCATCCAGAAATATTTTCAGCCCAGACTCCAGGAGTGGAGAAGCTGGGATGGGACCCCTCACCCAGCAGCAAGCTCCTTCTCCACCCTCCCAAAAAGTTCTTCCTGAACCCTATCGGGCCAGATTGAGTCACTGAAGTGCCGTGACATCACTGGTGGTTTTGTGAGCGAGCAGCCGCGTTTCCTGTGGTGCCCGGGCTCCTGTAGACACAGACACGCAGGGAGAGATGTGAGCTTTTAGCTCCTGCTCCTTCCTCCCTGCCAGCATCGCTTCCCTCAACCCTCTCCTCTCTTCCCCAGCGCCTGCGGCGAGGGCCGGCGGCGGAGCTGGAGAGCTGGATCCCGCTGAGAGGATGAAAACATGGGGCTCAAGTTCTCCTGCCTGAAAGGTGAGCTTGGGATGGGGCTTTGCGGCGTTGCTGCTCTCTGAAGGCGTCTGAGGGATGGTTGTACCTGGAGGGGATTTAGGTGTGGGCAGGATTGGTGGAGTTTGGGAGTGTGGTGGAATTTCTGAAGTGCTGCGGGTGACCTGTTGCACCTGGAGTGGCCCAGAGAGGATTTTCCCAGCTTTTATTTCCCCCAGTCCTGTGTTCGTCCTACACCCGTTGCTCTGGAGAATCCATGGGTTAAGGGCAGCCTTCAAGAAACCAGGTGGATTTCCTTGGAGGCAGGAAAAGGCTGCTCAGGGACACGTGGATGGGATGCAGGGGTCAGCCCAGAGCCAGGGTCCCAGCTCCTGGCTTTCCCCCAAGCATCCCCCACTGCTCCACCCTCCCCAGGGATACTCCAACAAGGAGCTTCTTCCCCAACTTTAATTTTCTTAATGGATTTAGGCTGGGAATGGCGTCAGGGATGTCTGCACTGGGGCAAAGTGGGAGCTTTTAATGCTGCTGGCCTGGCAGGGCGAAGGCTGGATATGGCATCTCCCATTAGCTCTGCATCCCTCTGACTCCTGGTAATCGTCCTTGGGGTCGTTAGGGATGGGACTTAATGAGGATCCCTCTCTAGGATGCAGGGCTGCCTCTTCCCTGGCTTTCCCCAAGCCTAAATTCTGTGGGATTCTGGTTGTGATGGGCACAGAGTTGGATGCATCACCCAAAAATGAGCTCTGTCCCCTCTCCGCATCAGGGATGTTGGGAGGGAGTGGTTGAGAGGTTTGAGGTCTCACAACTCCCCCTGTCCAACAAGGGATAACTGAAGAGGGGAAGCAAGCAGCAAGGGAATCCCAATCCTGCCCTAAATCCAAGACAGAGCCTCAAAATATTCCCCCATGCCTCCAGACCCCTCTGATGAGCTTGGAGTCTGGAATAAAAGAAAAGACCCTCCCCCTTTTCCAGCTCCCTTACATAAGGCAGAGCTTTATCCTTAATTAAAAAGAGATTAAAAATATCAGTGTCTGTCCCCTCCGGGCATTTTCCTGCTTGGGAAGAGCTGAAACCTCCCTGGATGCCGCCTGTGCCACACGGGGGCTTTTCTCCTGATTAAAAAAGCAGATTAAAGCGATCTGCTCCCCTCAGGGGGGTGAGCTGGGCAGGTGGTCGGGTGAGGGGGGGATCTACCTATGAAACCCCCCAAAATCCAAGGTGGGTCCAGGGGAGGAGATGTGAGGATGCCGTGGATTCTCCAGCGCCTCGTAAAGACACCGAGGAGGGCAGGGAGCTGGGGGATGCTGTAGCCCCGTGCCTGATCTCCTTTTTATCCCCCCAAATTTCCCCAGGCTTGAAGATGTGTGTGAGCAGCGGGAACGGCAGCGACGGGACCCCGACGGCATCCTCGGGACAGAAGCACCTGCACGTGCCCTCCATCATCGTCACACCTCCCACGCCCACGGGGACCACGCTGTCCCGCGAGGGGCGGCGCGGGGAGGGCCCCTCACCCTGCAGCCAGTGCTGAGCAGGGACATGGGGCACACCCAGCCTGGCAGGACCTGTCCCTGCTCCACCAGGATGGAGCCACAGCCTGCAGGGTGCAGCTCCTAGAGACACACGGAGTGGGTTTGGACGCCAAGGACTGGGGTTTGTGTCTTTTCCTAACAGCGCCGGGGAGGGGGATCCCCCCACGATGAATAAAATCCCTGGGGCTCTGCACCCCCGGTTTGGCTGTGTCGGCACAGAGGGAGTGGGTTGTGCCCCCCAAAATACGCCAGCACCACCCTCCCAGGAGCCGCCCCCCCAAAAGTGAGGCCCCCACTTCTCCAGTGGGGATTGAAGAATCTCAGCAAACAGCAGCGGGAAAATGAACTCGGCGTCGTCACCCGCATCCCGCCGGATCGGCCGCATCCCGCGAGGGAGACGGGGGCGATGATTCCCGGGGAGCGGCGGCACCCGGAGCCGGCGGGAGAGGCGGGAGTGTGAAAGCAGATGGAAATTTAATTTTTTAATGACAGCAGCAGATGGCAAAAGACACGCGAGGGGAGGCGCAGCGTGGGGGAGACGTTCCTGGAGCGCCCAGCACGTGCCGGCGGCACCGGGGGCTGCTCTGGGAATGGGGGCTTTGGGACCCTCCTCGTGCCACCCATGGTGGGGGTGGGTTGGAGGTCCCCAAGGCTTGGCTCCCACCCCAGGGTGGGGTTAGCACTCATCCCAAGGGTCGTGGTTACTCCGTGGGTGGTGCCAGGGCTGAGCCCAAGGTGGTTTGGTAGAGGGATTGGGGAGAAGTGGATTTGTCCGGTGAGGGGGAGTTTCCATGGGGACTTGTAAATGGAATGCAGCCCCCAAAAATCATCCAGGAGCCACTTGGCTGAGCTGGGTGTGGGGAGAGGGACGGATGGAGGGAGGGATGGATGGGTGAATGAAGGGAAGGATGGATGAGGTGTGGATGGATGGAGGGGTGGAAAGGTGGATGGAGGCGTGGATGGGTGAAGGGATGGCTGGTTGGGTGGATGGATGAGTGGATGGATGGATGGATGGATGGATGGATGGATGGATGGATAGAGGGAGGGGAATGAATGATGGATGGATGGATGGATGGATGGATGGATGGATGGATGGATGGATGGATGGATGGAGGGGAATGAATGATGGATGGATGGATGGATGGGTGGATGGATGGGAATGAATGATGGATGAATGGACAGATGGATGGATGGATAGGTGGGTGGTTAGATGGAAGCATGGATGAGTGATGGAGGACTGGATAGGTGAATAGATGGATGGGTGGCTGGGTGAATAGCTGAGTGGCTGGATGTGTGGATGGATGGATGGATGGATGGATGGATGGATGGATGGATGGATGGATGTGGATGGATGGGAAACAGAGGAAAAGGACAGGTGAGTGATGGCAGGTGCCTGAGCATGGGTGTCTGCATAGGTGCCACTGAACAGACAGTCAGCCGCCGCTGCTGCTGGTCTGTGCATAGGAGGGCGAGTGCTGGGGCCTGGGCACAGCCCAGGGACAGCCATGCACAGCCAGAGTCACCCATCACAGTCAGAGTCACCCATCCCAGCCCGGGTCACCCATCACAGTCAGAGTCACCCATCCCAGCCCCGGGTCGCGTTCCCGCGGGGCGCTGCCTCTCCCGCCCGCCAGGGGGCGGCAGCGTCGGGCGCCGCCACTCCCACGGCGCCCCGGCAACAAGTACCGAGCGCTGATTGGCCGAGCGCCCGCGGGGAGCGCCGTGATTGGTCCCGGTGTCCCCATCCGGGCCACCCCCCGCGGAGAGCAGATCAGCCAATCATAGAGGCGTGCGCCACGGCAACAGTGGGGGACAGCCAATCAGCGTGCGCTCCCCGCTCCAGGTCCCGCCTTCTCCCGGAGACCGCGAAAACGCGCGGGGAGGCGGGAGCGGGGCGCGGGGAGGCGGGAGCGGGGCGCGGTGGGCGGGGCCTGGGGGCTGCACAGCCAATAGGGAGCGAGGGCGCGCGGCCGGTCGGTGCCGGTGCCGTCCCGGTCCGATCCCCGTGCGATCTCGGACTGATCTCGGTCCGATCCCGGTGCGATCCCGAGTCGATCCCGGTGCGATCCGGGTTCCATCCCGCTGTGATCCCGGTGCGATCCCGGTTCGGCCCCCCCCAGGCCCATGGAGCCGGCCGAGGTGGAGTTCCTGGCCGAGAAGGAGCTGGTGACGATCGTGCCCAACTTCAGCCTGGACCGGATTCACCTGATCGGGGTCGGCGGTGCCGGGCTGGGCAGGGACCGGGGCTGGGGCAATGGGGACACGGCTTGGGGTGCCCGAGAACAAGTCTGGGGGGTTTATGGGGCAGGGGAGGGTCTGGGTGGGTTTTAGGGGCGGGGACGGGGGGTTAGGTCTGGGGAATTTGGCTTTAAGGGTTTGGGATTGAGATGCAAGAGCTGGGAGGATTAGGATGGGTCTGGGGTGTTTGGGAACAGGGGGAGGAGATGGGGAAGGTTCGGGATGGATTTGGGGTGATGGGGACGGAGGGATGAAGGGATTCGGGAATGACAGGCAGAGGGGTTGGGAGAAGAGGCAGTGCAGTCCCCCAGGAGGTTTGGGAGGGGGCTGTGCTGTCCCCCACATATTTGGGGGTCTTTGCAACCCTGGAGCCCTTGCTGGGAGTGTCCGGCTGTCCTGGGCATGGCCAGGGAGATGGAATTTGTGGCTGTAACTCCTGTGAAGCACCTTGAAATAGAAAATACACTGGAAACATTGGTTATTCCTTCTTGAGGGAGAGGAGGAAAAATCTGAGAGCAAAAATTCTGGGAAGTGAGAGGAGGAAATGCAGGATCAAATGTTTGACTCAGGCTTTTCCAAATCCTCTGGAAACTCTCAGCACATTAGCAGACAAGTTCTGTGCAGTCCAAGCCTGGTGGTTGCCTGCCTCTCATCCTTAATTTGTTTTCCAGGGAGATCTGGGTCCCTTCAATCCTGGTTTGCCAGTGGAAGTGCCTGTGTGGTTGGCCATTAATCTGAAGCAGAGGCAGAAGTGTCGGCTCATTCCCCCAGAATGGATGGATGTTGGTGAGGACGGAGGCTCTGACTTCAGCTCTGGCCTTCAGTGGGTGCAGTGGAAGCATGAAATTAAAAATAATCCGTTTTTCAACATTAGTGGGGAGCTTAATTCAAAAACACAAAGCAACTGAGAGAAAAGGATTCCATGTTCCACCACTGGAATTCTTTATTTACTCTGAGGGTGGTGAGGCTTATTCAGAGGAAGCTTTAGGGACTTTGGGTCACAGAATCCCAGAAATTTTTAGGCTGGAAAAGACCACCAACCTCATCAAGTCCAACTTGTGCCCAACCTTGTCACCAACCCAGAGCACTGAGTACCACATCCAGCCATTGCTTGGACACCTCCAGGGATGGGGACTCCAAACCTCCCTGAGCATCTCCTTCCACTGTTTAATCACCCTTTTAGTCCAGGAATTTCTTCTGAGATCCAACCTGAACCTCCCCTGGAAAAACTTGTGGCTGTTTCCTCTCATCCTGTCACAAATTCCATGGGAAAATCTCTTGGAGGTGTCCATTTCCCTTGTGTGCCTTCCCACAGGAGCCTTTTCCTGCCCTCACATCATTGCTTGGACCCTGAGCTGATCCTACAGAAACAACGTGGGTTTCCCTGGGGAGGGGGAAAACACACCTGGAGCATTTAAAGCCTGGTAAAACCTGAGCACCCCTGGTTGTATTTTAGGAAAACTGGAGGAAATCCGGGATCAGGAACGGAAAGAAGACACCTTCACTCCAATGCCCAGTCCCTACTACATGGAACTCACCAAGCTGCTGCTGAACTAGTGAGTAGGAGCTGAGCTGGGCCATTTTCCACCCCACTTCGTGTGAGCACAGATGATTTTTCAAGCTTTGCTTGGCAGCAGCCCCGGAGGGTGGTGGGTAAAAGGAAGAGTTGAGGGAGGTTTATCCCCTCAGCCTGCCAAGATTTCACAGCAGCACTTCCCTCGTGGTAACTCTGTCTCTCAGGAACTTGGGGATCGCTTGTTCCGTGGCCTCATAATTGGGGCTGTGCCGCTTTATTGAGCAGCAGCTCAGCGTGGAGGCCTGGAGGAGCCACAACACGTTCCATGGCTGCAATCTGTTCAGCAGCCTCCAGCCTCCAGGCTTCTTCCTTGGCTCTCCTTCAGGAGGAAAGCTCCTCTCTCCTCAGCCTGGGAAGCAGGAGGCCGGGGATATTCCGAGCCTGAGCTCCTGCCTGCTGAGGCATTTCACTTGTAAAATGTGCTGGCTGGTATTTGTCTCAGCGAGGGCTCTGCTGACTTTTTAAGCTCTCGATTAAGCAGGGTGGGCATTCCAGCTCTGGCTTTTCCTCTGGAGAGGAGGCTCCTGGCGTGCTGCTCCTTCCCAGCACGCTCCAGCAACCCTGACAGCTCTGTCCGTGCGCATCGATCGCATCTCCCAGCCCCTGATGGCAGCGCTGAATGGCCTTAATGGGGTGATGTGGCACATCCCATCCAGCCCTTCCAGCTTCATTCTCCCTGATGGAGCACCACGAGCCCTGAGCAGGGGATTTCGTAGTGCCTGAGCCCTTGGATTCCCCAGCTGGCCGTGGCTTTGGCCAGGTTTGGGGCCCTCTGTGCGCCTCATACCAGGTGGGCAATTAAAGAGCAGAAGGATTCTAGTAAAAGCCAGCTGCTGCATTGGAGCTGAGCATTCCTGGGGAAGGAAACCGTCCCAGAAATCCCAGCAGGACAAGGAGCAGAGAGGATTTTAATGTGGACTCACAAGTTTTTAGCAAACCGTCCTACGAGGGAGCGGGGCTGAGATGGTGACAACACCACTCAGTGACATAACCACACACCCCTCACGAGCCTGCTGTGAGCCTGCCTTTCCTTTCCCTGTCCCAGTGCCTCTGACAACATCCCCAGGGCGGATGAGATCCGGACGCTGGTGAAGGACACGTGGGACACGCGCATGGCCAAGCTGCGCCTGTCCGCCGACAGCTTCGTGCGCCAGCAGGAGGCTCACGCCAAGGTGTGCCAGCACCTCATCCCGGGAGGGATCCAGCTGCCCCGGGCTGCTGAGGGATGAGGGATGAGCTGCTGGGAAAAGGCTGGCTTAAGGCATGCTTGTCCTGGCTTGTGGGTGCGTCACTGGAGTTGTGGGTTGAGCCTCGTGGGGCAGGGGCAGCTCGTTGTGGGAAGCAGAGGAGTCATGGAGTGGTTTGGGTTGGGTTTGGATCTCATTCTGCCCTCTTCCACACCTTCCACTAGACCAGGCATCTCCAAGCCCCATCCAGCTTGTCCTTGAACACTTCCAGGAATGGGGAGTGCTCCTGAAATGATGCTGGGGTGCTGCTCTAGACCAGGGCTGGCAGCTGGGTCAGTCCCTTGGGGTGTCACCGAAGGGAACTGTGGGCTGTGAGCTGCTTCCCGAGTACCTTGTCCTCCCTGATCCTGTTCTTTCCCCTCTTAGCTGGATAATTTAACCCTGATGGAGATCAACACCACCGGGACTTTCCTTACCCAAGCCTTGGATCACATGTACAAGCTCCGGACTAACCTCCAGCCTGGCGAGAGCTCCCAGTCCCAGGATTTCTGACAGGGAGCTGGGAAGGAGCTGGAGCAGCTCCCACCTCCCTGCAGGGACCTCCCAACCCTCCAATCTCCCCTCGGGGCCGGATGGGAATTGCTCCAGAGCTGCCTGAGCATCGCCAGAGCCTCGGTGCAGGCGGTGACTCGCTGGGCGGATCTCTCGGGTTGTACTTTCAGCGAGGGAACTTCTGAGGGCAGCACAGGCCACACACTGCCTTGAAAGCCGTAAATTTCGAGGCGGTGCTTCCATGGATTTTCTCAGAGCCTTGGGGGAAAAAAAAAAAAAAAAAAAAAAAAAAGGAAGATGTGCTGGCAATGAGGTGTCTGCTGGGGAGATCAGCTGGGAAGCAGATCCATCTGCTCTTTGGAGAAGGACAAAAGAAAATGGTTTTCCCTTTCAGATACCAGGCTGTGGGGAAACACCAGAATATCATCCATCTTTATTTTTGTAATTGGGGTTTTAATCTGAAACTTGTCTGTAAAAAAAAAATAGCGATAATAAAAAAAATAACTGCAGCTGAAGAACGGCATCAAATTAATCCTGAGCTGTGTCACAAACAATGCTTGGAAAATCCTGCAGCTCTCCTTTGGCTCTGGCCCCGTTTCCCTGCAGCAAAGTGACAGGCAAGGGCAGGATCCAGGCAGGATCAAGATGGGATCCAGGGCAGGATCCAGGGCAGGATCAAGATGGGATCCAGGGCAGGACCAAGATAGGATTCAGGCAGGATCAAGATAGGATTTAGGCAGAATCCAGGCAGGATCCAGGCAGGATCCAGGCAGGCTCTGGCCGGAGCAGGGCTGTGCTGATGGCAGCTGTAATAATTCCTGGCACCCGAGGCTGCCAGCGCTGCCCTTCCCCGAGCATCTGGGCCAGGCTCCCGCTGCCATCTGTGCCCTGCCTGCCTGGGCCGTGCCCCCAAGGGCTGGCACAGCGGGAAGGATGGCAGGAATGACGGCAGGAGCTGCCGGGAATGCTCGGAGCAGGGCTGGGGATGCTCGGAGCAGGGCTGAGTTCCCAACGGAGAAAGGATTCCTTGCCGTCGTTGTGGAAGAGTTTATTTTGGGTTTTTTTTTTTTTGGGGATGTTCTCAGGAATTACAGCAATATATTCATAAATACCTAATTACTACATTCAACAAATAATATATTACATTACAATTAATTCCGACAAAGTACACTTTGAACATGTTTAGGGTTGGGTTTTTCTCCTTTTTTGGGTTTTTTTTTTTTTTGTTTCACAGCATCCAACCTGCTCCCAGCAGGTTCTGCCTTCCTCTCCTTCCTCCTTCCAGGCTCTGGCACAGCTGCTCCAGCAATTCTCCACGGACACAAATGCTCACCACAGCCCCGGGGCGGGGGGAAAATTGGTCCAAAAACCCTGAATCCAGGCTGGTGAGGAGGGAAAGGCAGCACAGGAGAGAGGCTGCATCCCAGCCAGGCTCCTCAGCACGGCGAGGGATAAATTACCAATGATTTTCCATCCCTGGCTTCTTCCCCCTCCCTCTGCCACGGCACACAGGAAGGGAAAGGAGTGCAGCCACGAGTGAATTTTACTGTGTTAAAATTCCCTTCGAAGCCTGGAGTTGGCAGCGGCGAGGCCAGAGGCTGGCGAGGCAATTGGGGATTTAAAAAAGATTAAACTAATTTCTGTCACAAGGGCATTTTGCTTTTTAATCTTGCCCAGCTTTTTTTTATTTGGTGAAGCCAATGAGAGAGCAGGGAGCGGGGGGGGGGGGGAGTTAGTGCTTTTCTTTGCCAGTGCAACGAGGGAATTTAAAGCAGGAAGCAGAGGTCACCTTTTCCCAGAGATGTGAGCTGGTCTCGTGGCGAATTAAAAACAATTTCTAATAAATAATTTAAAAATAACAATCAAATAAAAAGGCTCCCCCGGGGGAAGGGAGGCAGGGCATGTGCTGGTTTTTAGCTAAAAATGGCACCAAGCCTGACCCTGGTGGCACCAGGACATCCCTGCCCGCCTGCAGGCACAGCCCCACATGGATTGTCCCCAAAGTGCCACCAAGAGACCCCACAAGACCCCCTCTCCCTGTGCCCAAACTGCCTTAGAGCCCCTCTGATTGTCTTGGTATTTTTTGTGGGGGACAGGGGCACCCCAATGCCACCCATCCCTCAACCCTCCACCCTCTCAGCACAATTCCTTGGGATTTTTCCTTTGGCAAGGCTCAGACATCACCCGGCACTGTGACACCCACGACGACCCAGCTGGAGCAGAAAAAGCCCCAGAAAGCAAAGAAAAAGGGTAAAAATAAATTAAAAAAAAAAAAAATCCACAGGAGGGTGGAAGGGCTCAGCTTCCAGAGGGACTGGTGATGGGACAGGACCTGCCCCAGTGGAAAAGGGGATTTATTTTTCCTGGGTTTCAATTCTTTTTAAAACATTTCAATATCTTTTCTGGCCCAACCAGCAGCAGTAAAAACACTAAAAAAGCGAGTTAATCCATTTGCCAAAATAAAAACGAAAACAAACTAGGAAGAAAATAAAACAGGGGGGTAGAAGGAGGGGGGGAAAAAAGGAAAAAAAAAAGCAGAAACATCTTAAAAAAAAGGGCAAGCTTTTTATAACAATAATTAAAGCAATAAAAACATACAAAACTTTGTTGTTTTTTAATATATATACACAGTACAAGGCTGAAACACCTTTTTTTTCTTTTTTTCCTCTTTTTTCTTTTTTTCCGCCTGTTCAATCCCAAAGCCGGGGTGCCAAAGTGACCCCGCGCATGTCCCTGCCCCTTCCCCGCCAACCAGGAACAAAAAGGGACCTTCAACCAGTTTATTGACTTTATTTTTTTGATAGCGAAGTGCATTTCCAGGGGAAACCCCGGGCTGGGGGTGCCGTGCTGGGAGCAGGATCCGGCAGCACCCGGCCCCGCGGGGCCCCACCGGGTTTAGTGTTGTCGTGGAGTCTTTCATTGTCTTTTTTTTTTTTTTTTCTTTTTTTTCTTTTTTTTTTTTAGAAAAAAAAAAACCCAAAGAACCAACAAAAATGAGCGTTATAAAGTGTAGGTGGGTGGAGGGGGGGCTTCAGAGCTGTGGCCCCCAGAGGAGGGGACAGGAGGGGACATGCCAGGGGCTGCTGGCCGTGGGGTGGGCTCCCGGCTCCTCCCGGCTCCCATTTGCTTCATGCATGGCACATTCTCCATTTATTTATTTCTCTTTTTTTTTTTTTTTTTGTCTGTTTTCTTCCTTTTATTATTAACGATTTTGTTGTCGTGGTTTCGCTTGTTTGTTTTTTTTTTTTCCTTTTTGTCTTGTTGTTGTATTTTTTTTTTTTTATTATTTTATTTTATTATTTTAGCTTCAAACCTCCCAGTGAAAAATATTAAATATTCAAGGTAATAAAATAGATTATTATTTCTAGACTATATGTTCGGCCTGGCCCAAGGAGCGTCACCTGGGATACCCCTTGAAATAACCCCTAGACCACTGCATTGCAGGCAAGGCAAGGCACTTCCGCAGGTGATCCAGCTCGGCTTGCAGGCGCTCCCGCTCCGACACCATCTTCTGCTTCTGGCTCCTCAGCTCCTGCAGGCAGCCACGGAAAGGGAAAGGGGATGGTCAGTCAGGCACTGGACAGCTCGTAGGGCAGGGAATAGGGTGGGGGTGGTGTTGGGAATGGGGGCTGCGAGGAATGGCCAGTGCGGGAAAACGGGCACTACAAGGGATGGGTGCTGCAGGGCACTACAAGGGATGGGTGCTGCAGGGAATGGGTGCTGCAGGGTTTGGGATGTAGCAGGAGATGGGATATAGCAGGGTTTGGGACATAGCAGAGTTTGGGATATAGCAGGAGATGGGCACTGCAGGGTTTGGGATATAGCAGGGTTTGGGATATAGCAGGAGATGGGCACTGCAGGGTTTGGGATATAGCAGGGTTTGGGAACTGAAGAGTTTGGGATATAGCAGAGTTTGGGATATAGCAGGAGATGGGCACTACAGGATTTGGGATATAGCAGGGTTTGGGATATAGCAGAGTTTGGGATACAGCAGGAGATGGGATATAGCAGAGTTTGGGATATAGCAGAGTTTGGGATAGAGCAGGGTTTGGGAACTGAAGAGTTTGGGATATAGCAGGGGATGGACGTTGCACGGCATAGACAGAGCATGGATGGGGCAGTGCAAGGAATGGGAAGTGCAGGGTTTGGGATATAGCAGGAGATGGGCACTACAGGAAACGGGCAGTGCATGGATGGGGTAGTGCAGGAAATGGGCACTCCAGGGAATGGACACTGTAAGGAATGGACACAGAGTTTGGACACTGCAGGGAATGGACACTGCACAGGATGGGTACAATATGTGTAAATGGATGGGCTGTGGGAGGATTGGGTGCCTCGAGGTCAGATCCTGGGAAGGCTGGGTACCAGGGAAGGCTGGATGCCCAGGGGATGAGTGCCCAGAGAATGGGTGCCCAGGGGATGGGTGCCCAGGGGATGGGTGCCCAGGAGATGAGTTCCCAGGTGATGAGTGCCTGTCCCCACTCACCGCCATGCTGTGTGACAGCTGCTCTGCTGTCAGGCTCAGGGTGTAGTGCTGGGCCTCCAGCCGCCGGCACTGCGTCTGCAGCACTTGGCGCTCCAGGTTTTGTTCTGCAACATCCAAAGGACAAGGGCTGAGCACCAGCCCCTCCCACAGAAGGTGCCAGCCCTACTCTAGGCCTGCCCAGACAGCAGTGATTGCCCCCAGCATCCCAGAACATTCCCAACCCTGGCACTGCCTGTGGGGAATCATTAGGTCCCACTGGAAGGACACTGGGCAGCTGTGAATACACCGATTTTTAATGCATACATTAATTTTTGAGAAAACAACAGTGCCTGTTGCTTTCATGCTGCTCCTACACTGCTGGAGATCCCCCAGTGCTTCCCCAACTCATCCCAGCAGGAACCAGTGACACCTCCCACGGGAAACTAAAGCACAAATTGGGAATTCTACCCTCCCTGCACCCCCTTACCTTCTATATGTTCCTGGTAAGCTTCAAAAATTGCCTCGATCCCTTGCCACTTGGGCCTGGGGTAATCTTCCTCCTCTTCCTCCTCTTCCTCCTCCTCCTCCTCATCCTCGGAGGCCGAGTCCCGGGGGGGCAGTGGCCGGAGTGGCCCCTCGGCCGTGCCGTTGTGCGGGGGCCCGGCCAGGCGGGTGGACGCCTGCAGCTCCGGGATGTTGTAGTGGATGGAGGTGTCCAGCTTGTGGTTCTGCTCCACTGTCCCCCCTGTGGGCAGCCACAGTCAGTCCCTGTCCACTCCCCATGTTCCCTCAAGGCATTAATTCCCACCCTTCCCAGATTTTTCAGGGGCTCACAGCATCTTCTGTGGGTTTTTAATCACTCTTTGAGTGCTGGAGTGGTTTTATTTATTTCAATCACTAGACTGAGTGAGTTTGGAGGCTTTGGAGCTGTGTTATCCCTAATTTTTAGCTTCAGCAATAAGCTCATGGGACGCCACTGTCAAACCCTGGTGGGGGGGACATGGGGGTGATGTCCAAGACTCAACCAGCTTCCTGCATCCCTGCTTCTTTTTCTGGACATCGAGGAGAATTTCTTGATTGGTAGGGTTGTTAAACACTGGAAGGAATTGCCCTGAGAGGTGGTGGAGTCCCCATCCCTGAAGGGGCTCAAGAAGGGCTCAATGTGGGACTCAGTGCAGAATCTTAGTCTCCTGGAATCTTAAGTACCTTAGATTTGTAAGTTAGGCATGTAAGGAAGTTATTGTTGTGTGGTACAGTAAATTCTGTATTAATCCCTTGCTAAATTGTTTATATTATCAGTAACTTTAAATGTTGCTAAGTGCTGTTCAGTTTAAGTGCTGTTGGGCCTTTAAACATAACCTGTTGATCAAGTCCTGGCTCAGTTTAGCACAGGGGTCTACTCTGAACTTGTGACACAAGGGTCTTCCATATTCCTTTTTGTCCTTACCCCTTCCTAACCTTTTGTTTCCCCCTCTCCAGCCTCCAAGCCGATTATTTGGGGTTTATTTATTGACTTTGGATTTTTGTTTGCTTTTCCTCAGAGTGCTTTAACCATCCAATAAAGAGGAGAGTAAACCTTGCCAACGAACTTTGTTGTGACACTGCTTTTACACTAAACCTGTTTTTTCTGATACTTTTTCTGGCGACTCTTTAAGTGACTTTAATAATTCCTAACAACTCCCCGTTACCTTTGTGCTTCTGCAGCGCCTTCTGCGTGGACTGCAGCACCGACTCATGGAACTGGTGGGCAAATTCCTCGGCAATGAAGGGCTCCCAGGGCTTGCTCTTGCCGTTCATGCTGTGGGACAGCGGCACCGGGATGTCCTTGGGGAGGGGCCCCCTGACGTAGCTGAGGATGCTCAGAGCCTTCTTCCCGGGGTGCCCATCGCTCAGCCGGGGCTTCTCCGGTGCCGTGCCCGACTCCTTGGGCCTCGCTGGCTCCTGAGGTCTCAGCTGCTCTAACCTGGAGGCTTCTGCTGCTTTCGGCACCTCCGGCACGGAGACGGCGATGCCCACGGGTTTATCCAGGTCCAGCAGGAGCGGCGGCACTGGAGGCTCTTTGGGAAGAGGAGCAGCAGTTGGCTGTAGCCAGGACTCCGTGCACCCCTCAAGGCAAAGCTGTGCCCCCCAACCCAAGAGCCAGGGAAGGACTCGGGCGCTTACCAGTGCTGGGGGCACCGGGGCTGTCCCGCGGGGAGCTCTTCACCACCACGGCAGCTGGTGTGGTCTTCTGCTTCATGGCCTGCAGCATCTCCACCAGCTTCTCCTTGTCTGCAGCATGGGAAGCTGAGGTTTAGTGTAGCCTCTGCTCAGCAGAGCCAGCTCAGGGCCCAAGGCAGACCCCCCAGAGCACTCCCAACCCAAGCAGGCACAGGCCATGGCTGTTACCTTTCCTCTTCTCGGCGCTGATGTGCGTGAGGTTGAAGATGGTGAGGAAGCGTTTCTTCTCCTCGAAGTTGGGGCTGTTGTTCATCTCGTCGGGGCTGTAGCGGGTGGAGAGCGGGAGGCGCGGGGAGGGCGTGCGGCGCTTGTTCTGCACCGTGGGGGGAGAGGGGCTCCGCTCCCGCAGCATCCGCCGCCGCTTGCGCCGCTTCTGGCTCAGCAGTTCCTCCTTCTGCTGCTGCGTGGTGAGGCCGAAGAGCTGCAGGAACTCCAGCTTCTGGGGCGGCCAGGGGGAGAGAAGAGCAGGGTCATGCCCCGTCCTCATCTTCATCCCCACGCCCATTGTCATCCTCGTCTTCATTCCTATTCCCGTCCTCATGCATCCTCTCATCCCCGTTGTGATCCCCATCTCCATTCCCATCTCCATTCTTATCTCCATTCCCCATCCCTATTGTCATCCCCATTCCCCTCATCCTTATTTTCATTCCTGTTCCCATCCCCATCCTCATCCCACCCCCACTCCCATTCCAATGCCCACCCTTACCACCATCCCCATCTCCATTACCCACCCCCATTCTCATCATCCTCATTTTCATTCCTGTTCCCATCCTCATCCTCATCCCACCCCCATTCCCGTTCCAATGCCCACCCTTACCACCATTCCCATTTCCATCCCCAATCTCCATTACCCATCTCCCTCCCCATCCTCATCACCCCCACCTCTAACCCCCTCTGCAGACATGTGGAAATGGTGGCTTTATTGGGCACTGGGAACTGGTGAAAAGGAGGGGCCGCTCCCCCAGGGAGGGGACAGGGGGTGCCACCAGTACCTCAGAGGACGTGTCCAGCTTCAGCGGGGGCTGCTCAGCCACGCAGCGGAGATGGGCCCGCACCTCCTCCTCGTCGCTGTCGTCACAGGAGTCATCCAGGTCGTAGTAGTACCCTGGGGATGGGGAGAGGCTGGCGTGAGGCTGGGGACACCTTGGGGACCTGCTGGGATCCTGGGGAATCTTCTGGGACACAGGGGAACGCCACTGGGGATGGGAGTGCAGCAGGGTAGGATGTCAGAAGGGAGTGATGTGAGTCCAACGTGGGGCCCAGCAGGGTGGGGGGAGCCCTGTCCCCTCTCCAACAGCTGTGGGACCTCGGAGGGCATCACCCACCTCTCTTGGCATCTCTGTGGGATGGTGGCAGGGGGTCGCTGGGTGACAGGTTGGGGAGGCTGTGGCTGAGCCCCCATCCCACTGGAGTGGGGACAGCAATCCCAGCCCCTCCCAGCTCTCCATCTCCTCCTCACCGCTGTTCCCATCCCCGCTCCAGCAACCCCATCAATATTTAAAACCCTCTTATTAGCTCCAGTTCATCATTTATTCATCAGGCAAGTCTGGAGCGCAGGGTTTACCGAACTGCTCGGATGTGGGAACGTCGGCATCCCTGGGAGACCCCTGGCCAGTTCCTGGTGCCAGGGGGGGAAATCCCTGCTCCCTCACCTTTCTCACGGGCCTCCCGCCTCCGGCGCTCCTCCAGGTCCAGTTTGCTGACCAGCCTGCGGTGCTGCTGCACGAATTCGTCGTAGATGTACATGGGGTCCTGGGCACGGGGCTGGGGGGGCCGGTAGGGCGAGCTGGGCTTGGTGGCCTCGGAGAACGGGGTGGCTGGGGCTCTCTGCTGGCTCAGGATGCTCTGAGTGGACTTTTCCAGCTCAGCTAAGAAGGGGGTATGGGTGAAGGCCCCGTGCTCCGGGGCACCAGGCTCCCGTCCCGGGGGGTATTTCTCCAGAGTGTCCCTCTTCCTCGGCCCCTCCTCCAGCTTCTCTGGGCAGAAGACTCTCTCCACCTTTACCAGTGGGATGCCCTGGCGGCCGGGCTCGAAGGGTGCTGGGTGGCTGTGGAGGGCGTGGGGCTCGGGGAGGCGCCGGGGAGGGTCGGGGGGGCTCTCCATCAGCGAGACAGGGTTCCAGAGGGACGTGGTGACAGGGTGGTGCTGGGGTTTGGGGGAGATGAGGGGTGGGGGACCGCCAAAGTGCTGCCCTGGCTCCCGGCTGCTTGGCTCGTGGCGGCTTGATCCCAACCTGCAGGGAGAGGAGAGCACCGGAAAGGTGAGGAGCTGGCACTGCCACCGGAGAGCTGGCAGCACTCCAGCCCCGGGGGATTTTGGGGAGAAAAATCCCTGTGCGGAACACCCAGACGGGTTTGTGCATGTGGGGATCCCACAGTTGTCCCCTCCCTGCCACAAACCTGAGGGCTGGGGGCAGAGTTAAGGCTGTGCATGGGTGTGTTGGGCAGGGATGCGGCTGCATCCCAGGAGCAGTGGGTGGGAGACGCCAGCCTTGACCCCTGCATGGGGACAAGCGAGCCACCAGTCCTGCCACAGCCCCGTGGCCAGGGCAGTGCCCCAGTGCAGCCCTCCTCTGACAGCCAGAGCCAGAGCCAGCCCGTTTGCAGGATAAATATTTCATGTGCCCAAGCTGTGCATTTAACACTTTTCCGCTCCAGTGCCCCGGAGCTCCGCGTGCGGAGCAGCGGCTTCAGCTCGGTGCCGCCATCGAGTCACCACCGGCGGGGAGCACAGCCCATCCCCTCCCCAGGATGCAGGAAAAGGATGGGGATGGAATATCCCCAGCTGCAGGTGTTTCGGGGTGACCTTGCTATCTCCTCTCTATTTTGGGGTGGGAGGAGCGGATGGGGAAGGGAGCCCGCGGCGGGCGCTCGCCTTTGTGCCGCCCCGTGATCCGCTCCTTATTATCCTCCATGAGCCGCGCTAATCCCCTGGATACCCAAAAATAACAAAGGGAGCAGGCGGCAGAGCTGGCTGGATGAGCTTGCACTGCTTAAGTGCTCAGCCACGGGGGTGAGCAAGGCTTTGTCAATCAATCCGGGGGTGTGGGCACGCTCTGCTGCCCCCCAAACTGCCCAGGCTCGGCGCAGGTGCCCCCAAAATGAGGCATCCATTGCCCAGCCCCACTGCCTGGGAGGGGGAAGCTGCAATTAGTGGTGCTGGTGGCTGGGCAGCACCTGGCAACTCACCGCTGGCCCTCGGCCACCTCCCGGGCTCGGCGCCTGCCGCCGCGCAGATGTCGGGCACCAGGAACGCCTGGCACTGCCAGCACAGCCGGTCTGGCTGGCACTGTGTGGCAGGAACCTGCTGGCACCGGCCAGGCACCGTGGCTTTGGCTCAGGGGATGTGTGAGGGGCACGGCCGTGGGGTGGTGGATGCCTGATGAGGGGCAGAGCTGGGTAATGGGGTGGACACAGCCACAGGTTGAGGGGAAAATCCTATAAATCATCCTATCATGGCATCATGGAATGGTATGGGGCAAAGAGACCTTAAAGATCATCCTATTCCACCCCCTGCCATGGGCAGGGACACCTTCCACTACACCAGATTGCTCAAAGCCCCGTCCAGCCTGGCCTTGGACACTTCCAGGGATCATTGGGCAGCCACAGCTTCTCTGAGCATCCTGTGCCAGGGCCTCAGCACCCTCACAGGGAAGCATGTCTTCCCACTATCCCATCTAACTCTCTCTATATAAAGACATTCCCTCTGTACTATCACTCCTTTCCCTCGTCCAAAGCCCCTCTCCAGCTTAAGATACAGATATTCCAGCAAGGACAGCTGCAACACAGGAAAACACAGCTCAGTTTTGGGGGAAAGTATTGCCCTTGGAGCAGGGCTGGCAGCATCCCTACCTGGGGTGCTCGGGACGGTGCTCGGGCTCAGCTTGGCTCGGGGCACGCCCTATGTCCAGGTGCTGCTCCAGCACTTGCTGCCGGAACTCCGAGACTTGGGATTGCCGATCCTCCTTCTCCTGGCGCAGCCGGCGCTGCCGGGCCAGCCACTTCTCCTCCTCGTTGGTGCGGTGGATGAGCAGCGCCGTGGCCGCGCTGCTTCCGGGCAGAGGGAACACGCTGTGGTTGGGGATGAGGCTGGGCACGGGGTGGTGGGATCCTGGTGGTGGGTGCAGAGGGTGCTGGATGGGTTTTGGCGTGGGCAGCACCGAGTCCTTGAGTTTGTCTGCGGTGGAAAAGGGGTGATGGAGAGTCAGGGAAAGAGGGAGGGTGTTTTGGGGCGAGTGTTTGTTGCTGTGGGTGGCAGGGACCCGGAGCTGTGGGGCTGCCACCGGTCAGAGCTCAGCACAGGGGGCTGCCCACTCGCTGCCAGCCCAGCTGCCCCACATGCACCGGGCACGGTGCCAGCCCAGCCCGAGTCAGATGGCACAGGCACCGCGCCGCCGCTCCGAGCTGCCGCAGCTGGGCTCCTGGCAAAGCTCCTGGCAGCCAGGACAGCCCATCCCCATCCCCAGCCACCTCCCGGGGCCACCAACCCCCTCAGCTTTGCCATCTGGAGGGGAGAGGGGACCAAGGCAAGCTCTGCAAGGCGAGCGTTACCTGCTCTGCTGGGTGCCAGCGGCTCCACCGGCTTGCCCCGCTCCTCGGCCGGGTGCCCCCGCAGCCCGTGCAGCTCCGCCACGGGGAGGAAGGGCCCCTCCATGGCTTTCACCATGCTCAGCTCCTTCTCCCGGGCACGTTCCCGCTGCCTCTCCAGCTCCCGCTCCCGCTCCTTTTCCCGCTCGCGCTCCAGCTCCTTCTCGCGTTCCCGCTCCCGTTCTCGCTCCTTCTCCCGCTCCCGGTCGGCTTCTCGCTCCCGCTCCTTCTCCCGCTCCCTCTCCCGCTCCCTCTGCCGCAGCTCCTCGTCCATTTGCAGCCTGCAGAGAAAAATCAAAAAGAAAAGCACCAACCCCAAACATCCTCCCTTGGAGCACCCCTAAAATCAATCCTGGATGCCTGTCAGCACGCTCTGAATCACCCTTCAACCTTCCCAGCACCCCTGGGCACCTGTCAGCATCCTCTGCAGCACCCCCAAATCCCTAGTCACCTGTCAGCATTCCTAGAGCATCCCAAAACCACCCCTGGTCCTCTG
Organism: Sturnus vulgaris; assembly: GCF_052056855.1. Taxonomy (NCBI): domain Eukaryota; kingdom Metazoa; phylum Chordata; class Aves; order Passeriformes; family Sturnidae; genus Sturnus; species Sturnus vulgaris. The sequence continues at coordinate 19,389,021 of NC_142254.1, forward strand.
TCAGCATCCTCTGGAGCACCCCCACCCATCCCCCCCACCATCCATGCCCTTCCGTACCTCTCGGCTGCCAGGCTGGAGATGCGCTCGGACTGCAGGGCGGACAGGGAGGAGTGGGAGAGCTCGGGGGGGTACCGGACCCCCGAGAGGTGCAGGTGCATGGCCGAGGGGTGCAGGGGTGGCAGCGAGCCCGGCGCTGGCAGCGGGTAGAAGGGGGTCCTCAGTGCCGACAGGCAGTACGACTCATCCATCCTGGGGAGACAGGGATGCTCAGACGGGCAAAGAACCCCTCAATTCCCCTCCCAGGAGCCAGATGGGGGCTGCCTTCTACTGGGAGAAAGGGATGGAGAGCCCCCAAACGCCCTCAATGGATCATGCTCCCACCTCCCAACACCCCAAAGCTCATCCAGTGGTATCCCAAGGCTGGGAGGTGCCCACCTGAAGGCAGGATGAGGGAAGGGGTGATGTGTCAGGTAGCTGGGGTGGTAGTAGGCGGCGGCAGTGGCCGGGTCGAGGCCGAGGGGAGGCAGGGAGGACATGCGGAGATCCTCGGCCGTGTGGTAGGGACGGAAGCTCCGCAGGTAATCCTCGGTCACCGCGCTGGGAGGCACCACGTGGTGGACCGGCCGCTGCAGGCTGGGGGGCAAGGAGATGGTCACCACCCCTGGGCAGGTCACCATCTCCCTGGGGGAGATGTCACCTCCCCCAGGTGACACCAGAGCTCGCAGGGGACGCCCGCATCCTGCAAACCCGTCCATCCCGAGCAGACTCACTTGAGAGGCGGGAAGCGGGAGTCCTGGACCACGGAGCTGGGGGGCAGCCCGAAGGAGTAGGGTGTCCCCAGGAGGTGGGAGGGGACAGTGGGACCCCCCGCTTTCTCCTGTGCGAGGGGGGGCTCCGAGATGAGGCGCTCGCGGCCGGCGCTGCTGCTGCTGCCTCGTGACCCTGCTTCCTGCTGGAAGGCAAAGGGGCAGGAATGCCAAGATGGGGGACAGCAGGGGATGGGGAATTCCTGCTGTGTCCCCACCCCAAGACCCTCAGTAGGTCTCCAGCGTGCCCTGGCTAGCACCAGTACCCAGGGAAGGATTCATCCACCAGGGCATCTCCTCCATCCAGGCTTTGGAAAGGCAGCTGGAAGCGTGGGAGGGTCTGGGAGGCTACACCAGGGGGGCCCCAGTGGGAAAGGAGGTGCTGAAGCCAGGGCAGAGCTGAGGGCAAGACACCCATTACCTGCCTGGAGATTTATGGCTGCTTTGTTCTCCCGAGCTATTAATCATCCGGGGAGGAGTGACACGGCCGGGGGGAAATCCAGGCGGCCTTTGATAAGGGCCATAACCCAGGGGTCAGCCCACAATCCCCCCGGCATCAGCACCCTCCCACAGGGCCTCAGCCGCTTTCCATCAGCTCCCACCCCTGGTGTCAGGATGAAGGTCACTCCCTCCAGCTGGGGAGGGACCCCTAGCAAAGGGGGAACAACTTGGGGTGACAAGAGACCCCACAGGATCTGACAATTAGTGGGGCGACTCCCCAGCAAAGCAAGTTTTGGTTTAAAAATTATTATTTTTCATTGCATCATCTCCATTTAGCAGCTCAGGAGGAAGACGATGGCGGCACCTACAGCATCCCCCTCCCCACCGCAGCCCCTCCAGGGCAGGGGCAGCCCCAAGGTCACCACAAAGGGCACGGTGTCCCCCCCTGGCCACCACTCCTGCCGCCTGCGCGGAGCTCATTGTGCGTGCCAGGCTCTGCTCTAATTACCTCCCATCTCGGATTGTCTGCCAGACAATCACCACGCTCGGTTAACCCCCACACCGGGGGGGACACGGGGGTGACACCGGGCTGGGGAGCTCCCGGACACCCCACACACCCCTCTGAGCTCCCGAGGATCACAGTTCCATTTATTTTTTTCCTCCCCACCCCTGCCCCCAGCGTTTCTCATCCCCTAGCCTCGCCTCTCCGCTTTGTGGTTTAATTAGTCTTTCCAAGTGGCATAATCCCCCCGGGAATCTGCTTGTAGCATGCGGAGGAGAGGAGAACCACTAACGATGCTTCTTAATTAGCTGCTCTCCCCCCACTCCTCACCCCCCCCCCCTCCTCCTCCTCCTTCCTCACACTCCCCTCCGGATGGCAGCCCGGGGATGATGGCAGCAGGGGGACGATGGTGACACAGCTCAGGGACACAGCGGGGAGGGGAAGGGACAAAATGTGGGCAGCCCAGTGATCCCACGGTAGCCCTCCATCCTTCAGGGGGGCCAGGCAACCCCCGAGCACAGCCATACCTGTCTGCCCTCGCTCCTCCAGACCCCGTTGACCGTCTTGGTGGGGGCGATGGTGACGACGGGCGGCGTGCTGGGCACGCTGTGCCCCCCTGGGGGCACGATGATGGGGCCCATGGGGCCACGTTTGGGTGTGCTGGCGGGGGAGCTGTGGTTGGTGGCCGGTGAGGACACTGGGGACGACTCGCTGCTTAGTGAGGACCCTGGAATTAAATCAGAAATTGAAATAAGTTAGGAAAACAGCAGTGAACTGGATGAAACCACCCTCTGAAGGAGCTGGAGCCATTCGTGACAGGATGTGTCACTGCAGGGAGCACGGGTGGGGCACTGGGATGCACTCAGGGCGTTCAGCATCCTGCCAGACTCCCAAACTGGACCCACATCCTCCCATCCCAGAAGTTCCCAGTGGTGCTGAAGGCTCCACCCAACACAGTGGGACGGGGCAGCCTCTTGCTCCCACCTAACAGGGACTGCCAAACCTCACAAAACCCCTCAGCACAAGTGACACCGATGTGATGCCGGCCCCAGACAGCCACATCTTCCCAAGGCAAACCCAGAGACTCCTTAATCCAGCTGCAGAAGTTGTCACGGACAAGCCAGGGCCTCTGGAGACACTGGGATGAAGGAGTGACTCCCTGAAACCCTTGGGCAAGGCTTTGGTTTCATTTGCATAATACATCTGTACTTTAACTTATCCCCACCCTAGGGATGCTGGCCATATTTCCAAAGGAAAAATAAAAAGGGAGTGAAAGTGGAGAACAGGAAAAGCAGAGAAATACAAATTCCACATTAACCGGGGCACAGGGAGCCTGGTGTCTTTTCCATAGAACACTTCCCATTCCCCAAACACAGCTGGGCAGTCTGGGGGGGCTCTGAACCCCCAAACTCTGCTCCCTCCATCCCAGAGCCTGGGTTAGAGGGAGATTCCAACATGCCAGCAAGGATCAGCTGTCGGAAAGTGAGGAGTGGGCTGTGCTCCCAGGATGAGGTGACAGCGATGCTCCCAGGCAGTGGGCAGGGCATGGAGAGAGGCTTCGGCTCCCCTGAGCGTGCAGGGTGTCCCCTCACTTTCCTGAGTGTGCAAGGCCACTCCCCTGAGAGTGCCAGCCATCTCCTGTCCTGTGGACACAGCAGGACACAGCTCCTCACCCTGCACCCCAACTCCATCCCCTTGCCCTCTCCTCACGCCACACACCACCAGGAGGGAACCAGGAGGCTGGGAATGCCAGGGGAAGCAGGAGCATCCCCGGGCAGCAGAAGGGATGCTGGGTGGGAAGGATGCTCCAGAAGGACGCTCTGTGGGAAGGATGCTCAGCAGAGCAGAGGCCAAGCGGAGCATCCCCGCTGCCGGCCGCCCTCCCTGATTAATTATTCCCGAGTCGCTCCGAATCGCTTTCATTTGAAGAGCAGCAAGGCTGGGGGAAGGAGAAAGGCTGTCCCCGACAAAGGAGGCCGATTTGACACCCACTGAAGTCTATCTTGTCAGCGCAAGGCCAACAACAATTAGCAGCCTAATCCCCTCTGAGCTGGGAAGCCATTACTCACCACGCGATAGCGTTAACAATCAATACCATCACAATGAGCCCGGCAATTAATGAAGCTAAAGTCTTACTTCAGAACCTTAATTCTCGCTGTGTGGCTTTAAACGGGAGGGTTTGTGATCGTTATAATTAACTGGTGGTATTCAGCCAGGAGTTAGTCAATGAAACTAATCTGGATTGGAGATGACAAGAGGCACAGTGTGATGGTGTCACCTTTGTTTTCTGACCTCCCGCTTCCCGCTCAGCGATAGCAGATTAGCAGCCCGGGCTGACAGGCAAATGTAATTAACAGCTGAGACCCTGACTGGAGAACTGGGGAAAAAAGAAGGGAAGGAGGGGTGGAATAAAACCCACCCTGCGGACAGCCTCGGGCAGGACAAGAGGCAGCAGCCCCCGGGCAGGCGGTGGCTTTGTGGGGCTTTGCTGGGAAGGGGTCAGTCAGGATGAGCCTTGACAGTTTGGGATGCTCTGGAGCAGTAGGATATCCCTAGGGATGTGCCAGCACACCTGTGAGCCCATAAAGCTGGAAAAAATACAGTGATCCTGTGTGGATCTGGCATCTGCCAGAGCGGAGCATCTCCAGAGGTGGGAAGGGAAGTGGAGTGAGCATCTCCTGTTGTGGGAAGTGGGTGAGGATTTGAGGGAAAAGCAATTCGTTTCCTGGTGCTAAAAACCACAGCAAGGAGAAAAACCCCCTTCCCAACACACACCCAAACCCACACGGATCAAAAACCTCTGGGATGGGTGACTTGAGGCACCCAAATGGGCAAGGGAGGGGTTTTTGAAACAAACTACGAAAGTGTTAAGGGGAAATCCAAAAACAATGTGACTGCTTCTCTCCAGTGCCATAAAATCCATGCCCAAACCTGATGATGTCCCTTGGGATGGGCTGAGCAGCACAGGGAGGGCACAAACTGTGGGGTGCGAGGCGAAAATAAATCAAAATAATTCCCCAAACTCAATCAATCGCTCTAAAGGAAGCAGATGGGTTCCAGAGGAAGCAGCTGGGAAAAACCAGGAGCTTCCAGAGAGGATGAAGCATCACCAAGACCTGGTTCCCTCAGAGTTACAGGGACCTGCTATCCCCACACATTTCCTTGGGAGCAGCCAATGCTTCAGGTCATGGCTGTGCCAGAGATTTTGGGGCTGCAGGGAGGGTCATGTAGATGGTGCTTCCAAAAAGGATTTTCCAAAAAGAGCCTTGCAAAAGGGGTCTTGGAAAAAGGATTGTGCCAAAAGGGCCTTTTAAATAGGGTCTTCCAAAAAGACTTTGCAAAAAACATCTTGCAAAAGGGTTGGGTGTCTTTTCCAGGGATCAAAGTGTCCAAGCACTGATCCAAAGGGAACACCCACCGATGCAAATAGCAGGGATAAAGACTATTTCATCCTAAATTGATGATACCAGCAGTCTCCTAAAACACTTCCCAGCCCGGAGACTGGCTGCCTCCCCTCTGGGTGTGGAAGCCCTGGAAATTCCCATGAGATATGCTCCATGAGGAAAGGGAGACCTCGGGGTGCTCCAGGTATGGAGCATGACCAGGGGATATAGGGGATCCTACAGTAAACACAGTCCCAGTCCATGTACAGCTCTGCCTGGCAGTGTGGGGCAGTTATGGGGCAGGCCAGGGGCTGTGGGGCATCCCAAAGGCTGTGGGGCACCCGCAAGCTGCTCCAGAAGCAGCTCACACCCACATCCAAACAGAGACAGGGGGGTGTGATGGAGGATGTGGGAGACAAGAGCTGGGCACCTCCTGGAGCTGTTCAGCTGGGAAATTCACCTGGGGAAATATCAAATTTGGGGAAACTCCAGCAAAAGTAGCATGGTGGGAAGGAGCAGGGCTGGTCCCAGGGTACAGTGAGCAACGCAGCACTCGGATTACTCCGGATGAATTGAATTCCCAAACTGCCCCCTCGAGACACGACAACAGGAGAAGGCATAGCTGGGAAATGACAGGAAAACACCAGCTCCAGCTCCTGGGAAAGGCACCAGTGTTTGTCCCCACCCTGTCCTTGCCCCTGTCCCTGTCCCCACCTCTGGGCTCCTCGGCTTGCTTGGCGAGCTTGCGGAGGGCGGCGGCGAAGCTGGAGGAAGGTGCTGCCTGGACGGACAAAGTGCTGCTGGCAGCGGGGCTGCCATTGGGAACGATGGAGCCGTTCAGGGGGGACGGGGTCAGGGGGCTCACGGTGGCAGTGGTGCGGGTGGCCGTGGAGAGCATTCCTAGGGACGGCGACTTCGGCTCATGGCTCATGCCTGTGAATGAGACACACCGGGTTAGACACGTGGAGACAGGATCTTCAGTTCCCCCTAAAACCTTTCCTCTAGTTCACCATGCCGCCCCAAAATGCACCCCGAGTTCAGAGATGGGGGGAAGCGTCTCCCAGCATCCCACTGAACCCCTGGATGATGGAGCAGGAGGGCTCAGCAGAGCTCCGCAGGGATGGACAGAGTGTTTTGGAGGGACACAGGGACTTCAGCATCCTGATGGAGGTGACGGGGAGAGGCACAGTCCCCTGACTCGCATGGTGCTGCCAAAACCCAAAGGACCACTGCTGCACCCCTAACTGCCACTGTTGCACCCCCAAATCTCAGACACTGCACACTCAAATCGCCACCACTGTACCCCTAAATCCCCAATATTGCATCCCTGGATTTGCAGCACTGCGCCCCCAAACTTCCACTGCTGAATCCCTGGATTAACAATATTTGATCCCTAGGTCTTCAGAATTGCACCTTCAAATCCCCAGTAACACATCCCTGGATCCCCAGAACTGCATCCTTAAATCCCCATCGCTGCACCCCCAAAACCCCGATACTGCATCCCTGGATCCCCAGCACAGCACCCCCAGCTCCCCACACTGCACCTTCAGATCCTCACGCCTCAAATCCCCATCACTGCACCCCAAAGCCCCGAGTTGCTACAGGGCACAGTGACCCCAAAAGTGAGGTTCAGGTGCTGAGCAGGAGGGTGCAGCCCTCCCCGAGCTCCCCCAGCTGTCACACCAATCGCTCCAGGGCTCTCCACCTCCCAAAACAGCAACTGCTGATGTCAGGGGCCCTTAAAATAGACTTCACCCAGCAGCTTCATTAACACCAGCCTAAAATTAGCCCGGCTCCCAGGTGGGCAGGAGGACAGGGGGGTCGTGGGGCAGCCCCCAACTCTCAGCAGGCCTGGAGGCAGCTCGAGGCATTGAACACCTGGAGCATCCTCTGCAGGGAGGGTGGATGGAGCATCCCCGGAGCATCCCGCGGATGGGCAGGCAAGCACTGCGGGCGCCGCGGGAGCCGGGGGGGCACGGGGGGCACTCAGCGTTGATTAATCTTTGCCCCCCGGCCCCAGGAGAGGCGGCCGGCGCGGCGGCGCGCTCCCCTCTGCCCTCATTATACAAGCATTTATTAACTCCGGTGCTCTCAGCCATTGACTGCCGCCTTGTCGACACGCTCGGCTCATGTAAATTCATTACCAGAACAGCTGGGAAGCCAACCCGCCACGCCAGCCTGGCCCCGGCACCCCTGGGCTCTGTGCTGGCACCCCCGGGCTCTGCTCCAGCCCCGGGTGAGGGTTCGGTGCCAACCCCAGAGAGAGGTGGCACCGGGATCTGCCTGCAGCACCAGGCACCCACGCATCATCCAAAGGGGACACGGCACTCCAGGCACAGCTTGCAGCTCCCATGCACCCCTGAGCATTGCCCCACATTCCCCAGGCACTGCCCAGCATCCCTTTGGCACAGCTCTGCATTCTCCCAGCACTGCCCCACAGCCTCCAGGCACTGCTCCATATATCCCAGGCACTGCCTGGCATCCCCTTGGCACAGCCCTGCATCCTCCAGGCACTGCCCCACATCCACCAGGCACAAACCTGAATCCCCAGGCTCAGCCCTGCATCCTCCAGGCACTGTCCCACAACCTCCAGGCACAGACTCAAACACTTCCCAGTGCCCCCCAGTTCCTCCCCACCTATTAACCCCAAATTAACCCCCCCGTTTCCAGCCCCAATCCAGGTCTGGAGACGCTTTCCCAGCCACCCGGTGGGATCAGCAGGCTGGCACACGGGCACGGGGCTGGCTGCAGGGTATCACCCGTGTGATGCTCAGCTGATCCCAGCGGCCCCAAACGCCTCTCGGCCAACTCATGATCCCAACGGGATTTTCCAGGCGAGCTCAGGGCAGCAGGGAGCGGGCGAGTGGCCGGGCAGCGTGCGGGGAGCTCGAGTGCCCCCCGGGCTGAGCTGTGCCGCTGCCCCAGCCGCGCTCCAAACCAGTTCTGCCGCTCCCTCCCGGTGATAAAATCGGCGCCTCCACCCCGGCTGGGGCCCGAGCAGCGCCGCTCACCCGCCGTGCCCCGCCGGCGCTGGCGTCCGTCTGTCCAGGCGTCCCTGGGCTGCTCCATGGGACAGCTGCCAGCTGGGGAAACTGAGGCACGGAGAGCTGGCTGGGCGGGAGCATCCACACGGGACGGGACGGGACGGGACGGGACGGGACGGGACGGGACGGGACGGGACGGGACGGGACGGGATGGGATGGGATGGGATGGGATGGGATGGGATGGGATGGGATGGGATGGGATGGGAAGTGGGGTTGCCACGCTGCATCCCCCCCATCCCTCCGGCATCCCATCCCTGGCACAGTGTAGGTGGCACTCACCCCTGCGGGTGGCTGGGGACGCCGTGACGCCCCACGGTGAGGTGGGGCCCCCCCAGCTCTGCCCCTCCCCGGCTGCTTCTCTCAGCAGGCAGATCCGTGTGGAAAAACAGGTCAAGTTTGGTGCCTGGAGCAGCCCGGGGTCATGGCAGCGGTTGCCTCACCAGGGCGGGGAGATGAACCCCAAAACGGGACATGCTGTCTCTCCGCTGTCCCCAGCCCTGTGTGGGTACAGGGCTGGCACTCTCACGTACACCTCCCTTTGGAAAATGATGCCTGTACCCCACACACACAAAGGCAAGGGGGCTGTGGGGGCCACCTGGATCCCCCGCTGAGGCCACAAGGGAGGTTAGGGAGCGGGGAGCAGGCGATGTGTCACCCTGTCCCCGTCCCTCCCACAGCATGTGCCCGGGCACAGCAGTACAGGGAGTGTCTGGCATTCCCGGTGCCCGCTGGCTGCCTGCCCGCGGGAGCAGGCAGAGGAGGAGGAGGAGCGGGGATGGCAGGGTCACTGCCACGCTCCCCTCACCCTTCCCGCAGCGCCACACATGGCACTCGCCATGGGGCTGGCATCTCCGACGGCACAGGACCCCAAACCCCTGACTCCTGGAGCGGCGCTCCCGCCCCCCCGAACCCCCGCATCCCCGGCTCAGGGCTGGGAGCCGGGAGCTGGGAGCGTGCCATGTTCTCTCCATCTGCTCCTGATGATGCTGGCGGGTTTTTTGGCAGCGGGAGCCTCCTCCGGCAGCGAGAGCAGAACCAGTCTGGCTGCCTGGTGGGGCTGGAGACAAATAAAACCCCTTGGCAGCCGCTGCGGGCAGGCTGGAGCGGGCAGCGAGGGGCAGGGATGGGCTCCCAGCGCCCAGAAATCCCTGGGCACGGCGTTCTGCTGTCGGGAAATGGAAAGTGGGCAGGTTTAGCACCTTGGCTCCCGATTGCCCCCTTCCCAGCACCTTGAAAGGCCTCTAATGAGCGTGGAGTGCCCTTGGGAGCAGATTGCCATTGAACTCGACCTGCACCAGCCGCCCGCTCTTACAGCAGCTATTTTGAGCTGCCGGGCTCCCAAGTGCTGGAACTAATAATTTATTACCAAATACGATCAGGCAGCAGCTCCAGCCCCTGGCAAATGGAGCGGAAAAAAACCCAGTGCGGTGGGAGGCCGAGGGAGTGGGGAGAGACGAGCATCCTGCATCCTCCTCCCCCGGGATGGATCCGCACCCACCCCGCAGCTGGGACGGAGCCCACTTGGCCAAGCCCTCTGGAAAGCTCCACCACGCTCACTGCTGATGGTTCCCCAAGGGATTTGGGGTGATGAGGTCCCCCCTCAGCCTTTCCCCCCTCTCCCAGCGCCTCTGCTCCCGCTCCGGAGCCGCATCCAGCTGCACGCTCCAAGCAGGAACAGCTGCTCTGCATGGATTTTCAATGCTAATGGCCTCGCATTGTCAGCACCCCCCTTCCCTCTGCCTGAATGCAGCGGGCAGAGCCCCAGGATGGAGGGCAGGGGGCCAGGGCCAACACGTGCCCATCGTCCCCTTGTCACACACCCTGCCACCCCCTGGGGCAGGGGACAGGCAGAGGGGAGAGGCAGAGGGGACAGCTCCTCTCCCGGTGATGTCCTGCAGAGCCGCCGCACGTTTTCCACCCCTCATTAAAGCAGCTCTGCTGCTGCACCTCCAGCATGCTCCATTAATTAATTAATTGATCGATCGCAGCCCGCGCTCCTGCCTTCCCCCCCCACTTCCCAGCACACAGCTGAAATGAAGGGAGGTGACCAGCCTTGGTGTCCCCAAGTGTCCCCAGGCGCAGAGAGACGCAGACACAGCCTCTGTCCAATTTTAGGGTGCTCAGGGCAGAGCATCCTGGGAACATCCCCCATTCCCTTGGAGGGGCCTGGATGGGTTCCCCACGGTGAGGAGCACCTTAGTGGGAAAGGCTGGGATTTGGGGCTCCCCGTGGAGCCTGGAACGGCACCGAGCACCCGGCGCTATTATCCGGCTGGGCCTCCATCGATCACTCCTCCATGGACCATTGATCTGGCAAACGACAACAAGCAAACTAATAAGAGCTCGTTTGGAGGGCGCAGCGCTGGGGATGGAGGGATGCTGGGTGGCTTCTCTCCCTTCCTGGCCTTCCCAAGGCCCAGCCAAGCAGCCCTGGGAGCTTTTTCAGCCCTCAGGAAATCGAGCCAGGGAAAGATTTACTTGAAAGCAACTTTCTACCCCGTTTCTGCCCTGTTTCGAAAAAATCAAGCCCCTGTGCCCCAAGGGTGCTGCTGGGCCCTGAACTCCACTCTATGGTATCAAAGGTTGGGTTGGTAGCCCCTCGTGGCTCCTGATGCCCAGACCCCAGTGCCAGCTGTCTCCTGAGGATCCCTCTGCTTTGGGGGAAGCGGGGTACAGCCCTCACCCCTCCACACTGCTGTCTTCTGGGCACTCCATGGGGCTGCCAGGCATCTCCTGGGGGAGACTGGGCATTGCATTGGGATTCTGGGAATGGCCTGGGGGAGACTGGGCATTGCACTGGGATACTGGGAATTGCCTGGGAGAGATCTGGGAACGGCACTGGGATGCTAAGAGAGAGTTGGGCACTGCATTGATGGGCATTTAATGGCATAGCCAGGCAGTGTTTGGTGCTGTCAGGCACTGCAGAGTGGCATTAAATGGTGCCACTGGGCACTCCCTGCAGCCACTGAGCATTGCACAGCAGCACTGGGAATTGCACAGTGCTGCTGGGCATCCCATGGAGGCGGCACTGGGCATTCCCAGATGCCACAGGGCATTGCACAATGGCACCGAGCATTCCACAGAGCCGTTGGGCAACACCTGGGTCGGAGCCAGGTGCCACACGGCGCTGCCAAACCTTGCACAGCACTACCTGCCACGGCACAGCCCGAGAGCAGGCAGTGCCTGGCACATCCAGGCTGCCCTCCCATGCCCACATCCCCGTGCCCCATGTCCCCACGTCCCCAGGCTGGCGCAGGCGTGCAGCAGCAGTGCATTGTTTTGGGCGCAGGATCCCTTGCCCAGCAGATGGCAGGTATAACAAAGCAGCTTGCTGCGGCCAAGCCAATTATTTATCTAATTATGATTTACCACTTAACCACATGATCTTTCTGCAGAGTTGTAGGCAATTAAAACCAGGGTGATTATGTGGATTATGCAAATCGGCTGGAGCCGAGCGAATAAAATTGGAGATTAGAGTTTCACGCAGGCTGGATCTTGTGTGGGGCAGGTCCTGGAGGGGCAGGGGCAGGGCAGGGGGCTGCAGGCAGGGCAGAGGAGGCAGGGCCACGGGGCTGCAGGCAGGGCAGGGAGCCAGGACTCAGCCAAGGAAAGGAGCTACAGGACACAGTTGGGAAGTGCCAGAACAAGGTGAGCAGATGCCTTGTGCCACCCCCCTGCAGCATTGGGGCCAAAAACTGCCCCCATCATGGGGGGTGCCCACAGGGGACCCCCGGTGACTCTGTTGGCACCAGGGACTCCCCAGCATCCATCCCCAGCTGCACCCCAAAAAACAGAGAAGGGTTCCACAGTGCAGACCCCATCCCTCACCCCATCCATGGGGCACCTCATGGCAGGCTTCAGGGGCAATGAATAACAGGTATTAATGATGAGTACTAATAACGGGCATTAATAATGAGTATTAATAAGGAGCATTAATAACGCTGCCTGGCAGATTACGCCGCCCGCCCGGCTCGATATGAGATTTATGGATGGCGTGAAGTCCGGAAATACAGGAGTATTAATGGTAATTCCTCGTGTCCTAGCAAAGGTCACAGGCAATCTCCATCAATCCTGCTGCAGAGCTGGGGGTCTGGCCAGGATGGGGGGTCTGGCCAGGATAGGGGGGTCCAGGCAGGATGGGGGTCCCCCTTTCGCCCCCGGGGTCCCCCTTTCGCCCCCAGGATCCCCCAGCAGTTTCTGGTGGTGCAGATGGGTCAGAGCAAAGGTTTTACCTTGGGATAAGAAATTATCCCTGGCAAAGAGTGAATTTGCTGTGTGGATTTTCATTTTCCCAATACCATCTGCTCCCGATGGGTGCCCCATGTCCTCAGCTTTGAGCTATGAGATGTTGTGAAGGTCCAGGGAAAATCTTGGATTTTTCCAAGCCTGGGAGCACCTGCAGTGTCACCAGGGCTGCCTTGATGGGTATTTCCCTTTCCATAGAGTCCCACAAAAAAATGAGGAAGGTTTGAAGGAGCAGAGATATCCCTTGAGCCAGACTCTGCTGGGGATGGGGACACGCTGCCAGCATTGGTGGGACAGATCCAGCACGTTCCTCATTGCAAGGAAGATCAACCAAAACCCCAATGAGGGGAGCAGATCCCTCTTCTCTTCCCACGCTGGGATTTAGGGTGATTAACACCAGTGATCCCATGTGCCAGTGCTGGGAAGGCCGGCCCGTGCCCCCATGAGCAGCATCTTCCCTTTTTGCCTACAGTAATCCTCAGCCTTTCCAGCAAATTATTAAAATTCACTTATATTTAATCTGCCTGCTGGAATTAATTGAATTTTTACGCTTGGCAAATGTCAGTGGGTGCACGCTGCCTCCCAACGGGGACCCGGCTGCAGGTGCAGCGGGCACAGCCCACGGCTCTCACCACCCTCCAGGGATAAATCCCACCCTGGAGCAGGGCACAGGCTGCCCACAGGCCCCACTGGCAAGGGTAGTGGGATGCCAGGATGCCAGCACCCTCCCAGCTCTGCAGGAATGCTCAGTGACACCAGGCGTGCATCCCTGTGAAGGGAGGCTCCCCAAATCCCATGGGATTCCAACTGTGGTGGCTTTGGAGGGGACATGGGGAGCCCCTCTCTCCCTTTCCCACACATCCGTGCTGGAGATGCCAGCGCCCTGCCTGGCATTGTGTCGCCCTCCGGGTGATGAGAACCTTCCTCCCCTCCCCATCCTCCTCCTCCTCCTCGCAAATTGCCAAAGCATCTAATTTGCCCGCTGGGAAGGCCGAGGGAAAAGAGGCTCTATTTTGCCGGTAATAAGCCCTCCAGACAAAGGCGGGATGAGCCATTCAGAGCCGGGAAGGGGGAAGGGTCCGGCCCCACGCCAGAGCCGTGCCAGGGGCTTGGGGAAGCCAGAAATTCCCTCCTTGTCGGGCGAGCCAGCACTGGGACACACACACAGGATGGGACGCTCACCCCAGCATGACCCCGGGATGGGACACACCAGCCACGGCGCTGGGGACACTCCCGCCCTACAAACTGACCCCAAATCCCAACCCCACGTGGCCTCACTCGCTGTTGCCCCCGGGAACAGCCCCGTTCCCTGCTCGGGGATGCTCCCCTCTCCAATGGAGAAGTTCACGGTCGACCGTGGAGTTCACGGTCGGCAGGAGCCACGGGGGACCCCGGGCCCCGGCAACTTCCAAACTTGACTGGCGCTTGCCCCCCTCCACCGCCCGCCCGGGATTATCATAAATTAAGACGTAATTACTCCATGGAAATTTACAGCACAAAGCTGCGGCGCTAACAAGTGTGTTTGGCGGCACCGGGGGGAGATACAAAGCGCTATTGTCTGGCAGGCGCCAAAAAAGCTGCTCTGCCCCCAAACCCACACATCCTGGGGACAGGGATGAGGGTGGGGATGGCGATGGAGTGACACCACGGCAGCAGCGCAGGGAATCGCGTTTGCACGACACGGAGCTCCAAAAGGAGGGTCCCAGCAGGGAGGGGTGGGTGAGGGTGGGTGAAGGCTGCCCAGGGTGATGGGTGCCCTCCAAGCAGGTGCCACGGCTCTGCTCCCCAACAAAGAAATTTCCTTTATTCCCTTAAATAACTCTCAGCTCCCAACCATGCTGCACCCAGCAAAACATTCCCTCTACCCCCTTTTGCCCAACTCCAGCACACACGGGGTTAAAACTAAACCCCCTGGGGCACTGGAAAGGGGGGGGGACACATGGGGACCAGTGCCAGCGCTGGCGTGTGTCCCCCCCCTCGGTGCTGCCACATTCCCCCAGCTGTCACACGCATTAAAAAATAATAATCATCAACGTGGCAAAAAAAAAAAAAAAAAAAAAAAAAAAGCAAAAATAATAAAAAAAAAAGCAACCAACAACCGAACCCAACAAAACAGTGCGAAAAAATTCAGGCGGCTAAAACAAATCCAGCAATAAAGGAGCTGGGATCCTCGGAAAGCTGGCTGTGCAATTAAGCAGTTTTCTGCTGTATGCCGATAATCACCTAATTATACTATTAATGACAGTTCAACCTGCTCGGAAATAAAAGGACATTCTTCCATAACAGGATGCCAGCTGTTTGTTACAGATGTCAAACATCTTTAAAGCATTATTATTAAAAGAAGGGGGGAAGGAGGAAGCTTGGGGATGCTGAAGCACAGCCGGTTTTCCCCCTCAAAGCATCTTGCAAGGGATGAGGGGGGCGGTTTTGGAGCGTCGCCCCCACTTGGAATCCGGGAGAAGAATCTGTCAGAGGGGTTTTGGTTTTTTTTCGGCGGGGGTCGATGTTTGGAGCCGTAAATCCCCCACGTCGGGCTCGCGGCGAGAGGCGCCTGGGTTTAATTAAGCGCAGCGTTTGGGAAATAAAGTTAAAAATCAGTCATAAAATTAGAGGGAGGGGATGCTCCTGCTGCCAGGCTCGGGGCAGGGCTGGCCCCGCTCTTCCCCCCCCCCCCCGCCTTTGGTTGCCACCGCCGGTGCCTCGAGCGCGGCTGCCGCCGGCGGTGCCCGCGCACGTGCCGCGGTGCCGTGCCAAGGAGCATCCCGGCAGGTGCCGACAGCCGCTGCCAAGGCGAGGGAAAAGGGGGGGACACGCCGGAGAGAAAGGCGGCACCTGCTCCCCCTCCAAACCCCGCGGTGCGCTGGGAGGTTTGGAGGTGAGCGGTGCCCGCTGCAGCCCCGCTGGATTGGGGTGCGGCGGTGCCAAGGAAAGGGGAGGAGGGGGGACAGGAGAGTGGCAGGGTGGCAGGTGTGCCCCAAATCGCCGGCCAAATTCCCGCTGGGGTGATTCCACCTCTTCCCCGGCAGCTCTGAGGGTTCGTGCTGGCACAGCATTCCCGGGGGGCAGCGGGGTGCCCACCCACCGTGGGGTGATGCCAACGCTGGCGTTACCCACCCAGCCAGCCAGACACCTGGCTTTGCACCCTGTCCTATATAACTACCGGGAAATCTGCCTGTAAAACCATCAGGAACCAGGTTTATCTTGGGAATAAAGAGATTACGGGGAGTGCGGGGGGGAGAGAAAGGAAGGAGGAAGGAAAAAGGGGGTGTCTAATTCACCCTGCTCCTGGCTGTGTGGTTACTGATATCCCGAATGCCTGCAGGGCCAAGGCATGCAGAAAGGCACTGGATTTTGGGGGTGCCCACCCACCCACTCAGAGCTGGGGGTCTGTGATGGAGCCCCCTACCCAGGCCAGGACCCCCTGGCCCCTTGGCATGCACTGGGCTGGCACCGGCCCCACTTGCCAGACAGGATCCAGCAGGAAAAAACCATCTGGGAAGCGTCCCCCCCGAGCTCCCGGCAATGCCCCCAGTCCCCCCCTTCCCCTGGCTTCCCTCTTCTCCCCCCTCCCCTCCTCAAACCATCACGGGGAAGCTGGAAAGTGGTTGACATGGTTGCCATGGCGACCGAATTTAGGACTGGCGAGAGGAGGAGGAGGAGGAAGATGGTGGGGTGGGCAAGGGAGGAAGGCAGGAGGACTTCCCGGCACCCCAACACGGCTTGGAACCCCTCGGCATCACCCAGCCCCCCCCTCAGCACCCCACCAACACCTCCTCGTGCACCCCTCGAACCCCACACGCGGCGAGGATGAGGAAGGGTATCCCCAAACCCCAGACCCAGCTGGGGGGATGCCAAGAGTGGGGCTCAGCCCCGAGCACCCCAAAGGCAGCCTGGGGGCGACTGTGCCCGCCCAGCGCTGCCGAGAGCCGCCGGTGACTCACACCTCGCGCCAGCGGCACCCGCCGAGCGGGTGTTTACGCGGCATCACCCAGCTCCTTCCATCTGCTTTGATCCAGGGGCTAAATATTCCCGGCCCCGGCATAAAAATAGGAACCATTTGGGAAGGTCCTGAGTCAGCAGCATCCGCTGCCGGCACCCACCGCCATCCTCCCCGGCATGCCAGGCACCCGCCGGGGAGCCCCAGGGCCCCTCCAGCACCTGGGGGATTCGCCGGATTTGGGGATACCCATAGGGAGGGGGAGTCCTCAAAAAGCTGTGTGCATCCAGGTGCCACCCTTGCGCTTGCTGGAGCAAACAGCCAGGCCCTCCGGGGATGCTCTGTGTCCCCAAGGAGTGCCGCTGTCCCCAAGGAGGGTGGTGTCCCCGAGGGACACTGACACCGGCCATAGGGTGACAAATGCACCCACGTTATCTCAGGGAACATCAGTCTGAGCACGGTTCCCATAGGGACCAGCAGGGAATGGGGTCCATTCCCTGTCCCCCAGGTCTCAGTGCTGCCTGATGGCAGGTCCCCACAGTGCCCAGTGTCCCCTTGCGGCCGGCTGAGCCCCGTGGCATAAACGCAGCCTCATCACCACAGGGACAGAGGGGACAGAGGCATCGGTGACCACAGGGAAAAAAAGGGACAGAAGCATCAGTGACCAGAGAGACAGGGGTGACAGGAGCATTGGTGAGGTGACCAGAGAGATAAAAGGGGACAGCAGCACTGGTGACAACAGGGACAGAAGCTTCAGTGACCAGAGAGATACAGGAGACAGGAGGATTGGTGAACCAGAGGGATACAGGGGACAGGAGCATCAGTGACAAGAGGAGACAGGAACATTGGTGACCAGAGGGACGGAGGAGACACAGAGGAGCCGGCTGGATCCTGGGCCAGCCAGGCTTGGGGGAACAAGCCACCGAGGAGTGTGTGACACGGGCCACGGCCAGGCAGTCCCTGAGGCGGTGACAGTCCCCAGCAGGACTCGCGCCGCTGAGTCACCGCCACCAGCCCCGCGCTGCTGAAACCCCCGCGAGCCCAGGGCGGGGGGAAGGCTCCCGTCTCCATCTGCTCCCACCCGACCTGGCCCACCGGCATCTCCCAACGCCCGGCAGCTGCCGCCAGCGATCCCGCTGCGTGCCAGCGCCTCCAGCATCATTCCCCCTAATTGCTTTAAACCTCGCAGCCTGACACTTCCATGTTCCTCTCCGTCTTGCTTCCCTCCTCCGATTTTATTATTCCCCCTCCTCCCGAGGTGGTTGAGGAGCCGGCCGGAGCAGGGTTTTCCAGGGCGCAGGAATTAGTGCATCAGTCACAACGGCAAAACCAGAAGTTTCACGCAACAGGAGCTGCCGCCGGGAACCCCGGCTCGACCGGCGCGTGCTAAATATGGAATTTAAGGGGGGAAAAAAGCCAACCCCAAACCCGTCTCCCTGCACCTGCAGCCTTCGGAGGAGTCCCCACCGCAAGGGACGGCTCCGAGGCCGGGCAGGAATCGCCCAGGGCTGCTCAATGCAGCGGAGAAGAGCGAGGAGCAGGCGAGGCGATGGCGTTTGGGGGGAACACGGGGAGCGGGACCCCCACAGCCGGCACGGAAGAGGGCGCAGGGTGGGAGCGCGCAGGGTGCCACAGCAAAGCAGGTCACCCACGTCCCCACCGTGGCACAGCGCTGGCAGGGGATGTCACAGCACAACCCCTTCCAGAACGGGGGGACCCCCATTTCAATCCCGGTGCCCCCCGGTTGCCCTTCCCTGCTCGCCTTCGTGCGCTCCGGCGCAGGCGCGCCGGGAGAGCCCTGGCTCCGGTAAGAACGGCCACATGCCAAAGCCATTTCCTGAAACAAACAACCATCCACCGGGGAACGGGCACGCGTGGGCACCGAGCCCCGCAGAGGGCCCTGCCACTGCTCCCCAACTCTGGGACAGCGCCCCGAGCGTGCACCCCGAGCTGCACCCCGAAAGAGCCTCGAGTTCACGGCCGGGGCTCCCAGCCCGAGGCTGCATCCGGAGGCTGCACCCCGAGATCACATCCTGAGCTCACAGCCCGAGTGCTACACCCCAAACACGCACCCTGAGCCGGCACCCCCAGAGCACCTCCAGCTCCCACCCTTAAGCACCCCAAAGCCCCTTCAAAACACTCACCCTGAGCACACACCCTGCACGCACCCCAACCCCACCGATGCTCCCCAAACCCCCCCCGGGGGGATCCCCCTCCCTCGCCGGCTGCCGCGGGGGCCGGAGCTGCCGGCTGGGGTGGCACAGCAAAGTTTGGTGCCCCAAATCGCCTTGCCCTCGCAGTGACGAGGCTGGCACCCCAAAACACAGCACATCCCGCATTTCTCCCCATCCCATCTTTGCCAGAACGCCCCCGGCTCCTCGGGGACAGGGAGAAACCCCCAGGGTGAGGGAGTGGCAGCAGGAAAAGAGAGGGGGATCCAAGCACCCCAAAACACTGCAGTGCCGTGCCAGGGCTCTCTACTCCCCCCTCTCCCTCCTTCCCCCGACACCAAAAACCTCTTAAAAGGCGCTGGAAGAAAGTAAGTTCACCCCCAAATTGCCCTTGGCTGCCGCTGGCTGGGGCGGACAAAGGGGAGTCCCCGGGTTGGGGGGGGACCCCGGGGGGAGACCCCGGAGTGGGGGGAGAGGGAGTGCGGAGGGCTGGCGGCAGCATCGCTCGGTGCCTTACCTGGTAAGTAATAGAGAGGTGGTTTCAACCCAAACATGATTTATGTTACAGTTCCATTGCAGCCAGGGAAAAAAAATTAAAAATAAAAATAAAAGAGCCAACGTGAGGAGGATGTGTCAGGAAGCAAGAAAAAAAAAAAAAAAAAAAAAAGAAGAAAAAACCCCAAAAATTAGCACCAAGCCGCACGGAGGGGGTTGGAAAAATAAACCAGAGGCGAAAAAATACGGTGGAGCGGGGAGGAGGAGAAGGAGGAGGAGGAGGAGGAGGAGGAGGAGCGGGGGGAATCAAGTGCGTGGGGGGAGGAGGAAAAATAAAAATTGAAATAGCAGCGAGCCCAGGGCGCCGGCGGAGGGTGGCGGTGGCGGCTGTCACCGGCGGGGCCAGGGCAGGAGCCTGGCTGCCACGCGTGACGCCTTCCCGGGGGTTTTCCTGCCGCTGAGCCCCCAGCTGCCAACCGCAGGCACACAAAAAGCCAGCGACGAGAAGGAGGAGGAGGAGGATGATGAAGAGGCGGTGGGACCCTCGGCGGCGGGGAACGCACCCCCTGAGCAATGCAGTGGGGTTCCCCCCACGCTGGGGAGGGTGCTGGGGGCGTGGGGCGGGTGACCCACGCGGGGGCTGCGAGCCGTGTGTCCGTCCGTCCGTCCGTCCGTCTGTCCGTGCGGCCGGAAAGCCCCGTCTCCGCGGGCTGCGCCAAGGCGGGCGGGCGAGAGGCGGCAGACTTGCCCCTCGATCAATTTTCATGCAAGAATCATTATCGGTAAATTGGAAATCTGGCTCCTTGACAGCAGATTTGTCTCCTCTAATGACGGGGAGCGGGCAGGAGGGCGGCCGGCAGCTGCTCGCCCCAGCACCCTCCGCCCACCGCCCGCGTCCCCCGGGCTCCAGCCTTTGGCCCCGGCGGTTTCGGGGGAGGGGGGTGAACCCCCGGGGCGCCCCGGGGAGCAGCCTCCTTCCCCCTCAACCCCCCGCTCCTCCTCCTCGCCTACAGACGGAATAATTTTAAATTTCTCTTTCTTGCCTTTTTCTGTTTTCAAACAGCTGCCGATGCGGCGGGCGGAGGGGAGGATGGGGGGAAGAGATATATGTAAAATAAAAATAGGAAACCAAGCCCCCCCCCCCCCCCCCCCCAGTCTCTTCAGGAGGGAAAATTAGGAAATAAAACAATAAATAACCCAACTTTCCTGCCTGCCGGGAGCTGCCTGCTGCTTCACAAAAGGCAGGCGAGCAAAGCCGCCTGCCCCAACCGCAGCGCGGGGGCTGGGGGTGAGCTCCTGCTGCCCCCCCAAATCCCCTCTGAGCCCCTAAATCCCCCCTTGCCGGCCTCGCTGGGCGTCGGGAGCTGTAATGAGCCGCCCGATAGGATCTCCCCCATCCCCTCTCCGCTGATGCATTAGCAGATCCGGGAAGACATGCTTGCAGGCAAATAGGGCTAATAAATGCTATTACGGGAGCGCGAGGGAGGCTGGAGATCCTGGCTGCACCATAGTAACGAGGGCCCGGCTTAATTTGCTTTAAGCAAACGATCAGCCAAGGCGGGGTGGAGAAAGGAGGGGACGGGGGTGGGGGGGGGGTGCGGGGAGCGTCGCTGGCTCCAGGCACGCACGGGCGCGCTTCCCCGGGCACGCGCTTCCAGCGGGAGCGCGCTTCTCACGGGAGCGCGCCCCGACTGGTACATGTGCGTCTGACCCCCCCCTTCCCTCCCCTCCCAGCGCCCCCGCCCAGCTCCGTCCTTCTCTTCCCAAACTGGTTTTAACACCAAAGTTCACAAGGGCGACGTGTGATATCTCGCCCCTGCAAGAGAAGCCACATCCTGTATGATAATGACCAGCCCTTCAAACAGCTTAAAGATACAGAGGCCATTCCCAGGCGCCCGCTGCCTGCCCCTGCCTCACCGGAGCGTGGGGACAGGGGGCACGGAGGTCATGGTGTCACCCCAAAGCCATCCATCCAGTCCCAGGTGGCCCCTGCCTGCTCCAGAGCGTGGGGACAGAGGGGCATGGGGGTCACGGTGTCACCCCAAATCCATCCAGGCATTCCCAGGAGGCCACTGCCTGCACTGGGTGTGGGGACCGAGGGTCATGGGGGTCACGGTGTCACCCCAAACCCATCCAGGCATTCCCAAGAGATCACTGCCTGCAGTGGGTGTGGGGATGGGGGGGGCATGGGGTTCACAGGGCAACCCCAAATCTATCCAGCCATTCGCAGGTGCCCCCTGCCTTCACCAGAGCGTGGGCAGAAGGGGGAAAAAGGGGGCCACAGTGTCACCCCAAACCGATCCAGCCTCATGGGGGTTTGTGAGAGGTCGTCTGTCTGCAAATGCATGTGTGCAAACTTCTGCACACACACAGGTATCCCTGCACTCCCACCCTGCCAGCCGTACTCCCCAAAATCCCACTCGGCAGAGACAGAGCCTATGCAAACCTGCACCTTCCTCCTCCTCCTCCTCCCCCCCTTCCCCCTTAAAACATTGCTTTCCCGATTCCAGGTCGGGGGATTATTATTATTATGTCTTCTCTTCCTTCCTAACCTACATCTGTCAAGATCGGTGCTGGGAGTATTTCTGGCCCGTCCCCTGAGTCATCGCCGCTCGCGTCCCGCTCCCTCCCAGGCAGCTCCCCTGTGTCACCGTGCTCCGTGGGGTGCTGGGACCTGCTGCTCCCACCCATGGGGTGCTGCTCCACCGTGTCCCCCCATCCCGGCCAAACCCCCTCCTCAACCTCACTGGTGCACTCTATAATGTCACTGATGGGGTGACACACCTGGGGGTGCCCCAAAAGCAGTGTCCCCCCTGCGTGGGTGCAATGGGGGACCCCCCCACCCCACGCTGGGAAAGCTTTGGAGTCACCACGTCACCCAATTCCCACCTGGCTTGCAGAAGGGTTGGATTTGCCGGGTTCAGACAAGCACGGGGGGACCCCTCCCCTGCTTCCCCCCCCACCCCACGGCAGGAGCCGTAAAAATTAATTTGCAAACATGTCATTACACAATAGCTGTGCAGGCAATAAACCTGTAATTACAGGCGGCTGGGGGAGCGGGCAGGCAGGGAGGGGAGGCCAGGGAGGGGAGGGAGGGCAGACCTGCCTGCCAGCTCCGGTTTTGGGGTTTCGCCCCCCTCTCCCCCCACCCTTCCCCCCCCCCCCCCCCCCCGCTCCCTTTATTCATTATGCAAACGAGAATTGCTTCACTCCTGGAAGTTGGGCTCCACTTCAAAGGGGCGCCCTGCCTGCCCGGCCTGCACTCCCCGCCTTGCCTCCCAAAACCCCCGCACCCCAAAAACCAGGAGCACCCGTTGCTTGGCCGGCATGGGGAAACCGAGGAACAGCGGCTGAGGCAGCCCCGTTGGGAAACGCTTTGCGACATAACCGAATTATCCGCCACCCTCCTGGGCTGTCCCCGCTCTGCGGGCAGGGGCGACCACCCTGCCTCATTTTACCCATTTACCACCCTGCCTCAGTTTACCCATTTACCACCCTGCCTCAGTTTACCCACTTACCACCCCGCGGGACGCCGGGTGACACCCGCCCGGGCCACCCAGCAGCCGGCTGGGCCACGCCGCGCCTCGCCCCTCGTTAGCGGGAGAGCCTGACGAGCCTGACCCACTTCCCCGAGCGCCGGGAGGATTAATTGGTTCCTTTGCTCGCGCGGAGCCGCCGGGAGCTGGGGCAGGTGCCAGGCGGGATTAGCAAAGCATGAGAGCGCAGCTCGCGGGGCCAGCCCTGCCCACGCCGCACGGGCATCCCGGATTGTCACCGGGACACCCCTCCCTGGGGATGGCTCGGCCTCTCCCGTGGGTATCCCCACGGAATGGGATGCGGCCGTGCTGGGGACAGCCAGCCTGTGGCCCTCAGTGGGATGCCCAACCCCAAGGGATGCCCGCTCTAGGGAAACTGAGTCACATTCCCTGCAGCCCAGCATGCTGGAAGCATCCAGCAGTGGGGACACAGGATCAAGAGGAGCGAGCGGTCGCCTCCCATCGTAAATAAGCAGCTCAGCGATGATTTCCTGCTCTTGTTGACCTTTGACTATGCAGAATAAAGACATAAATCCATATTTTAAACCCATCTGAGCGCCAGCCAGGCCCACAAAGCCATTTACAGCCTGCGATTTGGACGGGGCAGTGAGCAGGAAAGCGATGGTTTCTCGAGGTGACATTCCCCAGGAGGGAAATGAAGTGTTTTATTTGCAGATATATAGGGCACGGTCGTTCCTCCGCTTCCCCTTCCCTCCGCCCTCGGCTCATAAATAAAACATACGGCCGTGTAACCGGCTAATTACGGGGAGGATGGCAAAACCCCGCCGGTCGCTGGGAAAAGAAATCAGCTTTTTAATCAGCCCACTTTCCTCCCCATCTAACTTAAGAAGAAACGGGCATTTCGGGTGCTGGGTTGGAGCCGAGACTCTCCGGCGGCTCGTAGGCTCCCTCTGGGGTTGTGCACCCTGATCCCTCGGGGCAGCTTTGGGGTTGCTCTGGACTGGGGAGCGTTCGAGCTGCTTCTGGTGTTATGTTTTTTTTTCCCCTGGCTGGGAAAAGGATGTCTTTGAAAAGTCTAATTGTTCCTTACACATTAGATACATTAATGAGGTCTCTGATCAAGCGGCTGGCTCTCCGGCAAGGAGGCTTCAAGTAGCAATTTTCCATTTGTGTTTCAAATTTTAATGAATGTTCCTGTCTCCGGCTGCGATGCGCGGTGATAATCCGTACGGCTCGGGTCAGCGCCGGAGCAGGGGCTGCCGCACGGGAGGGCTTGTACAAGGGTTTGATTTCTTTGGGGAATAGTTCATACAAAAAATGGTAATGGCAGAAGACAGTCTTCCTTCCCCCTCGGTTGCCAGAGCCCAAGAGCTACAAATCAGAGGGTTATTATTTCTTTCCGATGTCCCTAAAGTATCCTATATCTTTAGCGGGAGAGTAAAGTTCAGCCCTGATAAGATTGCGGCGCTGGGTGAGACGCGCTTTGCCTTTCTTCCTACCTTGTTTTTTCTTCCCTCCACCTCCATCTCCTTCTCCCTCTATCCCTGAGGAGGCCAGCAGGGTGTCCCCAGGGCCACCAGCCCACCCCAGCCCCCCCCCAGTGCCCCACATCCAAGGGCCGGATCCGGAACCCACCCCGCCAGGACAAGATTTGTATAACCTTGTTTTGGCATGCCTGCCATTAACTTAATTTAACATCCATATTGCCGCTACTTAATTAAATAGATGAACTCATTTTACATTTGCAAGTCTTAATTCATCCTGAACAAAATTGGCCATGTTTCGTTCTTTCTACACTACCAGCTCCCCGGAACAAATGACTGCCTTTTGTAGTTAACTGCTAGTACAGGTTAAAAGCTAATTAGCAGCCCGGGTTGGGTGTTAACTTCCTTATTTATCACCCGGCGCCACTCGGCGAGCGAGGGGGCGCGGGCTGGCACTTCCAGCTTCCTGCGTGGGCCCCGGTCCCGTGGGGTCAGGGCAGCAGCACTGGATGGGTGCGGGATGCACACGGGGCTCAGGGCACGGTGCCTGACCGTGGGGCTCCTGATGCTCGGTTTCAGGGGGCCTGGAACATCATCCAGGTGTGTAGGATCCATGGGGCTATGCGTGTGGTGCATGGGGGTGGGCGCATGGTGCTCAGCACATGTTCGATGCATCATTTGCAGTGCGTGATGCTTGACATGCAGTGCATGGTGGTGCGTGGGGTCCAGCACACCGTGCCCACAAGTGGCGTGGGACAAGGGACACAGTGCACAACACGTGGCTCATGGTGGATGATGCACAGGCCTTGACACACAACGCACAGGGGTCAGTGCCTGGGCTTTGACACACGTGGCTCTGTCACAATGGTGCTCAGCACATCACACAGTGCCCAACCATCACCCAAACATCTGCCTGGAGAGCACCCAACCACGCTACTAAGCCACCACGGGCTCTGCCATGTCCACCACAGCCTCCCTGGAGGTATCTGGGGAGAGGCCCCTAAACAAGCACCACCCTGGTTTTCCAAGCATGCTCCCATGCAGGCTGCTCTGGGGGTGCCCACACCAAGTGGTGATGCCTGGAGGCTGCAAAGCCTCACCACATCCCACCCCCGTGCCCTCCATGTGGTGGGGGGCATGGCAGGGCTGGGGGACACACGGGGACCCTACTAGCAAGGCAGCCAGGCTGTGCTGAGCCTGGCAGGAAGCCGCTCCAGGAAGGCTCATCTGGTTTGACTAACAAATCGCTAACTGCTTCCCCCGAGGCAGGTGGAAGGAAACAAGCTCCGTGGCTGTAAACAACCCCCCCGGCCCCCCGCTTCCCACCCACGGCCCCCCACAGCCCTCCCCAAGCACTGGCCAGGGGCAGGTTGAGACAGAAAACACTTGTGCAACACCCCCTTCATGCTCTGATGCAAGCCCTGCCAGGGGGACAGGGCC